>NC_073624.1:216783259-217086289 GCF_029407905.1 Bubalus kerabau | reverse complement strand
AGAGCAGCTTGTATTACATTTTTATTAGACATCACTTGTCTAAAACATTCCTAGTCCCAGTGGCAGAAGATAAGAGGGAAATAGGGAAGGTTTCATTGGTTCTTAAAGCTTTTCCCTGCAAAGTAACACATGGGATTTCAGTTTGTGTACCTTACCTGAAGGAAACTGTACTGGCACACCTGAGTTTAATAGAAAACGGACCCACAGTCTTGCCGTGGCCCCAGAAGTTGAGAACAAGAAGCTGGATACTAGGAAACAGGCTTCTTATGGACCACATTGGGAGGGCACAGCAATCCATTCCAGTATTCTTCCCTGAAGAATCCTATGGACAGAGGAGCCTAGCGGGCTACAGACCATGGGGCTGCAAAGAGTCGGACATGACTGACCTGACTGAGAACACACAAGTTATATAGGTAACTACCTAGAAAAATGTCTGAAGGATCCTGACCACACTGAAACCAACGGTCATATCTTGGTGGAGTGAATATTAGTCCTAGGAACATACTCCTGTTTGGCCTGGATGGCTATCTGCCCAGTACCCTTGCCCACCCTGCCCTGTACATGGGAAGGCTGACTGCACCAGTGGGCAGCCATGCTGGCTGGCTTCTGGGGCCACCGGCAGGGACTCAGAGGCTAGAGGACAAGGTATTTTCTCCCTTCCTCTGATGCCTCATCATCTCTCTTCTTCTCAAGGGGTTCTCCCCCATGAAACCTTCCAACTCACTCTCTGTCTTGGAGTGACCACCGATTCTCCTCCTCCCCTTTAAAGGCTGGGGGTGGGAATGGTGCTTCCCTGTTGTTAGTCTCCAGGGAAGTTGCTGTACCATCTCTTGAGGTTTCCTTACCTTATTCCTTCCTTTCCTTTTTTGACCCCATCTACTCTCTTATTGGGAGAATGCAATGGCACCCCACTCCAGTACTCTTGCCTGGAAAATCCCATGGATGGAGGAGCCTGGTGGGCTGCAGTCCATGGGGTCGCTGAGAGTCGGACACGACTGAGCGACTTCACTTTCACTTTCCACTTTCATGCATTGGAGAAGGAAATGGCAACCCACTCCAGTGTTCTTGCCTGGAGAATCCCAGGGATGGAGAAGCCTGGTGGGCTGCAGTCCGTGGGGTCGCACAGAGTCGGACACGACTGAAGTGACTTAGCAGCAGCAACTCTCTTATTAACAGTAACTTTACTAAACTCTCTCTTCAATTTTCTCAGTGGAAATGTATCACTTCTTCTTTGATGGGGCTGTAATACAACACGTTACTTCTAAAAATAAAAATCATGCAAAGGAAAAAAAAAACCTTGACAGAATGTATGATAAAAATGTCAAAATTGTTTGCTGCACTCTCTTTGGCAGTAGGACTACTGTGAATTATTTTCTGTGCCATTGCACTTCTTTGCAGTTACTTTTTCTATAATAAATATTACATTTATCATTCATTTAAAAAGTAAGAGTCTAAATGTTCTTACATGAACAAAACTAGTAGAGAGGAAAGGTTACTCTAAAATTGAATTTGTTCAGAAATTGCTGACCTTTATTTTATGAGACTGTGACTAACATGGAGTAAATCCTCTCTTACCTGGTAGAGAACATGCTACCTCCTTTGAAACAGCCAGAAGAAAAGTCCCAACCAGCATTTACTGAAATCTCACGATGGGCTGTGCATGGTCTTGTTCCCACTTGTGACTTTGCTGTGACCCCCTGCTAATAGTTCCACTGTTTTGGCCTCAAGGAGGGAGGCAGGGTGGCTTTTTGACAAGTTAAGGTGACTCTCATACACACTACCCACCAAGGACAGACTGGAGTATCCCCGGTGTGGGAGTTTTCAAAGTCTGTTTACAGCAGCTGAGGCATTCCACCATGTGGCCAGCTGCACCAAGAGACAGCTGCCAAGTCCCTTCCCTGAGACATTTCTCAGGGGGACACCACTGGTAGATTATCTAAGGGCAGGGACCACAAGATCCCCTTTATTGGCTGATCTGGTATCAGGGCCCTCACCAACCACTTGTAACATTTAATTTCTTCATTCATTTATATCACTGAATAACACACTTGCAAAAGTCTCGCAGATCCCACGGGGTAAAGGGATAGGTGGGGTGAGTCTGGGATCAGCATTGTTCCCTTCTTTAATTCAGCATGAACCAACTCTGAATTACAGGGTCAGCAGCACACTGGGCCGGCAGAGGCAGGAGAAAAGACCAGCACAGCAAGGAGGGCTAAGCACCTGAATGAATTAATTTCTCCCCATAGAGCTCCTTCCTTAGGGTGGTGGTTCCCAACGAGGGGAAAATTTGCCCCATGGGGGTACATGGCAGTATCCAGAGAAGTGCTGTCTTGGGGCAATGAACAGATGATCTTGTTCAGTCTTGTCAGAGCTCCAGGGGCATTATAAGGACTGACAGCTGTCCAAGACAGGGCCTAGCCTCACACACTCACCCATTCTCCTAGGATGGAGAAGAAAGAGCTTAGGACTAGACCACTGGAGAACATCAGAGAAAAGCTAGTCTTCCTCCTTAGCACAAAAGAAATCGCATTTTGTGTGCACCACTATTTGTACAGAGTTTTTTGTTAGTAGAAGATATGATTAGCCCGGAGATCATATGGATTTGGTTAGAGCTTTTCTGTCCTTTTCAGTCTTTGGGTCCAGGAGAACTTAGAATCTCATCAAAGTTCATCTTCAAATGGGCAGAAGATATAAAAAGACATTTCTCCACAAAAGACATACAGATGGCCAAGGGGCACATGGAAAAGATGCTCGACATCACTAATTATTAGAGAAATGAAAATCAAAACTATAATGAGGCATTACTTTGCACTGGTCAGAATGACCATCATCAAAAAATCTACAAACAGTAAATACTGGAGAGGGTGTGGAGAAAAGGGAACTCTCTTGCACCATTGGTGGGAATAAATGTAAATTGGTACAGCCACTGCGGAGAACAGTATGGAAGTTCCCAGAAAAACTAAAAATAGAACTGCCGTATGACCTAGCAATCCCATTACTAAGCATATACCCTGAGAAAACCATAATTCAAAGGGACACATGTGCCCCAATGTCCACTGCAATACTATTTACAATAGCCAAGACATGGAAAGAACCTAAATAACCAGTGGAATATTTCTCAACCGCTAAAAGGAAGGAAGTTGGGTCATTTGTAGAGATGTGGATGGACTCAGAGTCTGTCACACAGAGCAAAGTAAGTCAAAAAGAGAAAAAAAAAAGTCATAAGTTAACATATTAATATACATGTGGAATCTAGAAAAATGGTACAGATGGACATATTTCCAGGGCAGAAATGCAGATGCAGAGAACAAACATGTGGATACAGGGTGGTAAGGGGAGGGTGGGCGAATGGGAGATTGGGACTGACATATATACAGTACCATGTAAGAAATAGACAGCCAGCGGGAACCTGCTAAAAGAACAGGACGTTCAGCCTGCTGCTCTGTGATTATCTAGATGGCTGGGGTGAGGGGGCTGCAGGAGGTCCAGCGGGAGGGGATGTATGTGTGTATATACATAGGTGATCGATCCCTGGGTCAGGGAGACCCCCTGGAGGGGGGCATGGAAACCCGCTCCAGCATTCTTGCCTGGAGAATCCCATGGACAGAGGAGCCTGGTGGGCTACAGACCACAGGGTCGCACTGAGTCAGACATGACTGAAGCGACTTAGCAGGAACAGCTGACTCACTCTACTTCATCGTACAGCAGAAACTAACATAAAATGGTAAAGCAGTTATATTTCAATAAATATATATAAACATATTTTCCTTTTAAATGATAGCTATTAGTCCACCCCAATCAAGTCTACTTGGATGGAGGCTGCTTTCCTGGAGAGGAGGAGCCTGCTGTGATGTTTACCTGTGGGACCTGAGTTCAAGGCCAGACTCTCCCCATGTGGAGCTGACAGGGCAGCACCTAAGCTCTCCTCTTCTGTGCAAAAGATAGACAGTAGCTTCCATTCTCGTGGTAGTGAAGTACACAGAGTACTTGGGAAAGTATTATGTTAGTGCTGATATTCAGTATCAATAAGTAATCAGCCAAAGCATATCCTCAAATTTATCCTTCAGGTCTGTCCTCTTCAGTTTCTAAGGTCTTGGGACAGTGCTTGGTTTCCAAGGATATCTACTTTTTTAATTAAAAAATATTGCATTTTATTGTGGTAAATATCAGTTTCACTCATTTCAGTCACTCAGTCGTGTCCGACTCTTTGCAACCCCATGAACTGTATCACGCCAGGCTTCCCTGTCCATCACCAACTCCCGGAGCTTGCTCAAACATACAGAACATAAAACTTACCAGGTTAAACCATTTTTAAAGGGAATGACTCACTGGCATTAATGACATTCACAATGTGCTACCATCACCACTATGTCCAGACTTTTTCAATCACCTCAACAGAAACTCCACTACCATTAAAGAATAATTCCTTATTCTCCCCTCTCCCCACTCCCAAGTAATCACTATTTTATTGGGTTGGCTGAAAAGTTGGTTGTGGTCTTTCTGTAACATCTTACAGCACCCTATACTTTCTTGATGAATGTGACTGTTCTAAGGACCTCATCTAAGTGGAATCATATGATATCTGCCCTTATTGCCTTTTATTTTAGTTAGCAGAATGTTTTCAAGGGTCAGCATGTGGCAGCATCCCAGGATGTTTTCGATCAGGCCAGTGTAATTGAATTCCAGCACCTTCTTGGTGCCAGATGTTAAAGGCAAGGTAGTGGACCTGCCTGGCCCCGCCTCTGGGAGCTCCTTCTCCCTTGCGGTGGCCTCACCTTTGCAGCCCATTGTCACAGAGGGGTCAGATCCAGGACTTGAGCCTCCTGACTCAAGTGCAGATTTCTTCCATTCTTCCACGATGCTGATTAAGTGCTAGACATTGTACTTGGTATATATTCTCTCTTCATCAGTCTGGGCTTTAGAGTCAGACAGAAATGGGTGTGGCTCAAATCTTTAGTTCTACCACCTACTGACTCACCGTCAAATAATGTGTGAAACTGTACAGTGTCTGGCATGTAATAAGCACTCATAAATACTAGCCAGGTTTTTATTCATTCATTGAATGCCTGTCTTCTTCTAGATGTAACCCTGAAAGTTCCATGAAGCAGGGCCCATGCTTGTCTTGTCATCGTAACAGCTCCCAATGGCAGCACGGTGCCTGGCTGTCCGTGTTTACTGAACTGAGCACATAGCCAAGGCCCCCTGGGCTGTGACTCCAGAGTCTGAACTGTCCCCCTGGTGACTGCTTACTGCCTCTCCAGGAGCCTCCGGCCACCTGATGGAGAAACTCACAGGCCAGCAAACAACAGCCACAGAATGTGACACAAGTCACTTCTTTTTGGCCCGTGGGTCAAAGATGCTGCCTTAGAAGCTTAGACGGGAAGGAATTTCACAGGGCTCGTCTTGGGTCCCTGCTCTGATGTTGATGAAGAAGGGGTCACTGACCTTGGGCTGACAGTAACTTCTACACTGGTTTAAGAGGAAGAACTTCTGCAATTGTAACATCAGAAAAAAAGAAAAGAAATGGAACCAGGGAGGTGTCCAGGTGGAAGGAGACAGAAATGAACGGTATTGGATTACCTCTGATGGGTTTTGCCTTTGTTGTGGTTCTGCTGTGTAGCTCTTGGCTTCAGCATCTCAGGGCCTCATGTCTCAATTTCTTCACCTGTAAGATGGTACATAAAATTCCTACATACGTCTTTTAAAATCTATTGTGCTATAAGTTTCTTAAGCTTAATGGCCACCCCATAGATCTGAAGGCAGATAATTCAAATGTGCTTCAAAAAAAGGAATGGCGAAGGCCCACTAACTTATTTGATAAGTATGTAATGATCACCTATGATGTGTCAGGCAGGGTACCAGGCACACAGAGGATAATAAGATATTGCCCCTGCCCTCTATGACTCACTGTTTAGCAGTTTTCATTTTATTTTTAAAATTTTTACTAATTTTTTTTTAACCCCCCTGAGTGGTATGTGGGATCTTAGTTCCCCGAATGGGGATCAAACCCTCACCCACTGCATTGGAAGCACAGAGTCAACCAATGGATCTCCAGGGAAGTCTCAATTTTCATTTTAAAAGGAAGACACTGACAGCAGAGGTTACTGTGTGACTGTAACTCCTTCCCACAAACTGCCACAGGGAAAGATAATGACAGTCACTCCGGAGCCAGAGCTGGAAATTTTAAAGAACCAACTATTCCAACAGAGAAGTCTGGGATATGCTGTAAGGCAGATGAACTTTTTTGCCCTTTTATGAAAAGAATTTTAATCCCACAGAAAAAGTAATGATGATATAATGGGTGACGATTAGGAGCATTAAGATCTGTCACTTGAAGAGCAACAGTGCCCTGAAAGCATTAGATGTGCACTTGGCGAAAAGATCTGCGAGCAAGGGCAGGGAGTTGGCAGGACAGCCTGTGTGGAGAGACAGCCCCGCTCTGGCCCTGCCACACATGCTGTTGCATGAGTCTATCAAGCTGGAAAATTAAGTACATCATCTCCATCTACAAAACGAAGGAACATGCCAGACTAAATTACTAAGATTGTTGAAAAGAGGGGACAAACCAATGAGAAGAGAAAATGAGCTTGGTGTCAGAAAGATGTGGATTCTGATCTGATCCTAATAATGAGTAGATGTGTGTCCTTCAGCAAATTATGCAACCATTTAGTCCTGTTTGGGGGCCTATGAATGGGAATATCAGACCACCTGATCTGCCTCTTGAGAAATTTGTATGCAGGTCAGGAAGCAACAGTTAGAACTGGACATGGAACAACAGACTGGTTCCAAATAGGAAAAGGAGTACATCAAGGCTGTATATTGTCACCCTGTTTATTTAACTTATACGCAGAGTACATCATGAGAAACGCTGGACTGGAAGAAACACAAGCTGGAATCAAGATTTCCGGGAGAAATATCAATAACCTCAGATATGCAGATAACACCACCCTTATGGCAGAAAGTGAAGAGGAACTCAAAAGCCTCTTGATGAAAGTGAAAGTGGAGAGTGAAAAAGTTGGCTTAAAGCTCAACATTCAGAAAACAAAGATCATGGCATCCGGTCCCATCACTTCACGGGAAATAGATGGGGAAACAGTGGAAACAGTGTCAGACTTTATTTTTGGGGGCTCCAAAATCACTGCAGATGGTGACTGCAGCCATGAAATTAAAAGACGCTTACTCCTTGGAAGGAAAGTTATGACCAACCTAGAGAGCATATTGAAAAGCAGAGACATTACTTTGCCAACAAAGGTCCGTCTAGTCAAGGCTATGGTTTTTCCAGTGGTCATGTATGGATGTGAGAGTTGGACTGTGAAGAAAGCTGAGCACCGAAGAATTGATGCTTTTGAACTGTGGTGTTGGAGAAGACTCTTGAGAGTCCCTTGGCCTGCAAGGAGATCCAACCAGTCCATTCTGAAGGAGATCAGCCCTGGGATTTCTTTGGAAGGAATGATGCTAAAGCTGAAACTCCAATACTTTGGCCACCTCATGCAAAGAGTTGACTCATTGGAAAAGACTGTGATGCTGGGAGGGATTGGGGGTAAGAGGAGAAGAGGACTACAGAGGATGAGATGGCTGGATGGCATCACTGACTTGATGGACATGAGTCTCAGTGAACTCCGGGAGTTGGTGAGGGACAGGGAGGCCTGGTGTGCTGCAATTCATGGGGTTGCAAAGAGTCGGACACGACTGAGCAACTAATCTGATCTGATCTGAATGGGAATATCCTAACTGCCAGTCTTACAAGGTTGTAAAGGGATATCTTGTGGCTTAATTAAGGTACAAACTTAATAAGCAGTTTTATATGCATATCTATATTTGCTTATCTATCTATTATATCCATCTATCTATAGATATGATAGATAATGACTGTAGAGGCTGGCAGTTCCAAAATCTGCAGGGTAGGCTGACAGTTGGAGACCTAGAAAGAGATCAAAGGCTATCTGCTGGCATCCTCTGATTTTCAGAAGTCAGTCTTCTATTAAGGTCCTCAGTTGACAGGAGAACACCCACTCATATGATGAGGGGTAATCTGCTTCACTCAAAATCTACTGATTTAATGGTTACTCTCATCTAAAAAATACTTTCACAGAAACATCTATAATAATGCTTGAATATTTGGGTACTGTACCTAGTCAAGGTGATACATAACATTAACCATCACAATCTTCCTAGTTAGTTGAAACTTTTATCACTATAATAAATCTCTTGATCTTTAGTAGTACTTTTTGCCCTAAAATCTAACTTGACTGGTATTAGTATAGAAATGTTTCTTTTGTGCATTTGCCTTAGTCCCTTCAAGGTGCTATAACAAAATAGCATAGAATGGGTGGATTAAAAGCAGCAGAAATTTACTGCTCACAGTTATGGAGGTTGAAGTTTGAGACTGGGGTGCCAGCAGGATTGAACAAGAGCCCTCTTGTAGGTCACTGACTTCTCACTGTGTCCTCACATGGTTGAAGGGGTGAGGGATTTCTCTGGAGCCTCATTTATGAGGACATGAATCTCATTCACTGAAACTTTTACCACTATGATAAATCTTTCCTTAGTAGTGCTTTTTGTCCTATGGGCTTCCCTAGTGGCTCAGATGGTAAAGAATCCACCTGCAGTGCAGGAGACCCAGGTTCAATCCCTGGGTTGGGAAGATACCCTGGAGATGGGAATGGCAACACCCTCCAGTATTCTTACCTGGGGAATTCCATGGACAGACCATGGAGTCACAAAGAGTCCGACACAATTGAGCAACTGAGCAACTAACAATCTCGTTCATGAGGGCTCCACTCTCCTGAACTAGTCACCTTCCAAAGTCTCCTTCCTCCTTTTACCATCACCTTAAGGAGTTAGGATTCCAACCTACCAATTAAACACTCAGACCATAGCAATACTCTTTATATAGTCTTTTTTCATCTTTTTACTTTTAATTCTTCTTTATCCTCAAAGTGTGTCTTATGTAAATGACAAAGAGTTTCTGAAAAAAATTTTACCTAGCCTGACAATCTTTGTCCTTAATTGACATAATTAGTTTCATTCACATTTAATGTGACTGTTGACATATCTGGATTTAAATATACTACGTGTTTTGTATTTATTCCATCAATTATACAATCTTTTTTTCTCTTTTGTCTTAGTTTCTCTTTCAGATAATTCTTTTTACTATTTTATTTTTCTCCTACATTTTCTTGTTAGCCATTCTTTTGCTATTCTTTCATATATCATCCTAAATATTGAAACATAGCTTAGTATTTTCTTATATAGACTTGTTTTTTTATACTTCTTTGACAATATAAAGACCTTAGAATATTTAACCTCTAGTTTAACTTCAATACTTTAACTCTGTCCTGACTGTTGAACTGGAGTAGGAAATGGCCACTCCAGTGTTCTTGCCTGGAGAATTCCATGGACAGAGGAGCCTGGAGAGCTACTGTTTATGGGGTCAGAGAGTCAGACATGACTGAGCAATTTAGCATGCATGGACATGTATTGAATATTGTTGCTGTTTTATTTAATATGCATGTATTATAATTATATAATGTTTTGTATATTAAAATATTTTAATATATATATACATATAGGAAAGCATCTATATACTTAATATATTTAAATCTCACAAGACACTATTATGATGACTGTTTAATGAAAACTTGGTTTATATTTAACCACGTTTTACCTCTCATTCTTCAATCACTATTATCCCTCCAAAGTTAATCTCTGTTCTGATTTCATTCACTATAAATCTATATTGATTTGGGTTTGCAAAGTTTCTGGAATGTGTGGCTTGATTTCTTTCATCAGTTTCAAAAATTCTCAGCCATTAACTCTTCAAATATTGTTTCTGGTCCACTATTTACCATCCCAATTTCTGGGACTTGCAGTATATGTATGTTTCCTATGCTCTTTTTTATATTTGGTATTATTTTGTCTCTCTGTGCTTCAGTCTTGGTATGTTCTTCTGATCTGTGTTCTGGTTTATTAACGCTCCTTAACTATATCAAAGCTTTATTTCAATTATTACTTTTTAGTTCTTGAACTTTTATTTTAATCTTTCTGTTTTATAGTTTTCTACTCTAAGTCTCCATTTGTTTGTTTTTTTTTTTTTTAACTCTTTGAACACATGAATCATGGTCCTATTTAAGTCTGTCTGATAACTCTAATATCTGAATCTCCCATGAGTCTGTTTCTATTGTCTAACTGATTTTATATGGGGTGATATACTCTGTTGCTGCTGCTGCTGCTGCTGCTAAGTCGCTTCAGTCGTGTCCGACTCTGTGCGACCCCATAAACAGCAGCCTACCAGGCTCCCCTGTCCTTGGGATTTTCCAGGCAAGAACGCTGGAGTGGGTTGCCATTTCCTTCTCCAGATATACTCTGTTATGTCTGGTTAATTCTGACTGAGTATGAGGCTTGTGTATAAACAACTGTAGAGACCACTTGTGGAGAAGGCAATGGCACCCCACTCCAGTACTCTTGACTGGAAAATCCCATGGGCGGAGGAGCCTGGTAGGCTGCAGTCCATGGGGTCGCTAAGAGTCGGACACGACTGAGTGACTTCACTTTCACTTTCACTTTCATGCATTGGAGAAGGAAATGGCAACCCACTCCAGTGTTCTTGCCTGGAGAATCCCAGGGACAGGGTATCCTGGTGGGCTGCCATCTATGGGGTCACACAGAGTTGGACACGACTGAAGCGACTTAACAGCAGCAGCAGCAGAGACCATTTGAGGCTGTGGATAATGTCCTCTTCTCCAGAGAGGATTTATCCTTATTTCTGGCATGCAGCTAGCCTGGGGGCAAATCATCTTAATGCAGGTACAGATTGAGCTTTATTCTTTGTGGAGGTTAACCTAACCCATTATGAGGTCCTTAGGGGGAAGGAAGAAAGACTGAAATTCTGGGATATTACTCTCTTCTGCAAGTCCTGAGTTCCAATTTTCCCTAATCCTATGACACAGATAAAAATCTCTGCTCAGATTCTCAACTACTGCATTTTCAGTCTTTGTCACAGCTTTTCAATTTCTAATTGTTTCAGGGAAGGAGCCTTTGCAAATGTTAGCTTCATTGCTCTGGGCTTCCTATCTCTTAGAAATCTTCAATCTCTCAAGTTTTTACTTGTTTTTGTAACTCTCTTCTAATATCATCAGCAGATTTTTGTTCAAATAATTTTTTTAGACTTTTTAAATGTGGGAAAACTTTTTGTTCGGTCACTCAGTCGTGTCTGACTCTTTGCGACCCCATGGACTGCAGCACGCCAGGCTTCCCTCTCCTTCACTATCTCCCAGAGTTTCTTGGCCTGAAATATGTTAGCCTGATATTTTGAGAAGCAGAAATTCACTACTATCTGCTTTATCTTTGTCAGTTGGATAGCATAAGTGACATCTCATCATTATTGTCTCCCCATGTCTAAGGTGAGGACTAAAACAGTGCAGAAGTCCATCTTCAAGTGATTGGAAAATTAAATCACTGTGTTTTAAAGTGAAAGCAAGATCTTTTGTGTTTTGAGGTATTGCTTAGAATAAAAAAATAAATAAATAAACAAATGGTACTAAATAAACTTAAAAGCTTTTGCACAGCAAAGTAAACCATGAACAAAACGAAAAGATAACACTCAGAAGGGAAAAAAAGAAAACCTGATTCAAAAAATGGGCAAAAGACCTAAATAAACATCTCTCCAAAGAAGACATACAGATGGCTAAGAGGCACATGAAAAGATGATCAACATCACTAATTATTAGAGAAATGTATATCAAAACTACCATGAGATACGGACTCATACTGGTCAGGATGGCCATCATCAAAAAATCTGCAAACAATAACCACTGGAGAGACTGTAGAGAAAAGGGGACCCTTTAACATTATTGGTAGAAATGTAAATTAATACAGCCACTATGGAGAACAGTATAAAAGTTCCTAAAAAAAAAAAAAAAAAAAAACAACACTAAGAGTAGAGCTACCATGTGACCCAGCAATCCCACTCCTGGGCAAATATCCAGAGAAAACCATATTTCCAAAAGATACATGTACTCCAGTGTTCACCCCAACACTATTTACAATAGCCAGGGCATGGAAGCAACCCAAATGTGCATCAGCAGATGAATAGATAAAGAAGATGTGGTACATAGATAAAATGGAATGCTACTCAGTCATAAAAAAGAATGAGATTGCCATTTGCAGAGATGTGTATGAACTTAGTCACTGTCATGCAGAGTGAAGTAAGTCAGAAGAGAAAAACGAATACTGTATTTTAACACATACATGTGAAATCTAGGAAAAAATAGTACAGATGAACCTATTTGCAAAACAGAAACAGACACAGATATAGAGAACAAATGTATGGACACCAATGAGGAAAAAGGGGAGGGATAATTTGGGAGACTGGGATTGACATATGTACACTACTATGCATAAAACAGATAACTAATGAGACCTCACTGTACGGCACAAAGGGGAAAAGGTACAATCTGTTTTTATGTGTGTGTGCTTAGTCACTCGGTCGTGTCCGACTCTTTGCAACCTCATGGACTGTAGCCCACCTGGCTCCTTTGTCTATGGGGTAGGACATATATTAAGTTAACCATAAAAATGCATTCCAATATACAGTAGATATAGACAGATACTGTTTGCTTCCACCTATATGAGGTAGCTAGAATAGTCAGTTCATACAGTCAGAAAGTACACTGATAGATGCCAAGGACTGGGGGTGGAAGAGTAGGGAGGGAGAATGGGGATTTGGGGACAGAGTTTCAGCTTCAGAAAGTGAAAGATTAGGAAGATGGATGATGGTGAGAATTGAACAACAATGTGAATGTACTTGGTGCCATTGAACTGTACAGTTAAATATGGTTAAAATAGTATGTTTTATATTATGTGACTTTTACCAAAATAAAAAAAAAATTTAAGTGACCAGAGGTTGTTTTTATATTTGAAACTCACCACGAAAGTCATAAGACCCACCCTAGATTTAAGTAATGTATGAGAAAAAAAAAAACAAAACTAGTCCACCAAGCAAGTATACAAGGGCAGTAGTAATTAGGAGAGAATTGTTTTGTGATTGTATCCCTGCTAAATTTTGCTCTTTCAACAAAATGTCTGCATACCTATAGCGATGAGAGCAACAATAAAAAGACCATAATTAATGTTGCAACAAATTATCTTTCCATTCACTAACTGGCTGATTGCTTCATAGAATACCAATTTAATACCTTACATGCGCCAAAGTCTGTCAAGTTCTTGGAAGAGAATTGTGAGTGACATGGGCCCAGTCTTTCTTCTCTCCTAAGGGATATAAAGGAGTTGAGGGACAAAGTTTAAATTAAGTACTCTGGCTCTGGAGTCAGAAAGAAGGAATGTTCTGCCCTCTGGGACCTCAGAGAAAATGATAAAATGTAGGGAACAAAGATGTAATTTATTTTTTCCAGTATTATATGAGAAAGTGAACACATTCACACAAGTGAATGAATGAATGAGATGATTAGTCCTTGATATGCTAGCTTTGATTTTGGCAGGTTGAGCCTGCCCTTCCTCTCTGCCTCCAGTTTTCCACCTATATAAAGGCTGCTGATGTTCACTGGATTACCTCTAATGGTTTTTCCATTGAGTTCTAATATTTTTTGTTTTCTCTGACTATAAAATCTATTGCCAGTGGTGAGAAGGCATTTTTCAGTAGGTTCAGTAGGTTCTTAACACTCTGAGACACTGGAGGGCAGTAAAACCACACTCATTTTAAAATGCACATACTGTGGCTTCCCACAGTGAAAAAAGACTCTTGCTAAAATGCATGCTTTCTTCCTATGTTGAATAATTTTGCCGTGACTACTACACATGGACTCTCCTCATCACTTATATATCTGACAGGTCAATTTCACAATCATTTTCCTGCTCTTAATCTCTCCTGAAGTGACTGTTTTCACAATAGAAATTTACAAATCCTGATTTGGAAGTAGAACTTAATATCTGAAGTTGGTACTATGCTAGGGAATCCCTGATATGAGGTTGTTCTATCTAAGAGCCTTCTGTGTCTGATTACAGTCCCTTCAGGTTCAACTCAGGTATTGAGTCAGAGTGGAAATAGGCAAATTCATATGTTGTGCACCAAACTTTTGTTTGTGTGAAAGTAGCAGAGCAAGAACACAAAATAAAATTATTTCAGGGATGACATGACACCCATTGTGCTGATAGCCAGCACTCTGGTGGTCACAGAGCTGAGGCTGGGAAGCTCAGTGTACGTGGGCAGCAAGAAATCAGAAACAGAGGAAGGGTGGTTCTGGGAGCTGCACCAGTGAAAAGCTGCTCCTTCTCTGTTTAAAAAACCAAACAAAAACCTCAGAAAAAGTATTTGAAATGCAGCAGGAATTATTTTGATTCAAAACCAAAGGAAATATTCCCTGATCCTGAGATATAAGTTGCCAGGAGCAATGGTTTACACTACTGATCAGCAGAGTACAAGACTGGGGAGGGTCCTCTGTGCAGACCCAACCTACTTGGTGCCTCAGTGTGTAAGTGAATAGAGGAGGTCCAATAAGGGGTGGTCTTAAATGAACTCTCACTACAAGCCAATGATTGTGTGCAAAAAACTGGCTTAAAACTTAACATTCAAAAAATTAAGATCATGGGATCTAATCCCATAACTTCATGGCAAATAGGTGGGGAAACAATGGAAATAGTAACAGACTGTCTTCTTGGGCTCCAAAACCACTTCGATGGTGACTAAAGCCATGGAATTAAAAGACGCTTGCTCCTTGGAAGAAACGCTATGACAAACCTAGACAGCGTATTAAGAATCGGAGACATCACTTCGTCAACAAAGGTCCACACAGTCAAAGCTATGGTTTTTCCAGTAGTCATCTATGGATGTGAGAGTTGGCCCATAAAGAAAACTGAGTGCCAAAGAAATTATACTTTAAAACTGTGGGGCTGGAAAAGACTCTTGGGAGTCCCTTGGACAGCAAGGAGATCAAACCAGTCAATCTGAAAGAAAGTCAACCCTGAATATTCATTGGAAGGACTGATGCTGAAGCTGAAGCTCCATTACTTTAGCTACCTGATGTGAAGAGCTGACTCACTAGAAGACCAAGATGCTGGGAAAGATTGAGGGAAGGAGGACAAGGGAGCAACAGAGGATGAGATGGTTGGATGGCATCATTGACTCAATGGACATGAGCTTGAGCAAACTCTGGGAGATAGTGAAGGACAGGGATGCAGTTTATGTGGTCACAAAGAGTCAAACACGACTGAGTGACTGAATAACAACAACAAGCCAATGATAAGGCCATCTTATTGCAAGCGTAGGCCCAAAATAATAATTCCTTAGACTTAAAATCCAGGTTTAGGGAAAAAGTGCTTTGGGTGTTGCCAACTGGAATTCAGTCGTTGCTGGCATGGCTCCCATAATGTGTTAAAGTGGTCCACTCAAACTCAGGATGGGGAAGTTTCAGCTGGCTATGATTTCGTGATCTAGGAAACCATCTTGCTTCTAGAACACTTTCAGACAAAAGCCTTTGGTCACAAGGTCAGCTCTTGTATATTCCAATCCTTCTGTTATCCAAAAGGCTCCGCGACCCTGAGAGAGGATGGAGGGCTTCTGTGTGACCAGATCGCTCACCCTTTACTTTATTAAGGGATTGAAAACTATCTTACCCAACCTGATATTTCCACCTTTCGTTTTACCAAACCCTGCATTTTTGCCCTCCTTTATTAGCGAAGATTGTTATTGTTGTTCAGTCTCTAAGTTGTTCCCAATTCTTTTGTGATCCCATGGACTGTAGCCCACCAGGCTCCTCTGTCTATGGGATTTCCCAGGCAAGAATACTGTAGTGGGTTGCCATTTCCTTCTGCAAGGGATCTTCCCAATCCAGGGACTGAACCCGTGCCTCCTACAGGACAGGCGGATTCTTTACCCCTGAGCTACCTGAGAAGCCAATTAGTGAAGATAAGCTTTTCAGTTAGTTGGGATCACTCAGAGGGAAATGGAGTGAAACAATATACATCTTACACTCATTATGAACCAAAGAGTAAGAATGTTATTTTGAGCCCATAGCTTTATTCAAATCTCAACAACACCCTTGTTAGGAAAGATTATTATTCCCATTTTACAGATGCAGAAACTGAGGTTCAGAAATGTTAAGAAACTGATCAAGGGTTAAGGAAATTCTAAGCCCCAAAGCCAACATTTAAAACATGGTGAGTTTCATTCTACAATCCATTTTTGCCCAGAGAAAATGAGGATGCTGATTAAGGGCATTAGGTTCTGGACTATTAGGTATGCAACGCAGGTTAGAGAGAATCGGAAAAGAAGGAGTTTCCAGATGGAAAGAGGATCTCTCCAACTTGGCTCAAGGCTGAGCCCAGGCCCTGTGGTATGTGACTTCCACAGGTGGACATGGCTATGACTGCAAAGTGGAGGCACATTGACTTAATCATGCTGAATACTAGTTCTGCACAATGCCTTGTGCTTTAGGAAGCACTTTTACGTGCTCTATCTCATTTGTCACCATAATTCTGCAAAACAGGAGGAAGGACATTGCTAATGTTAGGCTATATTTGAATGGATTTTTACATAATGTGATACAGTTTGATAAATTTTCAGAAGTTAGGAAATACTAGGCCTATTGTATATCCTCCCTGTGGTCAAGATGGGAAAACTTGGGCTCAGAAGAATCCATTTCTCTGCTCTGACAGGAGAAGGCATTGTGGATAAATTAAGGGACCTTGACTGTCAGCCTCAGAGAAAAAAAGCCACTTTGGGCAATACTCAAAGGACCTTCTGTTTGGCCAAGTGTCAGGGTGACACTGTGTAATACACAGCATGAAGCTCTGGTATGTCTCATTCTCATTCATCTATCTGCCCATTCATCCATCTACAGAAGGGCACTGAGCTAGACTCATAAATAAGATGTTGAGCACAGATAAATACTGTCCCTGCCTTATGGAGCCAGGACTTATCATTTTGTGCCATGACGAGAGGCATGTACTGATCTCTAATTACGGTTTCAACTTTCATTTCTCAGATCACTAATAAGTACCTTTTTAATGTGGGCAGCCATTATAACATCCTATGTGAGGGGATGAATGAACACATTGGTGTTTCTATGAGGTCTCTCTGGCTTCAGTATAGAGATTGAACTGAAGAGAAGCCATCACAAGGCTGGTATATCAGTCCAATCCAAAGAGGATGTCAGGGCATAGATAGGGCACCAGAATCTTAGAGAAATTTATAAGATAAAGTTGAAGGCACCAAGAAATTAGAATTCAGGGAATTCTCTGGAATTTCTGAAATCATAAGTGAAAGTAGCTCAGTCATGTCCTATTCTTTGCGACCCCATGGAATATACAGTCCATGGAATTCTCCAGGTCAGAATACTGGAGTGGGTAGCCTTTTCCTTCTCTAGGGGATCTTCCCAGCCCAGGGATCGAACCCAGGTCTCCTGCATTATGTTTTCCTTAAAATATAATATTTATAAACCTCTTTATACTTCTTAATCATTATTATGGTAATCTGAAAGTTTGATTTATAAAAATAAACAAGAAAAATAAGAAATTTTAAGTTTAATGTCATTCTGAAGAACTGTGGCTTATAGCAATATTCACATTCCATACAAATATCAGCAAACATTATAAGGTAGTATTTCAATAGTGTAGCATTCAGATCTTCCAACAAGATTAATGACACAACACAGAATCACATGTCAAAACTGCCAATTTAAGGACTTCATTTGTTTGCAAAACTTATTACTTCTTGGAACATCACTCATAGGATTTGTAGAAAGCATACCATAAGTTGATTAATATTTATTTTATTTGCAAAAATGACTCACCACTAGTTGCAGACAGGTGCAGGGTCACCCACTTACAAGCATGGCAAGAGCTACAAGGGGAAAAGAGAAGACTGCCAATGACTAGGCTCCCAGAAATGTTCTCCTCAACTTTTAACTCCCTGTGCCAACTTCTCCTACTCCAGCTTTTAACTCAATGTCAGTGGATTCCTTCCAACCAGCAAAGTCTCTATCACTTGTTAAGCTTTAACTCTCAAAGGAGATTTATAATACTTATTTCCCTTTGTCCTGACTTCTTGATCCATTTTCTTCAGAATTGGGAACTCAGAAAACTGGAGGAGATATGCCATTAAGGAATTCTGGTATGGAAACACAGGGTTTGTGACAGAGCAGCATATTGGGACTGTCTGGCTGAGAGGTGGCTGATGAATCTTGCATCTGTTCTTATCTGTGTTCTCTCCAAACTAATTAGTGTCCTTAAGAATGCTCATCATGGGGCAGGTCAACAATGAATGCAATCAGATACATAACCAACCTCACCATGCTATCCAAAATGAGAATTAAATTTCTAAGCAATGCACTCTCACTCCTCTTTGAAAAAGTAATACACCTTTAGAAAAAGCAGAGCAGAGACTAAAACACAAGACTCTCTAAAATCTAGGGCCTTTTCCATGGACCATCAAACCATGGACTTATGAGGAGAGACAGCTAGGTTAGCTAAAGATTTGAGTGTGATTCCTGAAAGTTCATTTTCTTTTAGACACACAATTTAAATCCTGAAACAAAACATTTTGCTCTTTCATTAGCTACTCCTAAAGATTAGGTGGTTGACCCCAAATATTACTGTTGTGTATACAAATTAAACTTTAAAAAGAGCATACTCTTTTATACAGCCATTGAACTTCTAAGAATGTCTCGAATGCGTAAGAATAACTACTACAGGAAATTAAAATAATAGGAAGAGTTAGAAAAGTTGCAAGATATATCAGATACATAATAAATTATATTTTTACTGTCCAGCAATAAATAATTCAAAACTATAATTTTAGAAATTGCTATTTAAAGTCTAAAAATACATAATGTCTAAAATATGATTTTTGTGTAAAAATTTCTGATAAAAGACTTTGTTGAAAGACAGTATAGAGTACCAAAATAAACAGTTATACAACATTTATGGATGAATAGAAAGGAAAATTATCATAAAACTTGCCAATCTTTCACAAACTGATGAAAACGTTCTGTGAAATTTTCAATACACACACACAAAAGATGAGGTGATTGACAACTTAGAAACATGGATAAAGTGTATCCTACTGAAGGATTCATGGTTTGAAAGATAGGAACAAGACAAAACCATGAATGTAGAAATAAGATGAATGCACTGAGATAAAACATTTTTAAATAATTGTCTCAAGTGGCAATAAACAAAGTCCCTAAGTCACCAAATAATCTCAGTTCTTTTCCTTTGGTTCTGAATCCAAGCAGGTTCTCCCCAAGATTCATTAGAAATTCAGAGCAGAGATAAAAGCAGAGATTGGATAGTCAGTCTGTCTATTGGTTTATCATAGTAGCCACTGGCAAAGTGTCTAATAGCACAGTTTTTCCAGGTATTTCTCCAGAATTGTGATATATATGTTTAGGAATGTGAGGCAGTTCCTGGTACTGAAATCCATACCTGGACTAGAGAGACCCTTTGCTATTCTTCCATGCGCTCATTAATTATTAAGTACCCTCTGGGCACATGGCATGGTTGCTTTTGTTTCAGTGTATTTGTCATAACTTTCCCCACAGGAAAATATTTTTCAGGCTGTAGAGGTATAAAAAACTGGGAAGAAAATGAACATCACAGAGAGCAGAGGAATACAGTGTGCTAGAAGAATCTTAAAGACCCACAGCTATTTATAGATCTTGAAATAAATGGCCCTCCTTTGATTGGAAGAGGCACTTCTAAAAAAACTTTAAAAAAATAGAACAAGAGAATGGTGATGAAGTGGGAAAAATTATCTAAGACCTATCTGGTGTAATTTTTTCTTAAAAAATAAAAATCAGAATTACCACATTATCACATGTACCAAAAAAAATTTTTTAAGAGATGGCAGCTGTTGCAAAAAGGTTTCTCTTCTTCTTCTTCTTCTTTTTTTTAGAGATAAGATCAAGGAACTGATTGAAAATGAGAGAATGGGAGAAGAAGCATTTGGCTTGCTGGGTTTTTCAGGACTAAAGTTTTATTTTGCAAATGCATGTATGACTTAAGTTAGGATGTGGGAGGCCTGGGAAATACTTTCACAATTTTATTTATTCTTTCTTTTAAAGTATAAGTTAATTACTTGCCTCCAGTTCACGCTTCTTTTAAAATCACTGCAGGTAAATAAGGATATAGACTATCAAAGACAGAAAATGAGAAGGGTTTAGTGGTTTAGTTGCTAAGTGGTGTCCGACTCTTTGCAAGCCCATGGGCTGTAGCCCCCAGGCTCCTCTGTCCATGGGATTTCTCAGGCAAGAATACTGAAGTGGGCTGCCAGTTCCTCTTCCAGGGATCTTCCAGACCCAGGGACCAAATCCAGGCCTCCTTAATTGCAGGTGGTCTCCTGTATCGCAGGTAGATGCTTTATTGACTGAGCAACCAGAGAAGGATGACAACCATTAAGCAGATTATCAAAATCTGCCAATAATCCAGGACATTCAAAGTCAACAAGAACATTCAACATCAGGGACTGTCAGCCTTTGCAGCCCATGGAATCACTCAGGGTTTTTTTAAAGCCTTTGTTGGGAGGTTCTTAACATTAACTTAATTGGTCTGGGGTGTGCCCTGACATTAAGATTTTTAAATGCTTCTCAGATAATTCTGATATTCAGTTAAGATTGAAAACTATTATGTTACTCTCAGAGGCCGATCAGGGCAGTGAACTGGTAGTATCTTTTGCTCTTTCACAATCTCTTGTTAGCCTAAGAAATCTAGACTCCAGCCCTTTCCCCCTGGGCCCCTAGAAAGGGAAAACTCAATGGGGACATCTCTTCTCATAGGGCCTGACCCTTCTTGTGTTTTTCTGAAGATAGAAAACTGTGTCTTCGTCCTCGTTCACAAGTGTTTCCCTTCATCTGGGCAATCACATGCTGCCTGTGTTCTGGGAAGCTGGTGGTTTTCTTCTTTCATTTTGCTTTTCATTTTTTGTTTGTTTGTTTGTTTTGCTTTGTACTTAGCTTGATTTTGAAATTTCACGAATCTTAAATGGGCACAAAACAAACGGAACTGTGACTTCTACTTCCCAGGCTACAATGACTGGCTCCCTGTACGGTCACAACTCATATACTAAGACCGTTGGGGAAACTGTTTTGAACTTCCTGTTGGATATTGCCATGTGCCTCACTGATGTCTCCCATCCCTGTGCTGACCCGCGATACCAGGCATCTGAGAAGAATACCATATAGCGGCTGCAGAGCAATGAATTTTCAACACAGGCTCTTAGGCAGAGCCCATACAAACTACTGGCTTCCTTGGTTGTGCATGGGTCCATTAAGGGAGAGCCAAAGGGTGATGTCATGAGAAACGTGTCTGATAGCTGGAAGGTTCCTTGCCTGTGCAGTAGATCTGCATTTGGACTGTCTGTCCACCTGAAGAGCATGGGGTCAGCCCGACCTGAAGCAGAACACAAACAGTCCCACAGGAAAGGAGGGTTACTGTTTTTTTTTTTTTTACTGAGAATTTAAATCTCTTGCCGCCACCTGCCACTTGACCTTGGCCAGACCTCAGCAGACAGTGCCTAAGATAAAAAGGGGTGAAGCCTTCCAAGCTCCCAGATTCAACACCTCCCCCAACCCGGCTGCCTCTTCCTCCTCCCTCTTCTTCCTCCTGCCAGCTGTCATTGTCTCCTGGCAGGCTGCATGCGGAGCAGGGGTGGGGAGGAGGTTGCATGCTCTCGGAGATGTTGGCAGAGCAAGTATGCTTGCTTCTGGATTCTGAGACGGTGAAACCAAATTCCCAGGGACTCAGACTTCTATGGTTTGAACAAAACGAGGAGTATAGTTTGGCTCTCCCTGGTCATGCTCACAGATGGTGGGGTCTCCCTCAGTTCAGCCCTTACTGGCCAGACAGAGGCCCTGAAGCCCACCATGCCTGATGGGTTAGCCCACAGGGCTTCCCCTTTAGGACTCGACAGTGCAGAGCCCACCTCCCTGCCTGCTCCACGAGAGCTGCCTTGAGGGTGAGGGTCAGGTCCAATGTCAACCTCTGCTACAGTTCAAGGAGCCCTCTGGCATCACCAGATGATACATATTGCAAGAAACAACTCCCCTTTCCCATGCACTTGAGTTGGTTTTGAGCAGAGTCTTCGTTAGCCATTCAGCCTCTAGAGCAGTGCTTCTTAAAGTTCCCAGGTCAACAGGGAACTCATTAAAAATGCAAACTCTCCGGCCCACCCCAGGCCTATTAAATAAGAAATTCTATGGAGAGGGCCTTCTGGGTGATTTTGAGAGCCACTGTTTTGAGTACTGTGCGTGCGTGCGTGCGTGCGTGCGTGCCAAGTTGCTTCAGTCAGGTCCGACTCTTTGTGACCCTATGGACTGTAGCCCACCAGGCTCTTCTGTCTGTGGGATTCTCCAGGGAAGAATACTGGAGTGGGTTGCCATGCCCTCCTCCAGGGATTCTTCTCAACTCAGGGATCAAAACTGCATCTCTTATGTCTCATGCATTGGCAGGCAGGTTCTTTTACCACTAGCTCCACCTGGGAAGCCCTTGGGTACTGTAGCAAAGTGATTTTGAACAGAGAGGAAGGAATCAAATTGATCTGTTTATGAAGCCTTGAGCTGATTGAGCCTCCCTTTTCTCATCTATAATACAGGAATAGGACAGTTCTGCCCTCATTGGGTTGAGAAGATGTTTACATGGAGCGGAGCACCACCAGTACTTAGCATGTAGAATCCCAGTAAGCAAAAGCCCTTGTTTTGACCCTGAGCTGCTTAAACACTGGCTTTGCCCTGCCTCTGTCACTCGGTCATCCTGGGAGCACACTCAGGAAGTGGAGGTCACTGCCATCACCTCTGCATGCGTGTCTCACCTGCTGCTGTCAGTTCTTTCCCCACACGCAAGCCCTGTAAATGGAGAGAATGTGCATAAATGTTCAGCTCCAGGGAGAAAGGGTTCTCAGGGGAAAAGCGGGGTGATGTTCAACAGGACATACTGCGGGTCCTCACAGTGATCACAGAACTTTGTGCATAGGGACTTTGATCACAGAGACTTTGTTCCTAACTGTGCCCCATCACAGGACCTGGAGATGCTCAGGGGAGCAGGAGCCAAACCAGCAATGGTATCAGTCAGACCTGCGGACAGGGATGCAGACTGCATGTGGCTCCTGACCTCCTTGGAGGGTGTGTGCTCTTAACTGCCTGTGACAGGGCAGATGTTTAGTGATGGGGAGGGCTTAGGTGAACCCCAGCTTCTGCTGGGACACAGCAGAACAGCTTTTCCAGGAAAACTTTCAGCCCCCAGATTTTAATGGCAAGAAGGATACAGAGCAGAACTTTGTGGTGTCATAGAGGGGTCTGGGTTACCAGATACACCTCTGCTTAAATTTCACATCACAGTTCAGCCACCCATTACACAATGAGTGATGGATATGGTATTTCTTTGGGATTTTATTTTCTCACCTATAAAATGGAAACCACGCCTCCAGCTTCATGAGGTTGACATGAGCATTAAATGAAATCAAATACATGAGAGCACTGTGCAGACTGTGAACTCACATGCTGTGTTAGTTGTGGTTGTTACCAAAGAGCAGCCAGCTGCGGAATCTCAGAGGGGCTTGAAGCCCTGCTTGGCCCCTGATCAGCTGTGTGACCTTCTACTTGACTTCTCTGAGCCTTGGTTTGCCCATCTGTGAGTGGCGGCAACTTTCCATGCCTCCCACACAGGACCATTGTAGGGCTTAGCTAGGCCAGCAGATGATGAGACACCTCGCACGGATCAGGCACGTCAGGCCTTCTTGCATGTGAATACCTCTGCTCCTCCATGGGTAGTGCCTCCTCCTAAACCAGGGGTGGGCCAGGCTGGACCTGAGGGACTCTCTTTATGCTTATTACTCTTGGAGCCTGTCGAGTTTACCCAGCCCCCTGCTCGGCTGTTAGTTTCACCTTGCGTCTCTTTTGATATTCCTGAAATTTGAAGGGGAAAGACTCCTCTGGGCTTCAAAATGTTCCCTGTACTAGGAAGACTCAGCCAGGTCCAATGTCAGACAAAACCCCCCAACCTATCTTTTGGTTTTGCAACAATACAGTTATAGGGAGTGCCCATGTGAAAGGGGCCCCCTTAACCACCACACCTACCACGACCTGGTAGCATATTCAACAGGTGAATATCCTAGTCATCTTGAGGCCGGTCCCAAATGGCTTTTGCGCAAAGCTTATCAGCTGCTTCTCCTGGGGTTTCCACTTGCATTCATCAGGGCACATGGGTAGCCTTCCTTCTCAGGGTAAATGGACCTTACAGAGTTCCATTTGGGAGCAACCTCCTGTGAGTCCAGCTCCTGTACAGATATCTGTGTTTGTTATATAGTTAGTTCTGTATCATTGTTGTGTATGGGTTCTATGTCAATCCAAACACGCTCTTTCACTCTGCAACACTCAAAACCAAAGATGAGGCTCCTAAATTAGCTACTGTCACAGTCTATTACAGCAAAGGTTCCTCGGGAATAAGATGCTATAGATCCACAAATGAGACTGTTCCTTCACAGTACATTTCTTGGTTTCAGGAGTTTCTTGGTTTTGCCCTCCCCTACACTGACTACTTTCTTGGAAACCAGAGGTCTTGGAGGTACTTTGTGTTGCCCCTGCATAATTTTTTCCCATCTGGGCAGCATAGGGCTTCCCTGGTGGCTCAGGTGGTAAAGCATCTGCCTGTAATGCAGGAGACCTGGGTTCGATCCCTGGGTTGGAAGATCCCCCGGAGAAGGCAATGGCAAGCCACTCCAGTACTCTTGCCTGGAGAATCCCATGGATGGAGGAGCTTGGTGGGCTAAAGTCCATGGGGTCGCAAAGAGTCAGACACGACTGAGCGACTTCACTTTACTTCACTTCATGCAGCATAGAAGCTAGTGGCCAAGACTCAGCTTGGTTTACCATCAAGGCCCAACCCAACACTTTCTTCTACTTTTATTTTAGCTATTACAGATAATAATAATCAAATGGCTGTATCTTTAGCATGCTTATCATTTTGCATTTCCCTATACATTCAGTGATTCCATGCCCCAGGATCTGAATCCACCTCTGAATTCCATTGGGAACTTTTCCCTTCGGTAACTGACTGCAGCACAGCAGCTGTTCCATGCCACCGGCGACCATGTGGCCAGGAACCAAAGGTTTTCATTCCCCTTTGTCTCATCCTTTCTTCTCAAAACACGCTTCTGTGAGCTGAGGATGATCTAACAAATCCCACTCCCAGTTCCAACTAAAAGGGTTCAGGAACCCAATTCCAACATGTGTGTTAGGGGACAGAGGTGTTTTCCTCTACCAGCCGGCTGTCCCACAATTCAACTCAACTCTGACACTGTCCATGGAGAACATCAAATCACATATATTAAGGGCTCAATCCTATAGGACTGCTGCCCCTCCAGATTCAGATGTCAGTCACAAGCCCATGTTGTAGCCTGTGCTTCTGACTGACAGGCTATAGATGGGAAGTTCCAGGGACCCCCTTCTTGGGTTCAAATAATTTGCTAGAGCAGTTCACAGAATTCACAGAAACATTTCACTTATTAGATCTGCAGTTTATTATGTTAATAAAGACACACTCAGGAATAGCCTCATGGAAGCCATGCAGAGAGGAAAGTATGGGGCAAGGGTGAGGAGCTTCCATACCCTCTCTGAGTCACCTCTCTCCCTGAATCTCCATGTGTTCCCCAACCTGGAAGGAGGTTTCATTACTTAGCCATGATTGATTAAATCACTGACCATTGGTGATTCATTCAACCTCCAGCCCCTCTTCTCATCCTGGAAGTCAGAGGTGTGAAGAGCGGGGAGGGGGAAGGAGACTGAAAAGTTTCAACCCTTGGATCTGATCGGTTCTCCAGGAAACCATCCCCAACCCCATTCACCTAACAAAAGGTTACCACTCTCATCAGTTAAGAAATTCCAAGGATTTTAGGAGCTCAGAGCCAGGAACAGGACAAAGACCAAATGCGTACTTCTCACTGTAAATAACCGCTTCACACTTTTCTGAGGGTGTGCTGCCTTATTTGGCTTCAATGTCCCTTTGTGGGTATACCTTCACCTCCTGGGGAGATTTTATTCTTTTCAGGGCAAGCACGGCCTCTCTTACGGCACTAGGGAAAGGGTTAGGCATGTAGTAGGAATGCAGTGTCTAATGTTTAAGGGAGTTACGGCAAGGCGCTGCAGTCAGGGTGCAGTGAGCCTAGATAGACACTGGGGGGCAGTGGAGGACAAGACTGTGACTGTCGTGCTGAGGCTTCTGGACTGCGAAGCAGCCATGTGGGTATTCAGGTTTCCCTCCCAGCACAGTCAGCAGGCTGACCCAGGGAGAAGCTTTCCAGCGAGATTCAGAGGAGGGCTAAAAACCCAGCGGAGGAAATGACCCAGAGCCAGGTCCTTCCAATTTTCTCACACTTGTAGGCATGCCCCCTATAACCTTGGAAGTGCCTGAGGCGGTCACTGGGATGTCCAAAAATATGGTAGGGGGGGGCATTTTTTCTTCCATTTGACATGTTCCCTTTGTACCAGACACAGTGTTGATGCAGTGGGGGCCTGTCCTTCAGGGAAGACAGCTTAACCCTGGCACAGACCCCAAACAGTCATGGGGAGGAGAAACCCCACTAAGGCCCCAAGAAACCAAGAAAAATGCCCAGAATAGAGGAATCCATGGGCTCAACCAAGCTTAGTTCTGAACGCTGCTGCTGATCACGGCCAGCACCAACAGTTGCCAGGAAACCTGACAGAGTGGCTCTGTCCCTGCTGGTGTCCGCTGCACAGCGGTCCTGTCCCATCACTGGCCCTGCTCTCTGCTCTGAGCCGACACAAGCGGCCTCCCTCTGCTGGTGATGTGAAAAAGCTGCTCCCCCTAGCCCACCCACACAGCTGCCCTTCTGGGCTGGGGACTGGAAAGGAGGGGACAGGAAGGCCTCAGGAGTGGGTGGGGATTAAAGCACAGAGTGTTTCAGTATTTTTTAGCTCCTCTGATTCCTTGAGGCCTTGACCTTGGCAGCAGGGCTATTCTCCAACTGTGTTCAAGGCAAGGGTTTTTGAGGACAGAAAGTGTCAACAGAGTTTGATTGCAGTTGCAGGGGTCAAGCAGGCACGCGTAGGGCTAGAATATACAATGGGTAGGCAACTGATGGCTGAATTCATTGGGGTTTCTTTCCTCTGGTGTCTACCAGGGCATGCTGGGGAACTACCGACTGCATGACAGCTGCAATTAATTCTGATTTATGGTCCCAGCATGTCCCTCTGCCACCCGGAGAAGGAACTTTTGGCGTAGCTCTGTGGCAGGTGATGCCGTTCCATTCTTGGTGCTCCCTGCCCTGGCCCTAGCAGAGCACTGCTCATCCTCCCTGCTGGGGGCAAAGGAGAAAAGGCCTGCTGGCCTACCCTGGTGGCCGCTGCCTCCCTCCCCCTGGGCCTGGCCCCCCTGCCCTGGGTCTGAACATCCACACCACGCCTCTTGCCTGCACCTCCCAGCTCTCCACCTGCTCCAGTTCTCTTCTCAAGGCAGCCTTGCCCAGGCGCTCCAGCCAGACCCCTTATCTGCTCCTTTGCCACTTCTGTTCTTTAGCCCCGTCGACACTGATTCTTTCTTACCTGGGACTAATGTTCAGTGATATCTCCTCCTCTCTTGGGCTGTGAGCCCCTGGAAGACAGGGTGATGTTTCTTGTTCGCTGTTCAATTGATTTAACACATGTTTATTGAGCAACCACGAGGCCAGGCACTGAGCTAAGGGCTAGGGAGCAAGAGAGCTATGGTTCCGACCCTCCTGGAATTAACAGACTAGCAGATAAACAAAGGAACAGAAAGGTTATGCACAGAGAAAAACTCTTTTCTCCCCACCCCCCCCCCCCAAAAAAAACCCACTTATGTGATTGGGAGGGGATGGAAGCTACTTTCAACACATGGGCAAGAAGTGACAACCGTGTCGAGGTCTGAAAGAAGGTGCCTAAAGGTTAGAGCCCTTTCTAGCAGACAGCTTCTCCCCACACACCGTACAGTCAGGGAGCAGCTGGACAAGGAAGTGGGCAAGTGCAAAGGCCTTGAGGTAAAACAAGCTTGATTTTCTAGAAACCGACAGACGGCCAGTGTGAGAGTGCAGTGAATTCATGGGGAGTGGTAAGCGACAAAATGTTGAGTTTGTCATGCTGGAGGGGAACTCCTGATTTCCACACAAAACCTGCCTCTCCCGTTGTCTTCCCCATCTCATTAAAAAAAAAGCTATCCTTCCACTGTACGAGTCCCAAGCTTTCCTTGACCTTCTCTCACACCTGACAGCCAGCTACTGCTAAGTGCAGTCAACTCCACTGCGTGTTTAGACCCTGCCCTCCTCCACTCCCGCTCTCCTAGTCCACCCCAACCTGGAACATGTCTATGTGGTGTCCCACTGCCCCTCACACTTCCCACCCCCTTCAGCCAGAGGCCGCTTTTAAAATGTAAGTCAGAAAAGGGACTGCTCTGCTCAAGCCCTCTTGAAGCTCCCACATCATTCAGTCTAATTTTAAGCTCTCGTGGTGACTCCTGAGACCCTACGTGTTCCTGAACTCTTCTGCCACCATTCCTCCTCGCTCCACTTCAGCAGCAACCTTGCTTCCCTGAGATACACCGAGCAGGTGCCCACCTCAGGGCCTTTGCACCTGCTCCTTCCTCTGCTGGCACATGCCCTGCAACCACTCCATCCCCCCCACCACACCCCACCCAACCCCCCTACACACACTGGATATCCATATGGCTCCCTCCCTTAAAACCCTTTGTATACTGGGGGTGTGGGTTGCTCAGTCATGTCTGTCTCTCTGTGACCCCGTGGACTGTAGTCCACCAGGCTCCTCTGTCCACTGGATTTTCCAGGCAAGGTTACTGCAGCTGGTTGCCATTTCCTCCTCCAGAGGATCGTCCTAACCCAGGGATTGAACCCGCATCTCCTGCATTGGCAAGGAGTTTCTTTACTACTGAGCCACCTGAGAAATCTGTTACAAATCTACTAAAATGTCAGTACATTATGAACACTCTGTCTCCTCCCCCTGGTTGCTGCCATCCTCTCTCACCCCAGACACTTCCTATCTTCTCTTCCATGACACTCGGCACTACCTGCCGCATCCGTTGTTTGCTTGTCTGTTGCCTGTCTCTCCCCACAATGATGGAACTTTGCTTTGTTCGCTGCTGTATCCTCAGCATCTCGCACAGTGCTTGGCATGTGGCTGAGCCTCAAAAATATATGAGTTGAGGTCAGAAATGGCACCCCACTCCAGTACTCTTGCCTGGAGAATCCCATGGATGGAGGAGCCTGGTGGGCTGCAGTCCATGGGGTCGCAAAGAGTCGGATATGACTGAGCAACTTCACTTTCACTTTTCACTTTCATGCATTGGAGAAGGAAATGGCAACCCACTCCAGTGTTCTTGCCTGGAGAATCCCAGGGATGGGGGAGCCTGGTGGGTTGCCGTCTATGGGGTCGCACAGAGTCGGACACGACTGAAGCGACTTAGCAGCAGCAGCAGCAGAAACAGCGGCAGGGCCCAACCACGGAGACTATCACAGACCATCTAAGTGGTACATATTTGATTCTAAAAGCAGTAAGAAGCCAGGACTTCCCTGGTGGTCCCCGGCTAAGACTCCACACTCCCAATGCAGGGAGCCTAGATTAGATCCCTGGTCAGGGAACTAGATCCCAAATGCTGTAAGAAGAGTTCACACACCACAACTAAAGATCCCACGTGCCACAACTAAGGCTCAGGACAGCGAAATAAATAAGAGCAGTGAGAAGCCACTGGACAATGGCCAGAAGCAGGGGCTAGAGGCAGAGCTGGCAGAATAGTCCAGAAAAGGTGCTGGCTCAGACAGGCATCAGTGGATATGAAGCGAAGGCTGTGAGAAGTAATTGGTGGATCAGCCAGGAAGAAGCTGGTATCTGGGGCCAGAGGACTCCTTGTGTGGCCTCAGCCCTACGCTGACTGGGTGCTGAGGATGGCCTTGCTGTGCTGCTTCTTAGGCAGAGGCAGGAGGACTCTACTCTGAGCTCGCCAGCAGATGGGGTTTGAGCTGAGCTACACACACTTCCCTTGTGCCTGATGGGTGAGCATCTTATGGGCAAAGACTGTTCTTCCCTGTGTCACTGTCTCCCACCCGCTCCTCACACAAGTATAACCCTAAAGGCTTCAGTGCAGTTGCAGACTGGAGTCTCCCTGAGCAGATGCTCAGACAGACGGTAGAGTACAAGATATCTGTGAGGGATGAATCCATGAAAGCAAAGGGAGGAAGCAGCCTTGGGCACAGGGAGAAGTCGAATTATGATGGAGGCCCCACAAAGCTTTGACCACCTGGGTGGGGAGCCTGGGAGCCAGGATTGCTCATTCCATGTTGGGCAGAAATAGCCTGGCCTGGTACCACTCAAGATGGGCTGCCTCAAAGGGTGTGGCCCGGGTGTGAATGGCCCCCTGCCCCGGCGGCTGACAGTACGGGGCATCTGCTAGCTATCTGTGTTCCGCCAGCTGGATGGCAAGTCCTTCCCTAAAGGGATTGGAGTGCATCTATGTGTCTTCCACAGCCCATATCTAATTGTGGTGGGCTGCTTGGGCGAGGTCTATGGTCCCACCCCACCACCAACCCCACCCCTGTGATATAAACTGGCTCCCAGGAAGAGTTTCTGCAACAGCTTGGCTCTCTCCAGGCCTCTGAGCTAACTTAGATTTGATTGGGCTCATGAACAAGCCTCTGGCCTTCTGTTAGTGCCTCTCTTCAAACTCCTGAGAATGCTTACAGATGGAAGTAGATAATGCAAAATTCACTTAGAGGGCCCATTTCAGAATCCTTATGTGTCTATTGTGTCATAGAAAGATAGATCTAGGCTTTGTAGTCAAATAGTCCAGTGTTCCAACCCCTCACCTGTCACACGCCAGCTCCATGACCCCAGGCAAATTAACAAACCTTCTGGAAGCATTTTCCTGCTTTTGTAAAATGTGTGGAATGATGATGAAAAGACAGGCAACTTGCGATCAAGGGCTGTGTCTAACTTGCCTTGTCTCCACTGGCCCACAGGTGCTCAGTGAGTGGAAGAACACCATGTGCCATCAGCTATCTGTGCCCTTGTCTCACGCGGGTCACAGTAGCTGTGAACTCCGGAGGGCAGTGAGGAGCTGTTATTTACACCGGGCAGAGGTGCCAAAAGGAGTTACCCCTGCTTTAGCACTTCTCACACTGCGCAACCTTTACTCGCTTGACTGCCACTTCATCAACCCCTGGGCATGGCTGGTTTCGTGGCTAAGAACTTAGCCCAGCCCACAGGCTGGCACAGAGCTGGTGCCCCCATGTGTCAGCTGCCATTATGGAAACTTGCCATCACACAGTGGGGTCTCAACAGCACCCCAACAGTCTGCTTATGATGTCCTCTGGGAATAAGTCCCAATTTACCCGGATCTCTGGAATCCCATCTGCCTGGCAGACAGCATGAAGCCCCTAGCTAGATTATAAAGCTGTTCATGAGTGAAGCATTCGCCATAGCTCACTGGAGATTTAATAGCACCCTGGTAAACCCTCCTGGGCTCCTTCCTGAACATTCTCTTCCATGGGCAGATACTAATTTTTTCTTTAGGTTGTAAGAGGAAAGACTGCAGTTCCATAGAGCAACACCACAGCCTTCAATAAAACTGCAAAGAACCTATGATTGTTCATTTCAGCAAATGCGCCCGAGTATTTCCAACTGGAGCCCTTCATTTTGCTCTGTAACATCTGATGTAGTGGGATAAGCACCTACTATGGATCTAGCAAGTGAAGTGAAGTGAATTTGCTCAGTCGTGTCCTGTTCTTTGCAACCCCATGGACTGTAGCCCACCAGGCTCCTCTGTCCATGGGATTTTCCAGGCAAGAGTACTGGAGTGGGTTGCCATTTCCTTCTCCAGGGGATCTTCCTGATCCAGGGATCGAACCCCGGTCTCCTGCATTGTAGGCAGGCAGTTTTACCATCTGAGCCATCCATGCTAGGCACATGGACCTAGCAAGACCTGAGTTCAAATCCTATGTGGTCCTGAGCAAGTATGTGCAACCTCTGAGTGCTTCCATTCCTTTATCTGTGACATGTATCTCGCAGCTGGGTTGAGAGTTTAGAAAAGTAACTGTCTGAGACACAGCATGTGCTCAAAAGCAGGCAGTTATCACTTCCCTTCGCCAAGGGGAGGTAACAAAGGGTAAGCATGCTGGGGTCTGCCTAACACGATGCCGTGTGATGTGTGCTCAGTGAGGAAGGGTGGAAGGTTCTGGAAGATTGTGGCATCTGCTGCACTAGATCAAGACCAAGGAAGCACCCGGAAACGTGAGTAACTGCAGTGTAGCCCTGCAGCACCTGTCAGAGGCAGTAGGATCCGCTGGATCCCGAAGCAAAAGACAGAAACATACGCTTCTCTCCCACCACTGCCACCCACATGTCCACAGTCCTCTTTCCAGGGAAGGCTGAGGATATGGCCCAGACCCTGCTGTGTCCTCTATACAGTGCAAGGCTGGCTGCAGGTCCCAAACGCCAAGAAAGAGACTCAGGTGGGTTTCTCCAGGCAGGGGCAAGGAATGAAGCTAGGGCTCATAAACTCATAAACCCAACTGGAAGCTCCTCAAAGGCAGGAACCCTGACTGTCTGGTGACTGTTGAATTCTTTGCACTAACAAAATGCCTGGCACATAAAAAGTATTCAGTATCTATTCTATAAACTTTGTGTGTAGATATTTATTCATTCTTCCATGTATCTGACAACCATTTGATGAGTACCTCCTGTGTCTGTGTTGGGCTGAGTTGAACTTAGAGGTAAAGAAAGCAAGTTTTTTTTTTTTTTTTTTTCAGATTCTTCTCCATTATAGGTTATTACAAGATATTGAATAAAATTCCCTGTGTGTATGTGTGTCTGTGTTATACAAGTTATATTTTGTGTTGATAATGACCTATGGTTTAAATGAATACTGCTAGAATTTGCATGTTTGGGCTAAAGAGCTTGGAGACAAGTGACACACTTCTCAGCCTTTCTATAGTGAATTGTCAAGTGAAGAAGCAGTTTCACGTGGAGGAAAAGGAAAGTGGCGCATGCTGCAGGCACAATTCACTGTGTTTTGTGCACTCATGCTCATGTGATCTCATGCTCATTCTCAGTCTCTTGCTGTCTCCTGTGGATATGGAAGGAGGTAAAGAGAGGAGGGTGGCCTGGAAGGTTCTAGAAACTAAAGGAGTTTGTTTTTCTTATTCAAGTTTTCATAAGTGGCAATATGGCAAAATATTACGTGTTTTTGATTGTGTCTAGATTTGACTGTGGCTCTGATAGAAGCACATTTTTTAAGGAATCTTCCCCAGACTTATGTACCCTAGTAGTATTACCCATTTATATGTAACCACTCTGAAAGGCTGTACACTTATTCCAAAGATGCTTTGGTTGCTCCAAGACCTTTCAGTAATCCTTCTATTCTCCTTTTAAGATAGTTCTTAGGGTCATTTTACAAACTGTATAAGAAATTTGGACTTCCCTGGTGACTCAGACAGTAAAGAATCTCCCTGAAATGTGAGAGACCCAGGTTTGATCCCTGGGTCAGGAAGATTGCCTGGAGAAGGGAATGACAACCCACTCCAGTATTCTTGCCTGGAGAATTCCATGGACAGAGGAGTCTGGTGGGCTATAGTCCATGTGGATTACAACGAGTTGGACAGAACTGAAATTTACCTTCATCACTTCACAATTACTTTGCAGAGGTTCGGGGGAAGTGGTGGGATGGTATAATTCAACTTACCTAACATAAGAGACTCTTAATGACCTTCATCTGTTTTACAAAATTTCAATTTATCTTCAAAAGACAGAGACTTGGCATCTTTATGAGATATCAAAAGAATGTGTCACAAGCTTGAGAGTAATTTTGAAGCTGGAGTTGGCCAAACATTTTGAGCAAAGAACCATTTTTAGAATAAGTATCAAGTCTGCCAAGAGACTACTCTGAAGAACAACACTTACTTGATTGTGTGATTTTTCATTGTTCGTGAAGTTCCCAGATTGTTTTCACCATAAACAGCCATTGTGTTTTCAAGTCTTCATTTTCTGCTGCTTTGTGTCATAAAAGTCCTGAGAGTTCATGGTTGATAGTTTGACTTTTCTTCTTCATTTTGCTGAGTTATAAACATTCTTAATCAGCCCCTTCCTCTGCAGTCAAGACTCAAGTGTGGAATGGGTGCACTCTGTCTATACCTGCCAATCATCATCTGGGATAACAAGTTGGGAGACTTGGAGCTTCTAAGAGGCCCCTAGGAACCTATCCTACCTGCCTGGGGAGAAGCAGGCATCTCTAGTAAACCAGGCTTTGATAGACACTGCCATTTGAGACCTGTTGCCTCCTCCTGGCCCCATTCAAAGGAGCCAGTGGAGTACTGGGGTAAGGGGAGGAGCCATCACAGCTAACAAATGCCAGAGAACAAATGAACTGATCTATGAAACAGAAACAGAGTCAGGGGCATAGAGAATAGAATGGAGGTTGCCAGAGGGGAGGGGTGGCAGATGGATGGATTGGAAGTTTGGGATTAGCAGATGCAAACTTATACACAGAAAATGGGTAAACAATAAGGCCCTACTGTATAGTATGGGGAACTATATTCAATGTGCTAAGTGCTAAGTCGCTTCAGTCATGTCCGACTCTGTGCGACCCCATAGACGGCAGCCCATCAGGCTCCGCCGTTCCTGGGATTCTCCAGGCAAGAACACTGGAATGGGTTGCCATTTTCTTCTTCAATGCATGAAAGAGAAAAGTGAAAGTGAAGTCGCTCAGTCATGTCCGACTCTTGGCGACCCCATGGACGGCAGCCTACCAGGCTCCTCTGTCCATGGATTTTCCAGGCAAGAGTACTGGAGTGGGTTGCCATTGCCTTCTCATCATGGAAAAGAACATGAAAAAGAATGTGTATATATACGTATAACTTAGTCACTTTACTGTACAGCAGTAATTAACACAACACTGTAAATAAACTATACTTTAAAAAAAAAAGGCCAGAGAATGTTGTTGTTAGCTGTTGCCTATTTGAAGCTAGTGTTTAAGAATCCTCAGGCAATCTTCCCTCTGGTTTCCATGACACTTTTAGACTGAAATATCATCTCAATGTACAACGTAAAAGAAACAGATATAGTCCTAGAAATATACAATCTTCTAAGACTGAATTACAAAGAAGTAGAAAATCTAAGCAGCCTAATTACCAGTAGAGAGAGTTAATCAGTAATCAAAAACCTCCTAATAAACAAATGGCTAGGACCAGATAATTTCACTGGTGAATTCTACCAAATATTCAAAAAAGAATCAATACCAATGCTTCTCAAGGTCTTCTAAAAATGAGAAGAGAAAGAAACACTTTGAAACTCAGTCTATGAGGTCAGCATTACTCTGATAGCAAAGCCAGAAAATGATACCACAAGAAAGAAAAATTATAGCCCAGTATCCCTGATGCAGATAGTTGCAAAATTTCTCAACAAAGTATTAACAAACCAAATTTAATAATATACTGACAGAATCAGACATCATGATCAAATGGGATTTATTCCAGGGATACAAACATTCAACATCCACAAAACAATTCATGTGATACAACATATTTATAAAATGAAGGATAAAAAGCACATGATCATTTCAACAGGTGCATAAAAAGCATGTGACAAAAGTGAACATCCATTTATGATAAAAACTCTCAATAATGTGGGTATAGAGGGAATGCACCTCAACATAATAAAAGCCATAGAGAACAATACCACAGCTAACATACTCATTAGTGAAAAGCTGAAAGCTTTTTTCAAAATCAGGAGCAAGAAAAAGATGTCCACTCTCACCATGTTTATTCAACATAGGACTGGAAGTCTTACCCAGGGAAATTAGACAAGAAAAAAAGATATCCACAATGGAAAATAAGAAGTAAAACTGTCACTATTTCAGATGACATGATATTATAAATAGAAAAGAGTCCACCAAAAATCTCTTAGAACTAGTAAATGAATCCAGTAAGTTTTCAGGATATAAAACCAATATACAGAAATCTGTTAGTTGTGGATATGACTGGTGGTAGAAGTAAAGTCCAATGCCATAAAGAGCAATATTGCACAGGAATCTGGAATGTTAGGTCCATGAATCAAGGTGAATTAGAAGTGGTCTAACAGGAGATGGCAAGAGTGAACAGCAACATTTTAGGAATCAGTGAACTAAAATGGACTGCAATGGGTGAATTTAACTCAGATGACCATTATATCTACTACAGTGGGCAAGAATACCTTAAAAGAAATGGAGTAGCCATCATAGTTAACAAAAGGGTCTGAAATGTAGTACTTGGATGCAACTCAAAAATGACAAAATGGTCTTTGTTCATTTCCAAGGCAAACCATTCAATATCCAAGTAATCCAAGTGTATGCCCTGATAAGTAATACTGAAGAAGCTGAAGTTGAACAGTTCTATGAAGACCTACAAGACCTTCTAGAACTAACACCCAAAGAAGATGTCCTTTTCATTATAGGGGACTGGAATGCAAAAGTAGGAAGTCAAGAAATACCTTAAAGAGATACCTTGAAGGAAATCCTGAGTAACTGGCAAATTTGTACAAAATAAAGCAGGACAAAGGCTAACAGAGTTGCACCAAGAGAACGCACTGGTCATAGCAAACACCCTCTTCCAACAATACAAGAGAAGACTCTACACATGGATATCGCCAGATGGTCAATACCGAAATCAGATTGATTATATTCGTTGCAGCCAAAGATGTAGAAGCTCTATAGAGTCAGCAAAAACAAGACCAGGAGCTGACTGTGGCTCAGATCATGAACTCCTCATGGCAAAATTTAGACTTAAATTGAAGAAAGTAGGGAAAACAACCAGGTCATTCAGCTATGATCTAAATCAAATCCCTGATGGTTATACAGTGGAAGTGAGAAATAGATTCAAGGGATTAGATCTGATAGAGTGCCTGAAGAACTATGGGTGGAGGTTTGTGACATTGTACAAAAGGCAGTGATTAAGACCATCCTCAAGAAAAAGGCAAAATGGTTATCTGAGGAGGCCTTACAAATAGCTGAGAAAAGAAGAGAAGCTAAAGGCAAAGGAGAAAAGCAAAGATATACCCATTTGAATGCAGAGTTCCAAAGACTAGCAAGGAGAGATAAGAAAGCCTTCCTCAGTGATCAGTGCAAAGAAATTGAGGAAAACCATAGAATGGGAAAGACTAGAGTTTTCTTCAAGAAAATTAGAGATACCAAGGAAACATTTCATGCAAAGATGGGCACAATAAAGGACAGAAATGGTATGGATCTAACAGAAGCAGAAGATATTAAGAAGAAGTGGCAACAATACACAGGAGAACTATACAAAAAGATCTTGATGACTCAGATAACCAAAATGGTGTGATCACTCACCTAGAGCCAGACATCCTGGAATGCAAAGTCAAGTGGGCCTTAGAAAGCATCACACGAACAAAACTAGTGGAAGTGATGGAATTCCAGTTGAGCTATTTCAAATCATAAAAGATGATGCACTCAGTATGCCAGCAAATTTGGAAAACTCAGCAGTGGCCACAGGACTGGAAAAGGTCAGTTTTCATTCCAATCCCAAAGAAAGGCAATGCCAAAGAATGCTCAAACTACCTCACAATTGTACTCATCTCACACGCTAGCAAAGTAATGCTCAAAATTCTCCAAGCCAGGCTTCAATAATACGTGAACCATGAGCTTCCAGATATTCAAGCTGCATTTAGAAAAGGCAGAGGAACCAGAGGTAAAATTGCCAACATCCGCTGGATCATCAAAAAAGCAAGAGAGTTCCAGAAAAACATCTATTTCTGCTTTATTGACTATGCCAAAGCCTTTGACTGTGTGGATCACAACCAACTGTGGAAAATTCTTAAAGAGATGGGAACACCAGACCACCTGACCTGCCTCTTGAGAAATCTGTATGCAGGTCAGGAAGCAAATGGACATGCAACAACAGACTGGTTTCAAATCGGGAAAGGAGTATGTCAAGGCTGTATATTGTCACCCTGCTTATTTAACTTACATGCAGAGTACACCATGAGAAATGCTGGGCTGGATGAAGCACAAGCTGGAATTAAGATTGCCAGGAGAAATATTACTAACCTCAGATATGGAGATGACACCACTCTTATGGCAGAAAGCAAACAAGAACTAAAGAGCCTCTTGATGAAAGTGAAAGAGCAGAATGAAAAAGTTGGCTTAAAACTCAACATTCAGAAAACTAAGATCATGGCATCCAGTTTCATCACTTCATGAAAAATAGATGGGTAAAGAGTGGCAACAGTGAGAGACTTTATTTTGTTGTGCTCCAAAATCACTGCAGATGATGACTGCAGCCATAAAATTATAAGACACTTGCTCCTAGGAAGAAAAGCTATGATCAACCTAGACAGGATATTAAAAAGCAGAGACATTACTTTGCCAACAAAGGTCCGTCTAGTGAAAACTATGGTTTTTCCAGTTCAGTTCAGTTCTTTCGCTCAGTTGTGTCCAACACTTTGCAACCCCATGAACTGCAGCACGCCAGGCCTCCATGTCCATCACCAACTTCCGGAGTTTACTCAAACTCATGTCCATTGAGTCGGTGATGCCATCCCACCATCTCATCCTCTGTCATCCCCTTCTCTTCCCTCCTTTAATCTTTCCCAGCATCAGGGTCTTTTCAAAAGAGTCAGTTCTTCACATCAGGTGGCCAAAGTACTGGAGTTTCAGCTTCTGCATCAGTCCTTCTAGTGAATATTCAGGACTGATTTCCTTTATAAATGACTGGTAGGATCTCCTTACATTCCAAAGACTCTCAAGGGTCTTCTCCGCACCACAGTTCAAAAGCATCAATTCTTTGGAGCTCAGCTTTCTTTATAGTCCAACTCTCACATCCATACATGACCACTGGAAAAACCATAGCTTTGACTAGATGGACCTTTGATGTCAGATGTGAAAGTTGGACTATACAGAAAGCTGAGTGCCAAAGTATTGATGCTTTTGAACTGTGGTATTGGAGGAGACTCTTCAGAGTTCCTTGGACTGCAAGGATATAAACCAGTCAATCCTAAAGGAAATCAGTCCTGAATATTCATTGGAAGGACTGATGCTGAAGCTGAAACTCCAATTCTTTGGCCACCTCATGCGAAGAACTGACTCCTTAGGAAAGGCCCCGAACCTGGGAAAAATTGAAGGCGGGAGGAGAAGGGGACAACAGAGTATGAGATGGTTGGATGGCATCACTGACTTGATAGACATGAGTTTGTGTAAGCCCTGGGAGTTGGTGTTGGGCAGGGAAGCCTGGCGTGCTGCAGTCCATGGGGTCACAAAGAATTGGACACAACTGAGCAACTGAATTGAACTGAACTGAACTGAATAATGAACTATCAGAAAGAAAAAAATAAGAAAACAATCCCATTTATAACTGCATCAAAAGGAATAAAATACCTAGGAATAAATTTAATAGAGGAGGTGAAAGACCTTTACACTGAAAACTATAAGACAATGATGAAAGAAATTTAAGAAGACACAAATAAAGGTAAAGATATTCTGCACTCATGGATTGGAAGTATTGACTTTGTTAAAATGTCCATACTACTCAAAGTGACCTTCAGATTCCATGCAATCTGTATTAAAATGCCAATGATATTTTTTCACAGAACTAGAAACAGTTATTCTAAATTTTGCGTGGAACCACAAAAGACCCCAATAGCCCAAGCAATCTTGAGAAAAAAGAACAAAATTGAAGCATCACACTCCCTGATTTAAAGCTGTATTACAAATCTGTAGTAATAAAAACACTATCAAACAAAATAGAGAGTCTAGAAATAAACCTATGCACATCTGGTCAATTAATTGACAATGAAGGAGCCAAGAAAATACAATGGGAAAAGGACAGTTTCTTCAAGAAATGGTTTTGGGAAAACTGAACAGTCACATGCAGAAGAATGATATTGGACTACCATATTATACCACATACAAAATTAACTCAAAATTAATAAAAAAGTTGAATGAAAAACATGAAACCATAAAATTCTTAGAATAAAATACAATCAGTAAATTCCTTGATATTGGGTTTGGTGATGATTTTTTAAAATTGGACACCAAAAGCAAAGGCAACAAAAGCAAAAATAGCCAAGTGAGACTACATCAAACTAGAAAGCTTCCAGTAAGAAAAAGGAAACCATCCATAAAATGATAAGGCAACCCACCAAATGTGAAAATATATTTGCAGATCATATATTTGATGGTATTAACACACAATGCCTGGCGGATTTTTGCAGAAATGAATGCCCACAGCCATAATATGTCTCCCACCAATAATACATAATATCAAAAATATATAAGGAACTCATACAACTGAGCATAAAAAAAAAAAAAACAAAAAACACCAAACAATTCAATTATGAAATGAGCAGAAGGACTAAATAGACCTTTTTCCAAAGAAGACATACAGATGGCCAACAGGTACAGGAAAAGATGCTCAATATTATTAATTATCAGGAAAATGCATATCTAATTGACAGTGAGATATCACTTCACATCCTCACATCTGTAAGGATGGCTGTAATCAAAAGGCAACATGAGGATGTGGAGTAAAAAGAACCCTTGCGTTCTGCTGGGGGGCATGTAAATTGGTGCAACCACTATGGAAAACAATATAGAGATTCCTCAAAAAATTAAAAAATAGAATTACCATATGATCCAGTAATTCCACTTCTTGCTACTCACTGATGAAAATGAAAACACTAATTCAAAAAGATGCATGCACACCCATGTTCACTGAAGCATTGTCTACAATAGCCAAGATAAGGAAACAGCCTAAGTGTCCATAGAGAGGATAATGGATAAAGAAAATGCTCAACAGTCAGCCCTCAGTAACCATGAGGGATTGTTTCCAAGATCACCTGCCCAATACCAAAATCCTTCAGATCAGATCAGTCACTCAGTCGTATCCGACTCTTTGCAACCCTATGAATCACAGCACGCCAGGCCTCCCTGTCTATCACCAACTCCCGGAGTTCACCCAGACTCACATCCATCGAGTCAGCGATGCCATCCAGCCATCTCATCCTCTGTCATCCCCTTCTCCTCTTGCCCCCAATCCCTCCCAGCATCACAGTCTTTTCCAATGAGTCAACTCTTTGCATGAGGTGGCCAAAGTACTGGAGTTTCAGCTTTAGCATCATTCCTTTCAAAGAAATCCCAGGGCTGATCTCCTTCAGAATGGACTGGTTGGATCTCCTTGAAGTCCAAGGGACTCTCAAGAGTCTTCTCCAACACCACAGTTCTAAAGCATCAACTCTTCGGCGCTCAGCCTTCTTCACAGTCCAACTCTCACATCCATACATGACCACAGGAAAAACTGTAGCCTTGACTAGACGAACCTTTTTTGGCAGAGTAATGTCTCTGCTTTTGAATATGCTCTCTAGGTTGGTCATAAATTTCCTTCCAAGGAGTAAGTGTCTTTTAATTTCATGGCTGCAGTCACCATCTGCAGTGATTTTGAAGCCCAGAAAAATAAAGTCTGACACTGTTTCCACTGTTTCCCCATCTATTTCCCATGAATCCTTAGATGTTCAAGTTCCTTATATAAATGGAATAGTATTTGCATATAAACTATGCACATCTTCCTTATACTTTAAATAAACTCTAGATTATTTATAATATATAACATAATGTAAATGCTATGTAAATAGTTACCAGCATGCAGAAAACTTGAGTTTTGCTTTTAGGAACTCTCTGGAATTTCCCCCCAAATATTGTCAATCTGTGTTTTACCCAATCCAAGGATGAAAAGCCTGCAGAAATGAGGGTTGACTGTATTTACATTCAATGGAAAATTACTTAGCCATCATAACAACGAAATTTTGCCATTTGTGACAACACGAATGGACCTTAAAGGCATTATGCCAAGTGAAATAAGTCAGAGAAAAAGACAAATACTGTATGATCTCACTTATACACAGAATCTCAGAATTTAAAAAAGAAAAAAAAAACCCACCTTCATAGATATAGATAACAGACTGGAGGCTGTCAGAAGTAGGGGCTGGAGGTGGCTCAAATGGGTGAAGGACAGACGTATAGTTATAAAACAAACAAGTCATCGTGATGTAAGGTATATCATGGCAAGTACAGTTACTAATACTATAGTGCATATTTGAAAGTTGCTAGGAGAATAAATCATAAAGTTCTCATCACAAGAAAAAAGTCTGTATATATAGTGATGGAGGTTAGCTATATTATGGTGATCATTTTACAACGTATACAAGTATTGAATGCTGTACAACTGAAACTAATGTTGTATGTTAATTATATCTCAATAAAAATGAATAAAAAATTAAAAAACAGTAGCAATTACATAATTTTAAAAAATAAAAATTGATTAGTAGCAATTTTATAATTATTAAAAATAAATAAATGAGACCAGTGATAAATGCCAAGAAAATGTGACAAAGATAAATATTAAGAAAAGTATATATCAGATGACATGCATTCAGGGTCCTTCGGGAAGTGTTTTGGTTAGATTGAGACTTTTTGAGGAATATGCAGAGAAGAATCAATCACATCAAAGAATAAAAATTGGAAAATGATTTATTCAAAAGGAATTGGGTTAGAACTGTAATTACTTGATTTACAGAGGGGAAAACTAATGTATGAAACTGCAATGATTTTCTTCTTTTACATAACTTCACTATTAATCAAAATAAGACATGTACTTAGTTTTAAAAGGCAAATAATTAAAAAAAAAAAAAACATGTCTCAGCTGTCTCAAGGAGCCCTTGTTAAAACAGGAATATATCACCTGGGAGGCAGACCACATTAACCAATACTAGCCAGGGGGAAAGTAACTCAAACACCAGGAAGCTGCTCCAAGAGTCTCTGGAGACAGAAGCTGGGGTGGGTCTTTTCCAGGAGTGAAGGCTGGGAGGAGAGGTGAGGCGAGAGATCCGGCATAGACAATCAGTGCGTGCATGCTCAGTCACGTCCAATTCTTTTGCGATCCCCTGGACTGTAGCCTTCCAGGTTCCTCTGTCCATGGAATTCTCCAGGTAAGAATACTGGAGTGGGTAGCCATGCCTTCCTCCAGGGGATCTTCCCCACACAGAGATCAAACCTGCATCTCTTGCATCTCCTGCATTGGCAGGTGGATTCTTTACCACTAGTGCCAAGTGGGGAAGGTTGGGAGGGAGGCAGCAAAGGTGACAAAGGAGGAGCAGACAGGGCTGTGCCCAGAAAGACATCCCTGAGGGCAAAGAGGGAACAATGTGCAGCTACAGGTTAGAGCTTAGGAAAGGAGCCTTCTGGAAAATCAAATTCTTCTCCTAGCTTACCAAGGGATGGCCTTGACCCTTTTCCAGAATCACAGTCTCCCCTTCAAGCCACATACCTGAGAGAGCTGCAGAGGATGGAAGTGCTAGAAGGGGATTAGGTTTGAAAAAACTCTATTTCCCATTCTCCCCTGAGATGGACCCAAGATGATATTTTTAATGGGTTGATGCCAAGCTAGTCTCAGAAATTGTAGTCCAGTGTTGCTGAAATGCTAACATTTACTCAAACCAGGAGGTGCTTAGAGCCGAAGGGGGAACTTCTTTGTGTCTTTTCAGTGTGGTCTTATGATTTCTGGCAGTGCCATGGGTCCAGGCAAGCTGCCTTCTGGGAAAATAAACCTTCAAATGTCAACAAACCATTATTGTAGAGATGAAAGGAAGAAAGTCAGCCTGGGCATGACATTTGGAATTCCCCTTGCCAATACTGCTAAGCTTTCTGAATGCCTTTATTTACTGTTTAAATTTTCTCAGTCACCCAAGTAAGCAAAATTCTAACTATGTCTTTTCATTAAATATCTACTCTCTGAATCCAGCCTCATCTCATTCAAGAGACTGCTTCCTTCGCTGCAAATGGTGGAATAATAGCACCCCACTCGTAGAATGAGAATTAGATGGAGTAATGTTTCTAGAAATCTGGAACCCAGGAGTCTGGTCTCTGTAGTTACCATGTGATATCACCTTTCAAATTTTGTGTAGCCTTCTTCTGACTCACTTTTCTCAAATGCAAAATAATTATTATTGTTATTCAGGGGGATGACATTTAGTTTTATATCATTGTTATAATGCTTATATTTGTATAGTGTTTTCAAGCTCCTTAGTGTTAGGGGAAATAAAAGCATTAAAATGAGAATTGCAAAGGTAATGATTATAAAACCTTATTCAATAACAGATGGAAACAAGGCAGATGAAGACAATCATTGGTGAGCCTTCTTCATAGCTCATTTGGATGCAGCCCACATAGCCATTTCAGCATGTAATAAGACCAAGCCTTTAAAAATTCATACTAAATTTCATAGTTTCTGTCCATGTACAAATTCCACGCTGGCTCATGGTAATTTCTGCAAAGCGACTGTGCCTTTCCCATAATTTATGTTCTCTTTTCACTCCGTGGGGGCTGAACGCCAATGCCTGCAGGAGTGTGAGTTTGATTAAGTCATTGCATGCTGTAGACTGCATGGGAGTCTCTGTGCTGTTCCTGGCTGGGCTGGTGCTTCTAGATCCCACTGGGAAGAAGGGCTAAAGGAGGACAGTTCTCAGTTTGTACATCAAAAAGAGTGTGATGGCTCAGCTAGCAACACCAATAACAAACAAAGAAAAGAGGGGTATCACATTCTCTCAGCCAGAGCATGATCTTTTATATTCCTCCAGGGGATACCCTGGACCAGAGCAAAAGCTTGGAGATTCACCTTGTTAGGAAACTCAAAGGCTGATCCCTGGGTTCAGCGGAAAAATTCTCAAGGCTGCTGAAGAATTTCCTTCTCCAGGAAGAGAGAGGATGGGATGGAGAAAATGATCATACCATAAGATCAAATATATGTGTGTGTGTGTATTGTGTATGTATGTATGTGTGTGTGTGTTTGGGAGGTGGGGATGGAAGATTACTGAGATCCCATGATCCTTTTGGGACCAGGCTAACTGTGCCTGTGATATAATGAGGCTTCTGTCTCAGAGGGCTCAAGTCAACAGCCTCCTTCAGAGTACACCAGGGCCAGTACTTCACTTTTGGACATTTCAGAGAGGTTGTCTCTCTTGGCTTTAGTGTTAACTCTCTCTGGATAGCTTATCTCACTACCAAGATGTTGTTTTTTTATCTCCAGCTTTACTCTGAAAAAAAAAGGATGGTTCTCAATGGGTCACAGTTCTACTCAAGTCAACAAAGTATACTAAGCACTTACTCAATGTCAAGCATCCTGCAACAGAAACTGAGGACAGTGGTGAATAAGACGGTGGTTCTGATTTCAAGGAACCTACGAAACAATAATAGCTTCTCGTGTGATAGCCATATACCAACCTCTTTCCTAAGCCCTTAACTTTTAATGCTTATCATAGCTGATGTAATGGATATATTATTATTATCCCCATTTTAAAGATGAGAACACTGAATCACAAAAAGATCAGTTAACTTACCTAAAATAACAGAGCTAGTTAGCTGGAGACCCAGGATTTGAATCCAGGCAGTCTTACTCTAGAGTTGATGCTTAAATTATCACAATTTCCAGCATTAGACCATCATTGGGTGTCTGCATAAGGTGAATATAATATATTAAGTTCTATGGCATTAAATTCAGAAGCTATATGAGCAGAGAATCACATGTGAGAAGACGAGGTGAGTAGACACTACTTCTGAGAGGAGGTTATATTTGAGACCTAATGTATGATTCCTCAATAGCCAAGCTGAATGGGGATGTGGGTTCCAGACAGAAGGAAAAGCAAATGCAAGTCTCAAGTTGAGACAGAACATGCCTTGTTTATATTAAAGAAATGAAGGAATTCGGTGTGGCTGAATCATAGATTTCATAGGATGAAATATTTAGAGATGAGGTTGCAGGGTTTTGTTTTGTTTTTTTAATCCATTCGACAAGCATTTATCTAGTAGCTGCTATGTGTCAAGTATGGAGATAAGACAACATTAATTGATAAAAATAAGGTGATGCCCTCAAGGAACTTATTGTCGGCAAAATAAAATTATATTTCCTGTCTTACCCATTAAGGAAAAATTAATTAAACTTGGAAATATAGCAAAAAGATCAGTAGCAGTTTCTTTCAATGTTGATTGGGGTATTGTTTAACATATTTACTCAAAGATTATTTAATTATCTAGAGCAAAATGTACCTATGTCTGACTTGGCTGTTTACTGGTATTTATGGTTATGAATTCAGACTCTTACAAAGTTAAATGTGTTATATAGGGATCTATCTAGTAGAAAGACAACCTCAGGTTATTGTTTCATTGGCCTATAGGATATTAACAAATTTTCTCTCTCTCTTACTGTGTTAGTTTTATATTGTTGCCATAGCAAATTATTACAGATTTAGTGGCTTAAGACAACACAAACATTATTTTACACATTTGGAGGTCAGGAGTTCAGCACAGGTCTCGCATGACTAAGTCAAGTGGTGGGCAGATTGGTTCTTTCCTGGAGGCTCTGGAGGAGAATGCTTTTCCTGCTCATTCCAGTTGTTGGAAGAACTCAGTGCCTCTCAGGTGTAGGACAGAGGTCCCTGTGTTATTGCCAGCTGGAAGTTGAGGGCCATGCCCCATGTGTAGAGGCTGCCATGATTTTTGGCTCATGGCCCCCTTCCTCCATCTTCAAAGCCACTGGCAGCAGATCCATCTCACATAGCATCATCTTGACCCACCCTTCTGCTTTCCTCTTCCACTTTTAAAGACTCATATGATTAAACTGGGCTTCCCTGGTGGCTCAGAGGTTAAAGCATCTGCCTGGAATGCAGGAGACCCGGGTTCGATCCCTGAGTCAAGAAGATCCCCTGGAGAAGGAAATGGCAGCCCACTCCAGTACTCTTGCTTGGAGAATCCCATGGGGGAGAAGCCTGGTGGGCTACAGTCCATAGGGTCACAAAGAGTGGGACATGACTGAGTGACTTCACTCACTCATGATTAAACTGAGCCCATTCAGATAATACAGGATGATCTCCTCATCTCAAGATCCTTAACCTAAATAGCAACTTCAAAATCCTTTTTTGCCATTAAGGTAACATATTCACAGATTCTCTTGTGTTGTTGGAAGAAGGTGTTTGTTATGACCAGTGCATTTTCTTGGCAAAACTCTATTAGTCTTTGCCTTGCTTCATTCCGTATTCCAAGGCCAAATTTGCCTGTTACCCCAGGTGTTTCTTGACTTCCTACTTTTGCATTCCAGTCCCCTATAATGAAAAGGACATCTTTTTTGGGTGTTAGTTCTAAAAGGTCTTGTAGGTCTTCATAGAACCATTCAACTTCAGCTTCTTCAGTGTTACTGGTTGGGGCATAGAATTGGATTACTGTGATATTGAATGGTCTGCCTTGGAAACGAACAGAGATCATTCTGTCATTTTTGAGACTGCATCCAAGTACTGCATTTTGGACTCTTTTGTTGACCATGATGGCCACTCCATTTCTTCTGAGGGATTCCTGCCCGAAGTAGTAGATGTAATGGTCGTCTGAGTTAAATTCACCCATTCCAGTCCATTTCAGTTCACTGACTCCTAGAATGTCGACATTCACTCTTGCCATCTCTTGTTTGATCACTTCCAATTTGTCTTGATTCATGGACCTGACATTCCAGGTTCCTATGCAATATTGCTCTTTACAGCATCGGACCTTACTTCTATCACCAGTCAGATCCACAGCTGGGTATTCTTTTTGCTTTGGCTCCATCCTTTCATTATTTCTGGAGTTATTTCTCCACTGATCTCCAGTAGCATATTGGGCACCTACTGACCTGGGGAGTTTCTCTTTCAGTATCCTATCATTTTGCCTTTTCATACTGTTCATGGGGTTCTCAAGGCAAGAATACTGAAGCGGTTTGCATTCCCTTCTCCAGTGGACCACATTCTGTCAGATCTCTCCACCATGACCCGCCCATCTTGGGTTGCTCCACGGGCATGGCTTAGTTTCATTGAGTTAGACAGGGCTGTGGTCCTAGTGTGATTAGATTGACTAGTTTTCTGTGAGTATGGTTTCAGTGTGTTTGCCCTCTGATGCCCTCTTGCAACACCTACTGTCTTACTTGGGTTTCTCTTACCTTGGCCGTGGGGTATCTCTTCACGGCTGCTCCAACAAAGCGCAGCCGTTGCCCCTTACCTTGGACGAGGGGTATCTCCTCACCGCTGCCCTTCCTGACCTTCAACGTGTGATAGCTCCTCTAGGCCCTCCTGTGCCCATGCAGCCACGGCTCCTTGGACATGGGGTTGGTCCTCCCCGCCACCGCCCCTGGCCTCGGGGTTAGGGGCGTGGGGTATCTCCTCCCGGCGGCCGCCCCTGACCTCGGGGTTGGGTATCTCCTCTTGGCCACCCCACCTGACCTCGGACGCGGGGTAGCTCCTCTCGGCCATTCCTGTGCCGTCACAGTCTGGTACTCTTGGCTGCTGCCCCTGACCTCGGACGTGGGGTAACTCCTCTTGGCTGCCGCCCTTCCAGCATGGGGTCCTCCCGGCTTCTGCCCCTGACCTCGGACGTGGGGTGGCTCCTCTTGCCTGTGCTTTAGCGCGCCGGTCCGCAGCCGCCTGCGCTTTTACACAATTGCACTCATCTCACACGCTAGTAAAGTAATGCTCAAAATTCTCCAAGCCAGGCTTCAGCAATATGTGAACCGTGAACCTCCTGATGTGCAAGCTGGTTTTAGAAAAGGCAGAGGAACCAGAGATCAAATTGCCAACATCCGCTGGATCATGGAAAAAGCAAGAGAGTTCTAGAAAAACATCTATTTCTGCTTTATTGACTATGCCAAAGCCTTTGACTGTGTGGATCACAATAAACTGTGGAAAATTCTGAAAGAGATGGGAATACCAGACCACCTGACCTGCCTCTTGAGAAACCTCTATGCAGGTCAGGAAGCAACAGTTAGAACTGGACATGGAACAACAGACTGGTTCCAAATAGGAAAAGGAGTATGTCAAGGCTGTGTATTGTCACCCTGTTTATTTAACTTCTATGCAGAGTACATCATGAGAAATGCTGGACTGGAAGAAACACAAGCTGGAATCAAGATTGCTGGGAGAAATATCAATAACCTCAGATATGCAGATGACACCACCCTTATGGCAGAAAGTGAAGAGGAACTCAAAAGCGTCTTGATGAAAGTGAAAGCGGAGAGTGAAAAAGTTGGCTTAAAGCTCAACATTCAGAAAATGAAGATCATGGCATCCAGTCCCATCACTTCATGGGAAATAGATGGGGAAACAGTGGGAACAGTGTCAGACTTTATTTTTCTGGGCTCCAAAATCACTACAGATGATGAATGCAGCCATGAAATTAGAAGACACTTACTCCTTGGAAGGAAAGTTATGACCAACCTAGATAGCATATTCAAAAGCAGAGACGTTACTTTGCCAACAAAGGTCCGTCTAGTCAAGGCTATGGTTTTTCCTGTGGTCATGTATGGATGTGAGAGTTGGACTGTGAAGAAGGCTGAGCGCTGAAGAATTGATGCTTTGAACTGTGGTGTTGGAGAAGACTCTTGAGAGTCCCTTGGACTGCAAGGAGATCCAACCAGTCCATTCTGAAGGAGATCAGCCCTGGGATTTCTTTGAAAGGAATGATGCTGAAGCTGAAACTCCAGTACTTTGGCCACCTCATGTGAAGAGTTGACTCATTGGCAAAGACTCTGATGCTGGGAGGGACTGGGGGCAAGAGGAGAAGGGGACGACAGAGGATGAGATGGCTGGATGGCATCACCAACTCGACGGACATGAGTCTCAGTGAACTCCCGGAGTTGGTAATGGACAGGGAGGCCTGGCGTGCTGTGATTCATGGGGTCGCAAAGAGTCGGACATGATTGAGCAACTGATCTGATCTGATTCACGGATTCAGGGGATTAGAGAGTTTACATCTCTGAGGAATCATTTTCCAGCTTACCACATTGTAAGACCCACCATCATTTAAGAATGTTTTGGGGGTAAATTATATAACTTCTGTTCCTCAAAATGCAACTTTAACTAGCTTTACTATCTTACTGCTTCTCTTACTGATGAGACAGTAAATCTTTGACACATGTTCCTTCTATAGTTACAGGTTTTTAACTTTTTGAAATTTGTAAAAATTATAATCATCAATTTGGGAGACTTCAGTGAAATTGCCAACTGGGCAATTTAACTGTGGTATAGCAAGTCCACCTCATGGGGTGTTCAGCCTTGCATGCTATTTTGGCTACTGGGATGGATCTCAAAGAGTAATAAAACTTCATCTTCTCTGACACACTCTCTTTCTCTTTAACCTAACTGTGTTTTTATTTCTGGTCTTTGACCAACTTTAGTCCTCATTCTGATTTATGCATCACCCATTCATATTCAACATTGGTGACTCCAGTGATTGGGACTCCTGTTTTATGGTCTGATCATCGCTACTGGGATGATGGGATCTATTCTCTGTTGAGTGAGAAATAGACAATGCAGCTTTGTAGTCTTTTCTGTTTGTCTGTTTGGCTAATTATGAATTCAAAACAACTGAAAAAAAATGTGCTTCCAGGAATAGCCCTTTGAGGTCTGGACCAATGAATTTCAGTATTTCTATGTGTTTTCTTGATCTGTGACTGAGTTTGTAGAACTGAAGCTGCACGTTTACTGTAGGTTTGTGTGTCTGAAATTAAGCAAAGCCTTTGCTTTTTTTATGAATGAAATGTTCTCCTTCTCCCAAAGGCATTAACTAGAATACAATGTCTAGTTTAATTAAATGAATTACTTGGATCATAGAAATTTTAAACACTTATATAAATAATATTGCCAGAGTTCCCACAAAATAAAAAATCTGAAGTTTTAATATTTTAAATGAGTTGGCTTACAAAAATCCTTTCTTATAGAAAATTCTAGCTAAAAGGCATTATTCAGTTCAGTTCAATTCAGTCGCTCACGTGTCTGACTCTTTGTGACCCCATGGACTGCAGCATGCCAGGCCTCCCTGTCCATCACCAACTCCTGGAATTTACTCAAACTCATGCCCATTGAGTCTGTGATGCCCTCCAACCATCTCATCCTCTGTCATCTCCTTCTCCTCCCACCTTCAATTTTTTCCAGCATCAGGGTCTTTTCCAATGAGTCAGTTCTTTGCATCAGGTGGCCAAAGTATTGGAGTTTCTGCTTCAGCATCAGTCCTCTCCAGTGAATATTCAGGATTGATTTCCTTTAGGATGGACTGGTTAGATCTCAAGAGTCTTCTCCAACACTACAGTTCAAAAGCATCAATTCTTCAGTTCTCAGCTTTCTTTATAGTGCAATTCTCACATCCATACAAGACTACTGGAAAAACCATAGCCTTGACTAGATGAACCTTTGTCAGCAAAGTAATGTCTCTGATTTTTAATATGCTATCTAGGTTGGTCATAACTTTCCTGCCAAGGAGCAAGCGTCTTTTAATTTCATGCCTGCAGTCACCACCTGCAGTGATTTTTCAGCCCCCCAAAATAGTCTGTCACTGTTTCCATTTTTTCCCCATCTATTTGTCATGAAGTGATGGGACCAGATGTCATGATCTTAGTTTTCTGAATGTTGAGTTTTAAGCCAACTTTTTCATTCTCCTCTTTCACTTTCATCAAGAGGCTCGTTAGCTATTCTTTGTTTTCTGTCATAAGGGTGGTGTCATCTGCATATCTGAGGTTAGTGATATTTCTCCCAGCAATCTTGATTTCAGCTTGTGTTTCATCCAGCCCAGCATTTCGCATGATGTATATAACTTATATATAAGAAAGGCAATGCCAAAGAATGCTCAAACTACTGCACAATTGCACTGTATATAAGTTAAATAAGCAGGATGGCAATAAACAGCCTTGATGTACTCTTTTATCTATTTGAAAGCAGTCTGTTGTTCCATGTCCAGTTCTAACTGTTGCTTCCTGACATGCACACAGATTTCTCAAGAGGCAGGTCAAGTGGTCTGGTATTCCCATTTCTTTCAGAATTTTCCATAGTTTGTGGTGGTCCACACAGTCAAAGGCTTTGGCATAGTCAATAAAGCAGAAATAGATGTTTTTCTGGAACTCTCATGCTTTTTCGATAATACATCAGATGTTGGCAATTTGATCTCTGGTTCCTCTGCCTTTTCTAAAACCAGCTTGAACATCTGGAAGTTCATGGTTCACATATTGCTGAAGCCTGGCTTGGAGAATTTTGAGCATTACTTTACTAGCGTGTGAGATGAGTGCAATTGTGCGGTAGTTTGAGCATTCTTTGGCATTGCCTTTCTTTGGGATTGGAATGAAAATTGACCTTTTCCAGTCCTGTGGCCACTGCTGAGTTTTCCAAATTTGCTGGCATATTGAGTACAGCACTTTCACAGCATCATCCTTTATGATTTGAAATAGCTTAACTGGAATTCCATCACCTTCACTAGGTTTGTTCATAGGGATGCTTCCTAAAGCCCACTTGACTTCGCATTCTAGGATGTCTGGCTCTAGGTGAATGATCATACCATCATAATTACCTGGGTTGTGAAGATCTTTTTGTACAGTTCTTTTGTGTATTCTCGCCACCTCTTCTTAATATCTTCTGCTTCCGTTAGGTCCATACAATTTCTGTCCTTTTTTCAGCCCATCTTTGCATGAAATGTTCCTTTAGTATCTCTAATTTTCTTGAAGAGATCTCTACTCTTTCGCATTGTATTGTTTTCCTCTATTTCTTTGCACTTAAAACTGAAGAAGGCTTTCTTATCTCTCCTTGATATTCTTTGGAACTCTGCCTTCAAATGGATATATCTTTCCTTTTCTCCTTTGCCTTTAGCTTCTCTTCTTTTCTCAGCTATTTGTAAGGCCTCCTCAAACAGCCATTTTAGTTTTTTTTCATTTCTTTTTCTTGGGGATGGTCTTGATCCCTGCCTCCTGTACAATGTCATGAACGTCCGTCCATAGTTCATCAGGCACTCTCTCTATCAGATCTAATCTCTTGAATCTATTTGTCACTTCCACTGTATAATTGTAGGGGATTTGATTTAGGTTGTACCTGAATGGCCTAGTGGTTTTCCCTATTTTCTTCAATTTGCTAATTGGAGTTCTGAATTTGCCAATAAGGAGTTCATGATCTGAGCCACAGTCAGCTCCCGGTCTTGTTTTTGCTGACTGTATAGAGCTTCTCCATCTTTGGCTGCAAAGAATATAATCAATCTGATTTCAGTGTTGACCATCTGGTGATGTCCATATGTATAGTCTTTGCTTGTGTTGTTGGAAGAGGGTATTTGCTATGACCAGTGGGTTCTCTTGCCAAAGCTCTATTAGCCTTTGCTCTGCTTCATTTTGTACTTCAAGGCCAAATTTGCCTGTTACTCCAGGTATTTCTTGACTTCCTATTCTTGCATTCCAGTCCCCTATAATGAAAAGAACATCTTTTGGGGTGTTAGTTCTAGAAAGTCTTGTAGGTCTTCATAGAACTGTTCAGCTTCAGCTTCTTCAGCTTTGCTGGTCGGGGCATAGATTTGGATTACCGTGATATTGAATGGTTTGTCTTAGAAATGAACAGATATTATTCTGTCATTTTTGTGATAGAAAAGGCATTTTTATAAAGAATAAAAAATCTGAAGATGGCAGAGTAGAAGGATGTGACCAAGCCTCTTCTTACAAAGACACCAAAATCACAACTAACTGCTGAATAACCATATTTCTAATATATAACCAATTTCTAATATATAGATATATATTGGAAACCTACCAAAAAATCATATCCTACATCCAAAGACAAAGAAGCCACAGTGAGACCGTAGGAGGGATGCAATCACAATAAAATCAATCTCCAGAATTGATCATAAAGCTGGGCCATGAAGAGAGCTTCAGTAAATTTAAGAAAATTGAAACCATATCAAACATCTTTTCCAGCCACAACATTATGAGAATAGAAATCAACTATATGAAAAGCACTATGAAAAACACAAAGATATAGAGGCTAAACAATATGCTATGAAATAATTAATGGATCACTTAAGGGATCAAAAAGGAAATAAAAAACACCTGAAAAATGAAAATGTAAGCATGATGATTCAATACCTATGGGATGCAGCAAAAGCAGTTCTAAAAGGAAATTTTATTGCAATACAATCTTACCTCAAGAAATGAGAAACATCTCAAATAAACAACCTAACCATATACCTAAAGAAATTAGAGAAAGAAGAACAAACAAAACCCAAAGCTAGTAGAAGGAAAGTGGTTGTAAAGATTAAAGAAGAAATAAATGAAATAGAGATTAAAAAACAATAGAAAAGATCAATGAAACTAAAAGCTGGTTCTTTGAAAAGATAAATAAAATTAATAAACCTTTAGCCACACTCATCAGAAAAAAAAAGTGAGTGCTCAAATCAGTAAACTTAGAAATGAAAAAGGAGAAGTTACAACAGACACCACCAAAATATAAAGGCTCATAAGAGATTACTAGAAACTATATGCCAGTAAAATGGACAACCCAGAAGAAATACACAAATTCTTAAAAAGGTACAATCTCCCAAAAATGAACTAGGAAGAAATAGAAAATATGAACAGACCAATCACAAGTACTGAAATTGAAAGTGTAAAAAAAAAAAAAAAAAAAACCTCCCCAAAAGTCCAGGACCAGATGCCTTCACAGACAAATTCTATCAAACATTTAGAAGTAAGAGATAACATCAATCCTTCCGCAACTACTTACAAAAAATTACAGAGAAAGGAAAACTTCAAACTCATTCTAAGAGGCCACTTCACCTTGATACCAAAACCAGACAAAAATACCATGAAAAAGGAGAAAATTTCAGACCAATTTCACTGGTTAACATACATGCAAAAATCCTCAACAAAATACTAGCAAAATGAATCCAACAACACATTAAAAGGTTCATACAATATGACCAAATGAAATTTATCCCAGGGATGCAAAAATTCTTCAATATCCGCAAATCAATCAGTGTGACATACCACATCAACAAATTGAAGAATAAAAACTATATGATTATTTCAGTAGACCTAGAAAAAAACTTTTGGCAAAAATACAATGCCCATTTATGATGAAAACTCTCCAGACAGTAGGCATAGAGGAAACAAACCTCAACATAATAAAGGCCATATATGACAAACCTACATCTAACATTGCACTCACCAGAGAAAAGCTAAAAGCATTTCCTCTACAAGAACAAGATAAGATGTCCACTCTTGCTATTTGTATTTGACATAGTTTTGGAAGTCCTAGCTATGGCAATCAGAGAAGAAAAAGAAATAAAAGGAATCCAAATTGAAAAGAAGTAAAATTGTCACTGTTTGCAGATGACATACTATATGCAGAAAATCCTTAAGATGTTATTAGAAAACTGCTAGAGCTCATCACTAAATTTGGTAATGTTGCAAGATACAAAATTAATACATAGAAATCTGTTGCATTTTGGTACATTAACAATAAAAGATCAAAAAGAAAAATTAAAGGAACAATCCAATTTAGTACCTCATAAAAAAAAGATTAAAATATGTAGGAATAAAATAACCTAAGGAGGAAAAATCTGAAAATTATAAGACATTGATGAAAGACATTAAAGATGATACAGATGGAAATATATACCATGTCTTTGGAATTGAAGAATCAATATTGTCAAAATGACAATATTACTCAAGGCAATCTACAGATTCAATGCAATACTTATCAAATTAACAATGGCATTTTTCAAAGAATGAGAACAAATTAAAAAAAAAAAACTGTGGAGACACAAAAGACCCTGAATAGCCAAAGCAATCTTAAGAAAGAAAAACAGAGCTGGAGGAATCAGGCTCCCTGGATTTAGACTATACTACAAAGCTACAGTCATCAAAACAGTATGGTGCTGGCACAAAAAACAAACATATAGATCAAAGTAACAGGATAGAAAGCCCAGAAATAAACACACCAATCTATGGTCAATTAATCTATGCCAAAGGAGATAAGACTATATAATGGAGAAAAGACAGTGTCTTCAATAAATGGTGCTGGCAAAACTGGATAGCTACATACAAAAGAATGAAATGAGAACATCCTTGAAAGCCAAACACAAAGATAAACTTAAAATGGATTAAAGACAGAAATGTAAGACTAGATACTATGAAACTCTTAGAGGAAAACACCAGATACTCTTTGGCATAAATTGCAACAGTATCTTTTTTCAATTTATCTCCTAGAGTAATGGAAATAAAAACAAGCAAATGGAACCTAGTTAAACTCAAAAGCTTTTGCACAGCAAAGGAAACCATAAGCAAAACAAAAAGACAACACACAGGATGGGAGAGAACACTTGGAAACAATGCAATCAACAAGGGATTAATCTCAAAAATCTACAAACAGCTCACACAGCTCAATAATAATAATTTTAAAAAAAACCAATCATAATGGGCAGAAGAACTAAGTAGATATTTCTCCAAAGAAGACATACAGATAGTCAACAGACATATGAAAAGATGTTCAACATTGCTAATTATTAGAGAAATGCAAATCAAAACTGCAATAAGATATCATTTCACAGCAGTCAGAGTAGCCATCTTCAAAAAGCCTACAAAAAATAAAGGCTGGGGAGAATGTGGAGGAAAAAGAACCCTGTTACACTATTGATGGGAATGTAAATTGATACAGCCACTGTGGAGAACAATATGGAAGTTCCTTTAAAAACTAAAAATGGAGCTACCATATGACACAGCAATTCTACTTCTGGCTGTATATCCAGAGGAAATCATGATTCAAAAGAATATATACATCCCAATGTTCATAGAAGTGCTGTTTACAATAGTCAAGACATGGAAGCAAAAAAAAAAGGTCCAACACCAGATGAATGGATAAAGATGTGGTATGTGTGTGTATACACACACACACACACATATTCACAATGAAATATTACTCAGCCATTAAAAAGAATGAAATAGTGCCATTTTCAGCAATGTGGATGGACATGAAATATATCATACTGAGTGAAGTAAGTCACACAAAGACAAATATCATATGATATTGTTTATATGAGGAATCTTTAAAAAATTATACAAATGAGCTATTTACAAAACAGAAACAGACTTACTGACAGAAAACAAACTTAACAAAGGGGAAACATGTCCATGCAGGGGGGAAGGATAAACTGGGAACTTGGGATTAAAAGGTACACACTACTATACTTAAAATAGATAACAAACAACACCTACTGTACAGCACAGGGAACTCTGCTCAATATTCTGTAATCATCTAAATGGGAAAAGAATTTGAAAAACAATAGATACACGTAAATGTATAACTGAACCACTTTGCTGTATACCTGAAACGAACACAACGCTGGAGAAGGCGATGGCACCCCACTCCAGTACTCTTGCCTGGAAAATCCCATGGACGGAGGAGCCTGGTGGGCTGCAGTCCATGGGGTCGCTAAGAGTCGGACACGACTGAGCGACTTCACTTTCACTTTTCACTTTCATGCATTGGAGGAGGAAATGGCAACCCACTCCAGTGTTCTTGCCTGGAGAATCCCAGGGACGGGGGAGCCTGGTGGGCTGCTGTCTATGGGGTCGCACAGAGTCGGACACAGCTGAAGTGACTCAGCAGCAGCAGCAGCAACACAACATTGCTTTTATTTTTTTGATTTTTTTATTTTTATTTTTCAAAATGTACAGTTGGTGGGACCTGTTTATGCATTTTCACCAGCGGCTGGGGCATCTCACCCTTGGCTAATACAAAGTTGTTAATCAACTACACTCCAGTATGAAATAAAAACTAAAAATCAAATAATCAAGGTGAATCCTTGATCAAATGAGATTGATTTCAAATTTATTGCTTAACAACAGTTATCTTTGTTTTCTCTGGCTTTATCAGTATGAGGTATAATGCAAGATTTTTTAAAAAGTAAGGTTTTGGCATGTTTTTCATGAAGAGACTAGCTAATCTGAACTTCTTAAACTTTTTAGACTAATTTACTGATCAGAAAAGATAAATTTTCTCCTACATAATGTTTAGCATTGTGAAATGTAAAAACTACAACTAACTTGAATTATAATTCTGACAAACCTTTTGTATCAACAGCAATTACAATTGTAGTGTGTCAGTTTGAACATAATTCCCAATACTCTTTGTTAACTTTAAAATCATAGGCTAGTATTAAATTGAGTTAATTAGTAAATAATTTTTAGATACTTGGATAATTTCTAAGTAAAAGAGAATACAGAAAACTTGGTTATGGAATATAGTCTTATTATATAAATATATGTACTTTTGCTTCTTATTTTCATGTCATAGAGTGGCTATATTTTGGGGTCATATTAATGTATGTGCTCCCTTCTGCCACTTGGAGAGGGTATAAAGGCATGTGGGTAGCTGTTGGGGGTCACAATGTTTGTTCTGTGAGGTTTTTGGTCTCTTGAGTCCTTGTATATGATAGGTGATTCTCAGCTAACTACCTACCTACCTTGCAGTTCTCTCTTTAAAAATAGAATTTGGTTACTTTAGTTAAAAGTTTTAATCAATATGAATGGTTAAAACTACAGTAGGAATAATGACAAGAAAATTCAACTGCTTGTAAGATAAGGTGATGTGTCTCTCAAGTGGGGAAAAAAAAAAAGGTGAGATTTGACCTAGAGTACAGTTCTGGCTAAGATCATGGCATCCGGTCCCATCACTTCATGGTGAACAGAGGGAAAAAAATTGTAGCAGTGACAGATTTTATCTTCTTGGGCTCCAAAATCACTGTGGATGGTGACTGCAGCCATGAAATTAAAAGACACTTGCTTCTTGGAAGGAAGTCTTTGACAAACCTAGACAGTGTATTAAAAAGCAGAGGCATCACTTTGCCAACAAAGGTCTATATAGTCAAAGGTATGGTCTTTCCAGTAGTCATGTATTGAAATTACAGTTCCGTTTAGTTCAGTCACTCAGTCGTGTCCAACTCTTTGCGACCCCATCAACTGCAGCACACCAGGCCTCCCTGTCCATCACCAACTCCCAGAGTCCACCCAAACCCATGTCCATCAAGTTGGTGATGCCATCCAACCATCTCATCCTCTGTCATCCCCTTCTCCTCCTGCCCCCAATCCCTCCCAGCATCAGGGTCTTTTCAAATGAGGCAGCTCTTTGCATCAGGTGGCCAAAGTATTGGAGTTTCAGCTTCAACATCAGTCCTTCCAATGAACACCCAGGACTGATCTCCTTTAGAAAGGACTGGTTGGATCTCCTTGCAGTCCAAGGGACTCTCAAGAGTCTTCTCCAACACCACAGTTCAAAATCATCAATTCTCCAGCACTCAGTTTTCTTTATAGTCCAACTTTCACATCTATACATGACCACTGGAAAAACCATAGCCTTGACTAGATGGACCTTTGTTGGCAAAGTGATGTCTCTGCTTTTTAATATGCTATCTAGGTTGGTTATAACTTTCCTTCCAAGGAGTAAGTGTCTTCTAATTTCATGGCTGCAATCACCATCTGCAGTGATTTTGGAGTCCAGAAAAATAAAGTCAGCCACTGTTTCCACTGTTTCCCCATCTATTTCCCATGAAGTGATGGGACCGGATGCCATGATCTTCATTTTCTGAATGTTGAGCTTTAAGCCAACTTTTTCACTCTCCTCTTTTACTTTCATCAAAAGGCTTTTTAGTTCCTCTTCACTTTCTGCCATAAGGGTGGTGTCATCTGCATATCTGAGGTTATTGATATTTCTCCCAGCAATCTTGATTCCAGCTTGTGCTTCTTCCAGCCCAGCATTTCTCATGTAGTCTGCATAGAAGTTAAATAAGCAGGGTGACAATATACAGCCTTGACGTACTCCTTTTCCTATTTGGAACCAGTCTGTTGTTCCATGTCCAGTTCTAACTGTTGCTTCCTGACCTGCATAGAGGTTTCTCAAGAGGCAGGTCAGGAGGTCTGGTATTCCCATCTCTTTCAGAATTTTCCACAGTTTATTGTGATCCACACAGTCAAAGGCTTTGGCATAGTCAATAAAGCAGAAATTGAAGTTACAGTTGGACCATAAAAAAGGCTGAGCACCAAAGAATTGATGCTTTCAAATTGTGGTGCTGGAGAAGACTCTTGAGAGTCACTTGGACCACAAGGAGATCAAACCAATCAATCCTAAGGGAAATCAACCCTGAATACTCATTGGAAGGACTGATGCTGAAGCTGAAGCTCCAGTACTTTGGCCACCTGATGTGAATAGCTGACTCATTGGAAAAGACTCTGATGCTGTGAAGGATTGAATGCAAAAGGAGTAGAGAGCAGCAGAGGATGAAAAGGTTGGATAGCATCACTGATTCAGTGGGCATGAACTTGGGTGAATTCTGGGAGATGTTGAGGGACAAGGCAGCCAGGCATGCTGAGTACATGGGGTTTCAAAGAGTTGGACACAACTTAGTGACTGAACAATAACAACAGTAATATCTGGCTATTTTTGAATATGGAAAAGAGTAATGAAAGACAAAACTTGGATACTGGAAGTCGTAGACAGTTTGTTGAAATGAAATCTTATTTACCTTGGTTTATAGTACCTGCAAATAATGATTCTGCAAGAATGAAAGAAGAGTGCTAAATTTTTGGAAAACTGTGTTCAGTGTTGATGGGCTTATTCACAAATTTAATAAATGGGATGGGAGGAACTAGAGAATTCTTACTGTCAAATCAGATATTAACATACAGCTGTAAACTGTTAAAAGTATAATCTAATCTTAGAACTTTTAATCTGCTCTTAAAGGGAGAGTGGGGGAGTGAGGGAGTGAGTGAAAGACTCTTTGTCACCCCATGGACTATACAGTCCGTGGAATTCTCCAGGCCAGAATACTGGAGTGGGTAGCCTTTCCCATCTCCAGGAGATCGTCCCAACCCAGGGATCAAACCCAGGTCTCCTGCATTGCAGTCAGATTCTTTACCATCTGAGCCACAGGGGAAGCCCAAGAACACTGGAGTAGGTAGCCTATCTCTTCTCCAGTGGGTCTTCCCAACCCAGGAATTGAACCGGGGTCTCCTCCCTTGCAGGCAGATTCTTTACCAACTGAGCTATCAGGGAAGCCCCCTTAAAGAGGGAGTAAAAGCTTATTCTTTATATTCTATTACTGTCTGGATAGCAAGGATTCCAGTTCTCATCAGAATAATTTTCTGCACTTTGTGCTAATTTTGTTATACCCTTGATTCTCAAGGCACTCATGTTCCATGAATCTGTCGTCCTCCTTTTTGTTTATTTAAAACATTATATTGCCACTCTGATTAATGAGTAGCCAAGCTATTATTTCTCTCTTGATCAGGCATCCACATTTCCTCTAATGATTCTTGATTTTGCCATCCCCAAATCTAACTATAACTTATTAATGTAAAAAAATTCGCATTTCTTTTACATCTAAAAATAGTCACAATGTACCAAAGTTCTCCTGGAAACTCAAAAAGATTTATTTTTTAGTCTTATAAGAATAGAGATACTTCAAATAATTAGGGTTTTTTTTTTCACATATTTCTTAGATTATTCAGCAAAATTCTAAGAGCTGAATGATGAAAACTGATCTGTCAAACCAAAGAATAGTTTTGTATGTATTGGTAAAATGTTATTAATAATAATGTTCCAGAAAATGTATACTTTTGGACACGACTAAATGACTTCACTTTCACTTTTCACTTTCATACATTGGAGAAGGAAATGGCAACCCACTCCAGTGTTCTTGCCTGGAAAATCCCAGGGATGGGGGAGCCTGGTGGGCTGCCATCTCTGGGGTCTCACAGAGTCAGACACGACTGAAGCGACTTAGCAGCAGCAGCAGCAGAGATTTTCCAGTGCTCTCACTGTCTATAACATGATTTGCTAAAGAGGAAACATTGACTGACTTCTTGGAAAAAGTTATACATTATATTCTGACAAAGAATTTAATCCTCCTCTACTTTCACATTAGGTGAGACCACAGACATATTGCCTTGTCTATAGGTGGCTTCCACTTTCCTCTGATATTTTTCCTGAAGGGCCACAGGCTAGAACCTGTATCTTCAACAAAGAAGAAGAGACTCAGAATCTTGAGGAAAGGACTCTACCATGTTACCAATAACTACTTATGTTTCAAGAACTAGACTCATGGGTACAAGCTCCACAGTGCAAACGTGCCATTATTTAGACAACTGTCAGGCTGTATTAGGGGGCTGGTCGGAATGTCCAGAATTCTTTTTGTTCAGAAGCAGACAACTTCAGGAAAGCAGTTGCTGAATCAAGATCCAGTGAAATAAACTTAGTTACACAGGACTGAGTCAACTCATGAGAGAAATATAATTATACTTATTTACTTTGTAATATTGTTATCTTTTTCTAATATTCTGTTTTTGATAGGTATATGAGGAAATATTTTTTCTTTCTTTTTAATCTATTTCTAATTTGGTAGACTAGGCTTTGGCAAACTGAAATATGACATTTTTAATGGTATTGGATTCTCACTGATACCTCAGAACTCAAAAACTAATATTGAGTTTCTTCATTTTGCACAACAATATCATTTGCATATGCTCAGTGAGAACTTAGTCTCTCTCTTTTTTTTTTTTAACCAAGATGTGTGTGTGTGTTAGACGCTCAGTTGCTTCTAACTTTTTGCCACCCCATGGACTGTAGTCTGCCAGGCTCTTCTGTCCATGGAATTCTCCAGGCAAGAATACTAGAGCGGGTGGCCATTTCCTCTTCCAGGGGATCTTCCTGACCCAGTAATTGAGCCCTTGACTCTGTGTTTCCTGCATTTGCAGGCAGGTTCTTTACCAGCGGAGCTACCAGCTACCAGGGAAGTCCTTTTTGTTTGCTTATTTTTTTTTTTTTTTTACCAAGATATACTTTGACAAATCGTGTTTGCAACCAAGGTCATATTTGGAGTTCCATGTTGAAAATTGATTTCATTTAAACAAGCGTGATAAGCTCACATGTAAAAAGATACACTTGGACTTCCCTGGTAGCCCAGTGGATGGGAATCCACCTGCCAATGCATGGGACATGGGTTCGATCCCTGGTTAGGAAAGATTCCCCATGCCATGGAACAACTAAGCCCAAGCACCACAAATATTGAGACTACATGCTGCAACTACCGAAGCCAACATGCCTAGAGCCTGTCCACAACATGAGGAGCCACTCCATTGAGAAGCCCACACATCGCAACAAAGAGTAGCTACTACAAGCTGCAACTACAGGAAGCCCTCACAAAGCAATGAAGACTCAGTGCAGCCAAAAATAAATAATAAATAAATTAAAAGATATACTTAACATGTAGTGCCCATGTTTCCAGTACCCTCTCAAGACACCTGTCCCAAGATGTATTTGTGACTTATAAGATCCCAGACTCATAGGAGGTGTGGAAGGGCACTTTCTGCCCTGCCAGTGACCTTAATAAAATCTGGAGAATCTAGAAGAGAGAAAAATTCACCGGTATTGATTGACATGGCATATGAAGTCTGATGAGATTTCTTGGGCCTAGTTTCTAGTATCAAAACAGAAGGTCAAATAATTAAGCCTTTTGAATAGCCCACCCTTAATGAGATTTCTTAACGAAATTACCAGAGAGCAAAATGGCTGTCTGGGGAGGCCTTACAAATAGCTGTGAAAAGAAGAGAAGCGAAAAGCAAAGGAGAAAAGGAAAGATATAAATATCTGAATGCAGAGTTCCAAAGAATAGCAAGAAGAGATAAGAAAGCCTTCTTCAGCGATCAATGCAAAGAAATAGAGGAAAACAACAGAATGGGAAAGACTAGAGATCTCTTCAAGAAAATCAGAGATACCAATGGAATATTTCATGCAAAGATGGGCTCGATAAAGGACAGAAATCGTATGGACCTACCAGAAGCAGAAGATATTAAGAAGAGATGGCAAGAATACACAGAAGAACTGTACAAAAAAGATCTTCATGACCCAGATAATCATGATGGTGTGATCACTGACCTAGAGCCAGACATCCTGGAATGTGAAGTCAAGTGGGCCTTAGAAAGCACCACTACGAACAAAGCTAGTGGAGGTGATAGAATTCCAGTTGAGCTATTCCAAATCCTGAAAGATGATGCTGTGAAAGTGCTGCACTCGATATGCCAGCAAATTTGGAAAACTTGGCAGTGGCCACAGGACTGGAAAAGGTCAGTTTTCATTCCAATCTCAAAGAAAGGCAATGCCAAAGAATGCTCAAACTACTGCACAGTTGCACTCATCTCACACTCTAGTAAAGTAATGCTCGAAATTCTCCAAGCCAGGCTTCAGCAATATGTGAACCGTGAACTTCCTGATGTGCAAGCTGGCTTTAGAAAAGGCAGAGGAACCAGAGATCAAATTGCCAACATCCGCTGGATCATGGAAAAAGCAAGAGCGTTCTAGAAAAACATCTATTTCTGCTTTATTGACTATGCCAAAGCCTTTGACTGTGTGGATCACAATCAACTGTGGAAAATTCTGAAAGAGATGGGAATACCAGACCACCTGATCTGCCTCTTGAGAAATTTGTATGCAGGTCAGGAAGCAACAGTTAGAACTGGACATGGAACAATAGACTGGTTCCAGATAGGAAAAGGAGTACGTCAAGGCTGTATATTGTCACCCTGTTTATTTAACTTCTATGCAGAGTACATCATGAGAAATGCTGGACTGGAAGAAACACAAGCTGGAATCAAGATTGCTGGGAGAAATATCAATAACCTCAGATATGCAGATGACACCACCCTTATGGCAGAAAGTGAAAAGGAACTAAAAAGCCTCATGATGAAAGTGAAAGAGGAGAGTGAAAAAGTTGGCTTAAAGCTCAACATTCAGAAAACAAAGATCATGGCATCTGGTCCCATCACTTCATGGGAAATAGATGGGGAAACAGTGGAAACAGTGTCAGACTTTATTTTGGGGGGCTCCAAAATCACTGCAGATGGTGACTGCAGCCATGAAATTAGAAGACGCTTACTCCTTGGAAGGAAAGCAACCTAGATAGCATATTCAAAAGCAGAGACATTACTTTGCCAACAAAGGTTCGTCTAGTCAAGGCTATGGTTTTTCCTGTAGTCATGTATGGATGTGAGAGTTGGACTGTGAAGAAGGCTGAGCACCGAAGAATTGATGCTTTTGAACTGTGGTGTTGGAGAAGACTCTTGAGAGTCCCTTGGACTGCAAGGAGATCCAACCAATCCATTCTGAAGGAGATCAGCCCTGGGATTTCTTTGGAAGGAATGATGCTAAAGCTGAAACTCCAGTGCTTTGGCCACCTCATGCGAAGAGTTGACTCATTGGAAAAGACTCTGATGCTGGGAGGGATTGGGGGCAAGAGGAGAAGGGGATGACAGAGGATGAGATGGCTGGATGGAATCACTGACTTTATGAACATGAGTCTCAGTGAACTCTGGGAGTTGGTGATGGACAGGGAGGCCTGGCGTGCTGCGATTCATGGGGTCGCAAAGAGTCAGACACAACTGAGCGACTGATCTGATCTGAATGAGATTTCTTAATGAAATTACCAGAGAGAAGTTAATTCTCTGGCCTTCGTATTTGCTATATGCTCAATATTATATGCTCAAGGAGGGCTTCTCTGGTAGCCCAGTGGTAATGAATCTGCCTGCCAATGCAAGAGATGTGGGTTTGATCCCATGGTCAAGAAGATCCTCTGAAGAAAGAAATAGCAACTCACTCCAGTATTCTTGCCTGGGATATCCCATGGACAGAGGAGCCTGGTAGGCTACATTTCTTGGGGTTGCAAAAGAGTAGACATGACTTAGCAACTAAACAACACAAAGCAGATTATGCTCAAAATCCTCCAAGCTAGTCTTCAGCAGCATGTGAACTGAGAACTTCCAGATGTACAAACTGGGTTTAGAAAAGGCAGAGGAACCAGGGATCAAATTGCCAACATTTGTTGGATCATAGAGAAAGCAAGGGAATTTCAGAAAAACATCTACTTCTGTTTCACTGACTACACTAAGACCTTTGACTGTGCAGATCACACAAACTATGGAAAATTCTTCAAGAGATGGGAGAACCAGACCACCTTACCTGTATCTTGGGAAACCGGTATGTGGGTCAAGAAGCATCAGTTAGAACCAGGCATGGAACAACTGACTGGTTCAAAATTAGGAAAGGAGTATGACAAGGCTCTATATTGTCACCTTGCTTATTTAACTTATATACAGAGTACATTATGCAACATGCCAGGCTGATGAATCCTAAGCTGGAATCAAGAATCCTGGGAGAAATATACAATGTCAGATATGCAGATGGTACCACTCTAATGGCAGAAAGTGAAGAGGAACTAAAGAGTCTCTTGATGAGGGTGAAAGAGGACAGAGAAAAAGCTGGCTTGAAACTCAACATTCAAAAAACTAAGATCATGGCATCCAGTCTCACCACTTCATGGCAAATAGAAGGGGGAAAAGTAGAAGCAGTGACAGATTTTCTTTTCTTGGGCTCCAAAATCACTGTGGACAGTGACTGCAGCCATGAAACTAAAAGACACTTGCTCCTTGGAAAAAAGCTATGACAAACCTAGACAGCAGAGTCACCATTTGCTGACAAATGCCTATCTAGTCAAAGCTGTGGTTTTTCCAGTAGTCATGCACAGATGTGAGAGGTGGACCATAAAGAAGGCTGAGCACTGAAGAATTGATGATTTCAAATTACAGCGCTGGAGAAGACTCTTGAAAGTCCCTTGGACTGCAAGGAGATCAAGCCAGTCAATCCTAAAGGAAATTAACCCTGAATGTTCATTGGAAGGACTGATGCTAAAGCTCCAATACTTTGGCCATCTGATGCAAAGAGCTGACTCATTGGAAAAGACCCTGATGCTGGGAAAGATATAAGGCAAAAGGAGAAGGGGTGGAAAAGATGAGATGGTTAAATAGCATTACCTAGTCAATGTACATGAATCTGAGCAGACTCCAAGAGATAGTGAAGGACAGAGGAGCCTGGTGGGCTGAAGTCCATGGGATCACTAAAAACTGAACACGGCTCCAGTATTCTTGGGGCTTCCTTGGTAGCTCAGATGGTAAAGAATCTGCCTGCAAATCGGAAAATGAGGTTTTGATCCCTGGGTTGGGAAGATCCCCTGGAGAAGGGCATGGTTACTCACTCCAGTATTCTTGCCTGGAGAATTCCATGGACAGAGGAGCCTGGCAGGCTGCAGTCCATGGGGTCTCAAAGAGTTGGATACGACCGAGTGACTGAGTGACTAACACTTTCACTTTCATTGAGGGATTAGACCCCCCAAAGTTACATGTAACATGCAGATTTCTCTTAGGTGAGAAAGATAACCCTAGAGGCTATTTTCTGACTGTAGGATATTCCAGCTTTGTGTCTAACTCATCAAATTTATTCTGGTAGACCATATAACCCTTGTTCTTCAAAATGCTGTTTGAACCAGCTTTACCATTATACCAGCTCCCTCATTACTTTAGTTCAGAATCTTTGACACATTCATTCCATATTACAAGAGACTTATTGCTTTTAATGGTTTCAAAATAATAATTACACCCAACTTCCCATGCAGTATGCAGAATGGGGAAACAGTCTCTCTTTCCTTCCCAGTTCCAGGAGGCACATTAGCCCTGGCTTCTGGTTTAATGGCACTTCTGAATCTCCATCTATGTCCTTCCTCCCTACCCAGGAGATGGGCAGCAGCTATGGGTCAGTCACTCTCCTTCTGGGTCTTTTGTCAGCTGCCTCAGAGAGTCCTGTGGCTGCATCACAATTTATGTCTTATTTCTCCAGGAGTAAATCAGTGGTGGCTCCAAGCTGTCCCGGACATAGATAGGAAGGCAAGAGGAAGAAGGCAAGGGGAAGAAGGCATTTTTGCTATCTTACCCACTCTTGATAGAGCTGTTTATTTACCCAATGATTTATCTATCCATTTTTTATTTATCTGATGATTTATTCAATATTCACTCATTAAGACCTGAGAAACACAGTGAGTGGATGGTTTATTGACTTAATTAGGTAAAACCCTAAAAGCTGCCATTTTACTGGCTGTATGCCATGAAATAATCAATAATGCAAATAACATTTTTGTATGGAGGCAGGCATTTTTATATGCAGCTAGCTGCTGTAATAAAGGAACTCCAAATTGTCTGCAGGTGAACGCAAAAGTTTATTTCTTACTCTTTCAAAATCCAGTCTATGGTAGAGACATTCATTCAGGAAACCAGATGACAGGTTTCCATCTTTTGATGTGTGACCTCTTTCAAAGTTGCCCTGGACATGAGTACTCAGCTAACAGATGGGTGAAGAGAGAGATTAGAGGATCAGGTAGAGAAACTTTCAAGGGTCAGGCTGGAAAAGGTACCTTCCTTCCATATTCCATAAGACAGAATTCAGAGGCAAAGTCACACCTACCTGCAAGGGAGGCTGGGATACTTCATCCAGCTCTGTGCCCAGGAGAGGGAGATGAACTTGGGAATCAATGACTGAGTCTCTGCCACAGCTGCCAGGCCCCAGATCCCAGAGTCCATTCAGTCCTCACTGACATGGACTCTGGAGAGCTCATATCCATTTAAAATTTCCCATCACTCTGTGTAACTCTTGGCTCAGCAGAAATTACTACATTAGAAATTACAATGGTAAAAGTGACTTTATTTCTCACCTACAGATCCAGGGGGCAGAGACAGCCCCCTTTCTTTCTTTCCTTTATCCTCAGAGATAAAAATATTTCAATGTTATTCTCAGAAATTTTATCAGTAGAAATTGGGAAAAGGTTGACAGTTTGTGGGAGTGGATTAAGATGATCACACTTGAACTTCTTGAAGATAACTCTTGGCTGATGCCTCTGGCTTCACCTGTGATACCTGATAGGTGATTTGGTACAAGGTATGCACCAAGAACTACAGGATTTCGGACTATCTCTAATTTGATCCTTAATTTTCCAGGTTGGCACTCTGAGCTTCAGAGAGGTTACACAGTTTCCCTAAACCTCGAGACTAATTCATAGCACAGCAAAAACAAAGCTGAGTTGCTTTGCTTCCACCCACACTATTATGCCAGGCAGCATTTCATCACACAGGGCATGATTGATCTTCCTTTTTAATGCAAAATATAACAAAATGTTGAGTCACCAGGAATATCAGTGAATATAGAATTTTCTGAACTGAATTTTCTGGTTAACTCTATTATAGCCATAGTGGCTTATAATTTCAACCTGTGGGGTGAAAATCTTCCTAAGGCATACCAGCTGACTGTCCTGTCTTAACAAGCAATGCTTCAAAATAAGCAAACAATGGTTGTTCACATGGACAATTATAATTCCAAAACAGGGAAGGAAATGACCATTTTCAATAACCTGAAGCTCAATCATGGTGACCTGAATAAATTGTGAGAAGCTGTTTTCAGGTACTTTCTCCCCTCAACAACCTTTAAATTTCAGAATTCAAATCAGAGTACAAACTGTTTACTAAATGTACTAGACAGAATGTTCTTGCTATTAGCTAAGGGAACCTGGGAAATTAATACACCTGGGCCTCTGCTACTTTATCACCCACACTTAGGGAAAAGGCCTATATAGGTCTCTGAGTACTTAGAAAAAATAATAGAGTTCACTTTGTGCTTGTTTTTAAATGATAATCATCCAATAAGAACCATGCTAATTATGTTTCCCATATCCATTGTTCACGATGACATTCAGTGACTGTATATATAGAATAATCATGTCAAAAACTTTTTCCTACAGTTATTATTTCTAGCTATTTTACATTGCTCTAGTCTTAAAATTATATTACCTTATTGCTATAAGAGATATTAGGCATGCATCTTTCTAGCCATAGGGAACCTGAATCAGTGATAGCCCAGTTCTCCTGACTCCAGTTCAGGGTCTGTCTTTCCATTTGGAATAACGACTGCACCCAAAGCTGCAAGAAAGATTTCCACATAACCGGGTAAGACTGGGATCTGTGCCCCTGGGAGGGATCTGAAAGGAAGACACATGCCTGTAAAGATAGCCACACCAGATGTGGGCAAGACCCTGAGGAGGGAGTTGTGCCAGGCTGGCTGTCAGGAAGGTTGGACAGTTGTAGGAGGTTTACTAGAAGAGGAACTCTGCAGCCAGGTCCGAGGGGACTTCTCAGTTGCACCACAGAGCAGGAGATGGAGAAGGGAAGAGACCCTGCAGCAGACAGGGGGGGTTGGTACAAAGCATGCGGCTCAGAAACAGCTGAGCAAGATCAGTTTAAAACAGGCACAGTGACGCTGGAGAGACTGGCAAGGGCCACATATCAGAGACCCCTGAGGAGAGACCACTGAGGAACGCAAGCAGGACTCTGCCGGAATCTCCCCCACCACCCCCACCCCCCACCCCCACCACCAGCCCTGGGCCAAATGGGTACACCAGGCACATAGCTTATTTACCTTTCATTTGCCCAATCCTTGTCTAACATTTGCGACAAAACTGAAATAAATTGTGGAATGTGCATATCCACATGGATGAGACTTATAAATAATAAAGCAAATGTAGCTAGAAACTGAGGTTCCCCCTAACTGGTTTTCCAGATTTTCCCTAGCATCACATTTCTGACAGTCAGAACCATAATGAATCTGGCATGATTTTTGCTGCATGGTAAGGAGGGGTTTTTATGGTAAGGAGGGGCTTGGCTGTGGGGCCTGTGAAGTGAGACAGAAGAGCTGAGCTGCCTTTCAACATAAAAAGGCCTGAGGCATAACTTCCACTGTCAGAGACCTCAGCCTTTTTATTTTAGAAACACAATTAATTTATTCTGCTTATTTGATCAGTGTTTTCTTGAAGAGTAAGGAAAAGAATATGCATTTTGAAAAGTTGCTCTTTATTTGGTTTTCCTAGCTTGTTCTCCTGGAAAGGAGCTTCCCTGCTTTAATCACATAAAGTTGGGTTTCAGCACCGCTGCCAAGGAACTAAGGCTTTGCCAGGGGCAGCCTCTCTGACTTCAGGATGCTTTGTCACCACGATCGAATTAATTTAGTGAAGGAGCTTATTTCTGCCTGCTGTTAAAATCACCTACATTATGCCATGCTGAGTAACAAATATATTTTGTGGGCTCATTTCCTTTTTTTTCCTCAAACACCCTCATCTGGTTGCTTCTCAAAGTAGTAAAACAGGCAAAGTAAACATAAGATGATAGCGAGCCCCAACAAAGATGTGTATGCATTTGTGTTCCTCTCTGTCCACTCCAGCCTGGTGGTGACCTGTTTACATGGGCTTGCTTGGATTAGTCTGAGACGCCCTGACTCACCAGCCAACTGAAGAATGGCAAAGAAAGGCAAAGACCTTTCTTCATTTTCCCTTTCCAGTCTCAAACCAGAGTTCAAAGTGTAAGAGGTCATTTTCAATATGCCACTCTTCCCTCTGTAGGCTGTTCTGAAAAATACCGCCTGGAAGTTGAGTTTTACTAGTTAGTTAAATAACAAAGGTTTTATTGAACTCTTACTGGAACACTGTACTAATTACAGAGAAAAGAACAATGATTCTTGCTCTCTCCTTGGCTGCAGAAGATAAAAGCAGGGCAGGTGAAATGCTTGGGGCGGGGAGTGAGCTTACACAAAGCTAGAAGAGCATAGTATGTCTTCAGGGCATAGAATAATGAAACTGACAAGACCAGGCATTTCTGAGGGCCTATTGTGTGCTGGGGCAGAGTGATTTGTAAGATGTTTGCCTCCAGGTGACAGGGCTGGTGTAAAGATCACGTTTTTTCTTGGTGATGGAGACCCTCAGTATTTAGCTCAGCTTTTGGCACAGAGAAACGCTAGGAAGTGCTGGTGGAAAACAGAAGGAGGCTGTGCAGGACAGGGCCCCATTCTTTTACCCTCAAAGCTACTGTTATGTACATTCATGGTTTTCAAATTCAGTTTTACCTTAGGGGCATTCTTTTTGCATGTCATTTCTTCTTTATAACAAAGCAGATTTCTTTGTAACAAAGGAGGTTCAGTGATGAGGGTCTGGGGTCTAAAGCCACACATCTAGCAAGTATCAGCAATAAGATTCTATTCTGAGTGATTCTCTTGCCCCAAAATACTCTTCCCAGGGTACCAGCTGCCTCCCAGCAAGAAACTACTGGTGAGAGGCTGCTGGGAACTCTCAGGGGCGGTGGAAGCTGGCCTGAATGAGGCTGCACTCAGCAAGAATGGGAGGACCTAGTGAGAAGATCCGGGAGGTGAGCAGGGTTGAGTGGCACCCTGCCTCGCCCACCTGGTGCTCCCAGTAGGCGATGATGGCACAGGGCTAGGAACGGGTATTTCATGGAAGAGAAATGCTTGCACCAATGAAGACAGTCATTTCTTTAGCCAGTACCTTTGCCAGTCTCAGCATCAGAGATGGGGTTTCCTGTATGAGCATGTGATGGTTCCAAGGTTAGGCTGCAAACACTGCCTGATCAGAGCACCCCTTCTGCTGATGTTCAAGGTCAAGTACAGGGCACAAATCAAAGCCATTAAAATCATGAGAATGAGTCAGGGCACTCAGTGGGAGGCTAGATTGCCCACCACTTTTTCCTGTTGAATCACATGCCATGAAATGGGAGAGCTATGTGAAAGTTCTCCTCCAGGCCGAGAGACATCACAGAAAGAAAAAAAAAAAAAAAAATCCAAATATAAACATTCATTCCTGGTTTATACAAATGGTTTATCTTCTTTTTGACCACTGTTTTGGCTTAAAAGGGGGCTTCCCTGGTGGATTAGCAGTGAAGAATCTGCCTGCAATGTAGGAGACTTGCAGAAGACACAGCTTCAATCCCTGGGTCAGGAAGATCCCCTGGAGGAGGAAATGGCAACTCAGTCCAGTATTCTTCCCTGGAGAATCCCAAGGACAGAGGAGCCTGGTGGGCTACAGTCCATGGGGTCGCAGAGTTGGACACAACTGAGCACACACGCAGGCCACTTCTCTTGATTTTTAAAAAATAAGCCCATTTTTATGGTTTTTATTCTTAACTTAGAAAGAGTCATGTCCAACTCTTTGTGACACTATGGGCCATAAACCACCAGGCTCCTCTGTCCACGGGAATTCTCCAGGCAAGAATACTGGATTGGGTTTCCATGCCCTTCTCCTGGGGATTTTTCTGACCCAGGGATTGAAGCCACATTTCTTACATCTCCTGCACTGGCAGGCTTGTTCTTTACTACTAGTGCCACCTGGGAAGCCAACCTCAGCCTATAACAGACACTAGTTTTGGGTGCTATGCTTAGTCACTCAGTCATGTCCGACTCTTTGTGACTCCATGGACTGTAGCCTGCCAGTCTCTCTGTGCATACAGATTCTCCAGGCAAGAATACTGGAGTGGGTTGCCATGGCCTTTTCCAGGGGATCCTTCCAACCCAGGGGTCAAACCCAGGTCTCCTGCATTGCAGGCAGATTCTTTATCATCTGAACCACCAGGGAAGCCCATGGTGCCTTTAAGATCAGAGGCAGTGGAAACTTATGGCCTCTCTGGTTTTCTATACCCAGAAATGATTTTTTTTTCCAGCTGGCCAAGGATCTGTCCTGAAAACTGGCCCTGCCATTCTAACAAGCTCTGTTTGCCCTTGAATCTGACCCCAAATTCCAATTTTCACACACTGCTTAGATTAGTCATCTCCTGTAGAGCTGACCTAGCCTCAGACTCTAGGCCCCTCCATCCTCCCTGCCCTGCTCAGCCTCATTTCACACTCCCGAGTCTGACACTGGCCCCACTCCCCCACACCTGACCTCAGCTTCCCTCTTTGGCTTCTCCTGCCTCGGTCCTGACAGCTGGCAGTGACTGCTTCCAATTGAACTGCTAAGGAACAGAGGCTCCTTCCCACCTGGGTACATCTGAGTTGTTTCTTAATCAGGCCCAGAGTTCTGGAAGGAGAAATAGGGCAGCCAAGCTGTGCTTTGGGCTTCATACAGAAATGGGAACAGACCAGCCTGTGGGCCTCCAGCCCCATAACCCTTTTGAAAAGTAGACTCAGATTTCTCTGTTTGGGAGAAGACCCCATACACTCTTACTAAAAAAATTCAGAAAATGTGGCATCCTACAAGAGTTTGTGCAAAAACGTTTAGTTTTTAAAAATTGCTTTCCAGGTCCTTTTCATTTTTCTGCTCACCATGATAGCCTCCCCTGGAGAGACTGAGGTATATATGGCCCTTTACCAAAATCTGAATTCTTTAGTAATCCATGACTTGTAGACATGCAAGGGTCACACTTCTCTAAGCAAGATCACATTCTGCTCCTTGTTCCAGAGCTCTCCACGTGTTTCCTCTTTCCCAGAGCAGAGATATGATCAGATTCAGATTTCATAAAATCATGATGGTTTCAGAGTGCAGGATGGATCAGAAGAAGGGAAGGTTGGAGAATCAGACTTCTGAAGAGTCATTTTAAAAGTCCTAATAAGGGACAGTGAGAACACTTCTTGTCCCTGAACATTTGTGAGGACTGAGTTGAATTGAAGTATTTTTAGATAAAAGAAGCCATGATAATATTCTGTCTGTTTCCCATATACCACTCCTCCCACACCGAAGTCTTGAACCTTATTATTATCATGCAACATACACTTTCACCAGCTACAGAGGCGATGAAGTCAAAAAGAATGTGTCTGTCCATTAGGGCTTATTTATGCTGTTAAGACTTGTCACTTATTGGAATCTGACCAATCAGATTAATACCTCCCTGAGAGTGAAATCAATGGAGTTAGAGAGAAGCACTGATTTGATTCCAACCTCTGAAGGAAGCAGAAATTATTATTCAATTCCCAGGAGCCTTTGAGCTTATGAGTAACTACGGCCACCGATGCCCTTTCACCAGCATCTTCCACTGACCTTGTGCAAGGGCACTAAAGGGAGATTTAGGGTCAGCCTGGGAAGCCAAGGGGAAATAAGGTCAAGCAGAAAAAGGAAGTTTTCTACAGGCAAGAAGGATTTAGTCTTCTCTGAGAGTACTACTATTTAACAAAAGCCTCACAGACATCGTGAGGTCGTGGGACATAAAATATCCTTGGGACTGTGGGTGACAGCGCTTTCAGTTATAAATTAAGAGATGTTGGAGTCAAGGGTACCAGCTCATTTGGTACATAAGACTCTTCATGTTATTAACAATGAAAGAGAAATGTTAAACGACTCTTTGTTTAAACTTTCCAAGATGTGATTTTCACGAAAACCATTTGGGAATATGAGATGGTGGGGAGAGGACATGAGTTGAGTTCATGACTCAACTCAGAATAAAGGAAAAGCAAAAATGGAGGAAGATGAAGAGAAAACAATGCCCTCTCATCATTGGCTGGTAGGAGTTAAGAGACAAGGAAAGAAGGAGAGGAGATGCATGGCACAGCTTTAGTGACCCAAATCCAAGTATGTGACATCTTTCTTAATGGTGTGAAATCTATGGGTAGGCAGCCAAGCTTAGAGCAGCAGGAGAACCTAGCAGGAAGTATTGAGGCAAGGACAGTACAAAGCAAGTTTCACTCATCTTCTGGCCCAAAAAATAATGCAAACAGTCTTAGCCTTTGTACTAATTTTATGAATTAGGAATCGTTTATTGAAACTTTGTATTGAAAAGAAATGTGAGGCTAAGTGTGGGATCTGTCATAGAGTACCATAATTAACTAGTGATGTCTAACACAGGCTCAGGGTTAGAGAGCACAACTAATGTGGGACAGAAGGGTGTCACTCGTGGCCCAGGCTAATTTACCGGCATCCTCTATGTTGGGGTTTAGGGTCAAAGGCCCAGCTACCATGGAACCAAGCTTGTTTTTTATTTTCATCCCGTCCATTCTTTCTCTTGGGGATTTATATGAAGAGTAATACATTATGGGTAGGCAGTGTTCTGGAGCTCTACTCCAGGAGACTCTAACTCTAGGAAATTCCTGGAGAATCTACTCTTGATCCCCAATGTTTTACCTGTGTATAGTTTTGGAATTTGGGACCTAAAAATTTCCCTTGTACAGTCAGGTAAGGCTTCCAGAAGTCTTGTTGGTTACTTGGGGATTGGGATGGGGATGGGACTTTGGGTGGGCTTCAGTGAGCAAAAATCATTCCCAGGCTCCTGCCCTCTCTCCCATCCCATTCAAGTTTCTTGTCCTATGATACAGGACATAATTAATCCTAGATACCACTGGCCCAGGCCAGGAGGGCCTAGAGGAATGAAAAGACTTGAGTTGATTCACCTTCACTTAATACGCAAGTGTCATGTGAGGAATGGTGATGCTATCTATGGATCTAATCACTGTTTTTCCCTCTGACAGCCAGAAATAGATGTTCAGGCATCCATGTGAAAACCTTCTTGGCATTAAAGTAGATTGAGTATTGATTCTAATTTATGGATTCAGAGGTCCCCCTCCAGGAGATAGGACAAGGAGTCTACTTGGAAGAACCAACAGCTTAACTACAAAGACTGACCTTTGTCAGAATGACAGTTTGCGTTACATGGACCAAGCGTGGGTACAAATAGAACAGCTCCCAGTTGCCTGTGGGTCAGAGTTTGTTTTAGTTTGTTCATAAGAACATATAAATCAAAACCTTGGTCAAGTGCTAAGTACCAGGTCAATAAAAGTTTTGCTTTGTTGTAATGTTTGCCCTTTGTCATCAGGAAAGTAAAATAAGCAAAACAAACCAATGATGTTTTTTTAAGATAAAACTACAAAGTTGAGAGGACCACGTAATTATTTGTGCCTGATATAATCCCCTTTCCTAAATAACACTTACATCCTGAGAACTTATTTCCATGTTCCCCAACATGCCTTGCGCACAGAAGGATGCTTGATAGAACTGTTAACTTGAAAAGATGAGTAGCAGTGTTGAGTGTTGGAGCGAGCCCTGCATTTGCATTTGGATTTGTTTTCAACTGTATTGCTAGCCCCTAGAATAATAGATAGTAGAAGCTCTTACCAGGAACATGAGCACTATGGTTATAAGCAAACTTTTAACCTGTCTGATCCTCAACTCTTATGAGTAAAATGGGGGTGAGTATGTCTATACTGATATCATGCCTTTGCTCCATGTAGCTTCCTCTTTAGGAACGTCTTGACTCTCATTTCAAAACTTTGCTTGGGGTCACTTTTTTCTTTGAAGCTTTCCTTGCTTGACACCCTCTTGTTTCCCAGGAAGAAATGACATCTCCCTCCTTCAGGCTCTGCTAAATCCCATTATCAATTCTATCAAAGCACCTACAGTCCTTTGTGACATTTATCTTTTCACAAGTCTATCTACCTCTGTGAGACAGTGATTTTCTAGAGGGTATAAACTGTGTCTTATTCATTCCTGTATGCCTAACGCTGAGAACAGCAGAAACTTGATATATAATATCTGGAAGGGTACAGGAATGAATAATGAAGGATTATAATCAACCAAGTGATGTGATCCATTTAGGGTTTTAGAAAAACCCCCCTGACATGGAGGGGACATGGGTTAGAGTTCAGAGGGGGTTAGGAAAAAAGCATCAGGACTCTTTGGGGTTCAGACACTGTCTCCAGAGTGCTTCTGTTACCTTCAGAGGCAACCTCGGGTTATACAAGTCATTACTGTCCATCAGTAAATTATCTGCACACTGAGTCTGCAAATCCTTGTCACAAGGGGCTCTAGAATGGGACAAGAAATGCTGGAGCATGACACCTTCTAGAAGGGATAAGCCTTGGTGGGTCCTGGTATGGTGGGGACAGCACCAGTTGAGACCCTTCATCCACTGCACAGCTCTTCCAGGGCCTCAACCAGGGCCCTCTGGAGATGCTCTATGCTCAAGGGCAGGTGGAAAATGGACCTGCTCCTCACAGGCAGGGACAGGCCAGTCTTTCATCTGGGTTCTGAGAGCCCCCAAGCCAAGTGAGGTGCAAGGACTTACCAGGGCCCAGTGCTGCCTGACGAAGAGGAGGAGCCAGCCTGGACTCATTGGGCCCACAGGCAGCATCATGCTGTCTCTGGAGCCAGGTCTCAGAGGGACAGGTGTCAGCCCAGGGGGACTGGGTGTGAGGAAGGGGGTGATCTCTGCTCCAATTCTGCTCCTGAACAACAAGTGACTGGGTCATTCAATCTTAGAGTTAAGGACCGATTTGACATTCAGTCTGTATTATATCTAAAAGGCCAGGTTCTGGTTGTTTCAAGCTTTTTCTTCTATGTATATATTTTAAAACAACTTTATGGAAGTGTAGTTCATCTTCAATAGACTGTATTTAGTTAAAGCATAGAGATTGATGGGTTTTGACATATTTATACCACTATTGCTACAGACTGAACTGTGTCCACACAAAACTCACATGTTGAAGCCCTAACCCCTCAATGTGGCTGCATGTGGAGATGAGGCCTACAAGGAGATAATTAAGATTAAATGAATAGGAGTGTTTTCCTTCAAAGAAGAAGAAGAGACAGCAGAGCACTCTATCTCTGTGTGTGTGTCTCTCTCTCTCTGTCTCTCTGTCTCTGCCTCTCACCCCTCTGAAATGTGCACACACAGTGGGAAGGTGACTATCTGCAAACCAGGAAGACAGCACACACCACAGCTGGACCATACTGGCGCCCCGATCTAGACTTTCAGCCTCCAGAAGTGTGAGAAAGTAAATCTCTGTCATCTAACTGCCCAGTCTGTGGTATTCTGTTATGGCAGCCCGAGTAAGATGCTCAGGAAACAACCACTACAGTCAGCGGAACAATTACATCCGCCTACCCCAATGTTTCTTTTATTCCTTTTATAATAGACTGAAAAACTTTGAACTTGAGACTAGGAAAGAGAAATCTGGTGTAGGAAAAACAAAAAAATACAAAATACCCCTTAAAATATTTTGTTGCCTATGATGTCCTCATGCCAAATTTTAACTAAGAATGAAGGCATTATGCAATTAAGGCAGAACATTCATGGTAATTCAGTCCTGAGCTTTCAATGAGACTGAGTACAGTCGCCAGCTCTGAACTAGTTCGGGTAACCTGTATAAACTTTCCAGCTGAAGCTCAAGAGCTACTTATCAGAAGCCACAGATTCTCGGACCATAGAGAATTCCAGAGTGTTCTGGAAAAGGAAGACTTTGATGCTTTCTGGTCTTTTCCTTCCCTCACTTCCCAGGAATCAGATTCCCTTCTCCTTCTGGACATGCTTTCTTTCTTTTTTTTTTTTTTTTATGGAAAGGAAAGCTTGCTTTATTTCAGATGTTGGCAACTGGTGGGGTGGGGACTATATGCAGAAACAGCACAGTCATCTCTGAAAGTCATCTTCAAAGTGGTCATCAGTGGTCTGACCAGAGTCATCTTGGTTGTTTTAGGTACAGTTAATCTTCAGTTCCAGGACCCTTTTGTTTCCATTTCTTTGAGGCCAGTTCTTGGAATTGTAGCAGCTTATGTCATGGGTACAGTCTGATCATCACGTAGTTAACTTCTCCACCTGATGTTTTAGTATCTATAAGAGAGCTCACAGGATATGGCTCAGAATATTATCTGTAGCTCTTGAGAAATAAACGTCCTTGACTATGCTTAATGAGAGTGGACATGCTTTCTTAATCCTTGTTACTCCTCTCTCACATCCACCCCCAGGCTGGATCAGGGCAGCTCCCTGAGGGGAGGGCCTCCTGCAGCTCGCTTGGGACCCCTGGGGCCCATGCCATGTCCAGCAAGAGCTGCTGCCCAGAAATGTTTGTGGAATGAATCCCAGATTAAGTTGAGTGAAAGAGTTAACCAAAGAAGTGACAGCCATTTGAGGTCGTAGATCTTGATATTTAATGCATATTAAGGCAGCCTAGAATGTCATGTAGTAAATTGCATTTTGATTTTTATGAGATCTCTAGGCAGACAGGGCTGGCAGAATAGAGAAGTTATTCTAACCTCCCAGAAGAAACAGTCTGACTGCTGTATCACCAGCTGAAAGACCTCTCTGGTCTAATCCACACTTTCAGCTCCACCTCCCACCTGCCCTGTCCCCAACCTGATGGTCCAGATACCACAGACCACTTATTAGAACCTTATGTGTCCTGTCTCTGCTTTTTCCCCTATTGTCGCCCTTTGTAGAACCAAACTGAAATGGAGTCACTATGTCAGGGACAAAAGGCAGTTGGCCAACGCAAACACATTAAAGAAAATGAAACTTAACCTTACCTAAGATAAGTTGTAGGAATTTACAGCTCTTCTCAGAGATCAGCTGAGGATGCCAGCCATTCCCCAAACGCTAAGTCCATTCACACCATCTCCAGACTTCTTGTTCCCCTGACTCAGCTACTTGCTCCAAATAAGGAAGAAGTCCACCAGGTTACCAATCAGCTGAAAAGCACTGACATTTACCCCAGGAAAACCCTTAGGGAGGGAACAATTCAGAACTCGTCGACTCCCTAGCCTTGAGTTTCCTGGCATGTGGATCAAGACCCTTGCAATAAAACTCATCTTTCTGCTTTGTTTCACTTGTTGTGCAGAGAGGTTTTGACATGTTTCACATACACACTTCCCATTTTGTCCACTGTGGCCTCCAACACAGTCTTCAAGTTCAAGCTCAAAGTGTCCTTTCCTGTGGAGCCTTCTCCCAGCCCAACTCTCACAGCATGTTGCCGCTTGTCTGCCACAGACTCTCCCACATCACTTCCACCATCTGCCTCGTTTGTCTTTCATGCTACACAGTGGGCCCCTTGAGGGAGGCTGCTGATCTTCATCATCTTGTAACCCACAGCCTAATCCAGGGCTATGTAGCAAAGGCTCTCTGTAAATACTTGTAGAGTTTAATTGCCCAATAAGTCTTTCTCGCCTTCTCCCCCCATGGAGTAGAGGGCAAAGGCGGTGCGGCTGCAGTGGGATGAGCCAGGCCTCAGGCCTGAGCTTTGGCTTTAAGTTCCAGTTCATCACCTTCTCTGTTTGTTTTCTATAGCTGTGTCACGAATGAGCACAAGCAAAGCAGTTTTAAATAATACCTGTTTATTATTTCCTGGTTTCCACAGGCCAGAGGTCCAGGCACAGCTGAGCTGGATCCCCTGCTCAGAGCTAAACAGGGTTGCAGTCAAGGCTTCAGCTGGGTTGAGTTCCTTTCTGGGGCTCGGGGCTTTCAAGCTCATGGGGTTGTTGGCAGAATTCAGTTCCTTGAAGTTGTAGGAGGGAAGCCCCATTCTACTGCTAGCTGTCAGCAGGAATGCATCAACTCCAAAGGCCACCTGTATTCCTTCTCACATGGCTTCTCCAACTTAACAGCCAGCAAGGGAGAGTGCTATTTACATCTAACCTCTCTCATTCTTCTAGTCTCTGACTTCCTCTCTCACCTTAAGTAATCTTAATTACAAATGCACAGTCCTCCTGCCATATCACATAGACTAATTAGGAAAGTTCTGACCGATCATATATATAGGTTCAGCCTATGCTTAAGAGGGAGGAATTATGCAAGTGCGAGGTTCAATGGGTTCATCTTAGCTTTCTGCTCACCCCATCTCCTCAGGCTACATTATCTGCTTTTGAATGTCAGTTTCCTCAGCTGATAAATGGATAAATAAATCTACCTTCCAGATCATTGGGAAGATTAAATGAAAGAGCCACTTAGTAACTGCAGGTCTCATCCTTTCTTACTATTTTTTTTTTTTTCTGGACTGCCTATCTCTTAACTGTTCCTAAGTTATTATGAGAACAGACACCAGCTGGACTGTATGTCTATGAAATGACTCTATAAGATGCTTAGTAACAAATGCAGATTAAAAAAAAAATTAATTGATAATAGCCAGTTATCCAATTTTGGGAGGGCAGAAAGAACTGAGATCATCCAGAATTAGCCCATGCCTCAAATGAGATGATTTTATAAAGACTGAAGTCCAAACTCCCCAAGCAGAAGATTATTCCTATAAAAGGCTTAGCTCATCATTTGTCTTGATAAATGAAAAAGACTTTTCCATGATGCTTGAGTTTTAATAAACTAGATGCTATGAGGAAGAAAACCCATAGCACTAGGTTTTAACAAACTAGATGCTCCCAGAGCTAAGGATGCTGTCAGCTTTCAGGATAGAGTTGATAAGAGGACAAGGCCATGCTGGTGCTCTCAGCTCTCTTTCTCAGTCAGTCTCTGGCTTGTGCTGACTCCCTGCCAAGCTGCCCAGGGACCTTCACAGTGGTGTCCCATCGGGACAAGTTTTCCTCCAGAAGGTTCTGATTCTTCCCCACAGTGCCCACCACTCCTGGGTTCTATCCCTTCAGTGCCTAGTTGGGTGCCTGCACAGGAAAAGCATGAACTATGGTGCTGGAGAAGACCCTTGGACATCAAGGAGATCAAACCAGTCAATCCTAAGGGAAATAAACCCTGAATATTCACTGGAAGGATTGATGCTGAAGCTGAAGCTCCAATACTTTGGCCACCTGATGCAAAGAGCCGACTCACTAGAAAAGACCCTGATGCTGGGGAAGATGAAGGCAGGAGGAGAAGGGTGACAGAGCGTGAGATGTTTGCATGGCATCACTGCACTCAGTGGACATGAGTCAGACAAACTCTGGGAGAGTGAAGGACAGGGAAGCCTGGCATACTGCAGTTCATGACATGACAACGAGTTGGACACAAGTGACTGAAAAATAGGAAGAGTGATGAGGTCAGCCAGTGAGAACAGCTGAATATGATAGCCTCCTCCAGGACATCTCTGCACTTTACAGAAGCTCTCAGTGTTATTTAACCAAAGGAGACTTCCTTCCCTCTCAGGGCTTGGGCAGTCCCCTCTGTCTCCCCAAGTGCACAGAGCCACAGCTCCCTGCTGTTACAGTGGAACGCTACTGCTTACAAGGCCCCACCAGTGGCATACAGCACACCACTTGCATAGAAGGTCATGTTTCATCACTCGGAACCCTGTAGGCCCTGAATACAGAACGATGTGCAGTTTCTCATGTGGGTCATATGCTTTCTTACCCATAGGCTCAAGACTGAATGGTCCTCACACTCTTCCTGCTCATTCCTACTCAGTCTTCAGGATGTGATTCAGAGGTTAGCTGCTCCAGGAAGCCCCTCTCCTCTACATTCTGGGATCAGTGCCCTTCCCTATGTTTCCACAGCCCAGTCACAGTATTCATCACACTGGGGGTGAAACGGCCATACAGGTGGACTGGTCTGTCACTCCCAACAGCTGCTGAACCTATAGAATCTCCAGTACTGTACTTGACATAGGCTTAACATTCAAAAAACTTCGTGGGAGGGAGGAGGTTGGGAGAGAGGGAGGGAGTTTGGGAGGTTGGGAAAGAGGGAGGGAAGGAAGAGAAGAGAAGGGATGACCATAAGGACATTAGATTAGCATAGGCTTGAGGCAGAGCAGTTGGCTGGGGAACATGGAGGAGTGACAAGGTCAACCTGAGCTCTGGAGCCTTCCTGAAGGAGGAGCAGTCACAGATATTTTGTATCAGCACTTCAGCCTGATGTCAAGGACAGGCAGCCAGTTCTGGCCAACAAGTTCTGCCTCATACCCACTATAAGGCCCTAAATAGTCCTTTCCCCAGGAAAAGTCTCAGCTTCCTGCTTGAATAGCGTGTGTTGTAGCAGGCTTCTTGACTTCTGCTGTCTATGAAGAGAAGCTTACTGAGGGTACTGATGCCCTGAGCCACCAGATGCTAAGCATCCTCTGCCCAAAGCCTAGCCCTGAGTTTTCTGCTTGTTACTGAGTCTGAGAGGGCTTGTGATTGGGTCTCTGAATGAGCTTCCCAAACCTGAGATCTTGCCAATTAAGACTGACATTCACTGCAGCCCCTAAGTGGCCAAACAAACCATAGCAAATGAAAACTGACTGGGAGTGATCAGGAGATGTTTTCTGGGTCAGACTCATCAGTTTCTCCATTAATCTGTTCCATCAGCAGCAATGATACAGGATTCTCAGGAGAGGGGTCAGAGAGCATGGAAAGGTGTCCATGCTGGCTTCACTTAGCAGCATCTGACTCATGAATTGGTCTTCACCTGGCATAAATGCCAAAGTAGAGCATTTTGTAGGCAGAACATGGGTTGTCAGGGTACTGCCTAGCCACGGAAGGGTAGACAGCCCATTCTGTGCTCTCACATCTGCAGAACTCTGCAACAAAGAAAGTGGTTCAATTCACATAGCTGAAAATGCCCAGGAGAAGGGAGGAAAAGGCAGGCCAGGGACCATGCTCTCAGATTGTCATTTGCTTTTTAAAATGTTAATTATAAAACATAGACAAAATATGGGAAAATGTTTATAAGAGAATGTTAGATGAAAACCAAGATGCAGATTTGTAGCTGCAGTGTAGTTATAACTGTGCAAACCAACAAAAGGAAAAATCCAGAAACCTCTGTATTAGAACAACTGATAGTGTAAAGTCCTCTGACTTGTAGAATGATTATCATTGAAAAATTCCATTTTCTCCACTTTTCTGATTTTTCTGAAAATTGCCTATATTTTATGTTGTTAAAATATAATTAATTATTTTAAAAATAATCATCTGAGAAAGGGCCCTTACAGATCATTTAGTTCAGTGGCTGCCAAGCATGTTTTATCTGAGTACCCAGCTGGCTGCCTTAGCATCTCCAGGGAAACTTATTAAATTCACAAAGATATAGGCCACAGCCCTAGAAAACTTGACATACAAAACCTGGCATTGGACCCAGGAATCTGCATTCATTTAGCCAAAAATAAAAAGCCCACTCCTGGGCATATAGGCAGAGAAAACCACAATTTGAAAGGATGCAGTCACCCCAATGTTCACCGCAACACTATTTATGATAGCCAGGACATGGAAGCAACCTAAGCGTCCACTGACAGATGAGTGGATAAAGAAGGAGTGGTACATATATACAATGGAATAGTACTCAGCCACAGAAAAGAATGAAATAATGCCATTTGCAACAACATGGATAGACCTAGAGATTATCATCATGAGTGAAGTAAGAGAGTGACAGAGAAAGACAAATATCATTGTTATTCAGTCACTAAGTTGTGTTTGACTCTCTGCAACCCCATGGACTGTAGCATGCCAGCCTCTTCTGTTCTCCACTGTCTCCTGGTCCAAATTCATGTCCATTGAATCAGTGATGCTATCTAGCCATCTCATCATATGACATCTCTTATATATGGAATCTAAAAAAAGGGTACAAATGAACTTATCTATAAAGTAGAAATAGAATTACAGATATAGAAAATAAATTTATGGTTATCGGGGGTAAGTGGGGGGACTGAAGATTGGGATTGACATATACACACTGCTATATATAAAATAGATAACTAATAAGAACCTACTGTATAGCACAGGGCCCTATACTCAACACTCTGATGGCTTACATGAGAGAATAATCTAAAAGAGAGTGGACATATGCATATGTATAACAGATTCACTTTGCCAGACATCTGAAACTAATACAACATTGTAAATCAACTATACTCAAAAAAAGAGTTTGCCAGGTTCTTTCAAAGTGGACTCAGAGTCATAGGTGGTTGTACCAGTGCAGTCCCTCCTCATACCGCAGAACGAGGAAACTGACGCCCCAGAGAGAGGAGTCACCTGCCAGGTATGAGACATAAACAGGACCAGAACTCAGAACCCATTCTGCAGAGTTCAGTGGGCTCTGAGCAATTAGACAAAGAATTCTGAGCTGCAAGAACTCTGCCCCTTCTGTATTTCTTATCATCGTGTGGTATGTCTCCGAAGGCAGACCCTTCCGGAATGGCCTGACCCAGGAGACTGCTTAAGAATGCTTACTGGATTCAACATGCTCTTCTTGTGACCTTTTCTGAACAAAGGCATCCGATCCTCTGGATTTGAAATGTTGATATGGATGAATTGGATAAAAAGCCCCTGATTCCGCCCTCTCTCCCTAAGGGCTGGCATGATGATTTCTGTTTATATTGGCCTTCAGAGCAGAAAGCAAAATTGCTCATCCTCCTTTGATGTGCTTCCTCCTTTTGGTGTATCTGAAAGAGATGCTGGAAGGGCAGGCTGGCCCCAGTCTCCTGGCTAGACCTCATCTCATTCGGGGGACTAACCTTCAGCTTGGGAATAGCACAGAAAGGGCAGGAGCAGGGGGAGTTGGCCTCAGAGATGCAGCAGCAATCAAAGCTGCTGAGTCAGTTCTGTGCATGCTCCTGACAATTAGACCATATGCCATTCAGCCACATTCTCCCCAGCAGGGGCCCGTCAAAGCTGCCTTCTTCCCGATGTATTTCTCATTAAAAGATGACATCAGAGATGATGAGTGTCAAACTCTACACTTTTCTGCCTCCTGTGGACACAACTGCACCTGGATGGTGCTTCCTTCTCACCTCCTGCAGCATAAGCAGCCCCAATTCCCCTGTAAGAACATTGGGGGTGGGGCGAGGTTAGAGAACAGTTGGGGTTCTGCCAAAGGCTCACTCATATTACTTCAAAGGAAAAAAAGGGATATTATTGTTGGGATATCTAGGGTCTGGAGCAGGGACAGAAAAGCAGTCAGGCAGCAGGCAGTTCTAGGCTCCAGCAGTAACAGTGATAATTGTAACAATAATAATAGCTAATACAGTAAGACAGAGTTTCCTTTTATCCTCGTATCTTCCTTCCCTCCCCTCCTCTTTCCTGGTGAAGAAGGTGTCTGTGATAAGACAGTGTAGAGAGACTGAGGCTTTGCTGAAAGTATCCCAAATCCCAAGGGGCATCCACTGCCGTATCTAAAGACCCACCATTGACAGCCAGGAGGAGGCTCAAAGTGACCAGGAGCATTTGTAGCTCTTCTCCTGGATGAAGATGAGGGTCCCGAGGAGAGGATCCAGGCTTGGCTTGACAGGATAAAAAGAGAGAAAGACTCAACGGCAGGGTGACTAGAGAACACAGGAAGAAAGGAGTTTTCTGGAGACAGCCTGCTGGCAGGCTTTATTTATACTGCAAGTGAATCAGGGGGAAAGTCAAGAAATATTTTACACCACCATCTGAATTCAGGATGCTTAATCTACTTCTCTTTTTGGTGATGGGGTACCTGCCTGACACATCTGACCTTGCAGACAGACTGAGGGGTTACACAATGACAGTTAGGTCACCGACTCCTTTAACTTTTACTCTGAATTGGTTCAGATACCAAAACCACATGCAAGAGTAAACTCACAACTTCGACCCACTCCTCCACCATCACCAACCAACTCATCTGGAAATTCCTGGGAAGCAGCTGCACTGCACCTGGCCACCTCTACTTAAACACTCTTACCCTCTGAATTAATTATCAATTTACTTCTGGCAACTCACAGCTGCAAGCATCAATCCATTCCACATGAGTCTTACTTTCTTCAAACATCACCAAGATCTGCATACTTGACATTTTTTAAATTAACACACTTTATATTTTAGAACAGTTTTAGACTCATAAAAAAACTGAGCAGAGGGACTACCCCAGAAGTCCATGGGCTAAGACTCTGTGCTCAAATGCAGGCAGACCAGCTTTGATCCCTGGTCGGAGAACTAGATCCTACATGCCCCATCTTAAGAATATGTATGCCGCCACTAAATAGCCCACATGCGGCAATGAAGACCTGGCACAGCCAAATAAATAAGGAAACATTAAAAAAAAATAACTGAGCAGAGAGAACAGTGTTTTCATATCCCACCTCTTCCTTACACACGGCTTCCCTATTAACATCTTAGATGAACGTGGTACATTTGTTACAAGTAATTAACACATATTGGTGCATTATTGTGAAATAATTTATATTTATACTGTGAACTATGGATGTGAGAGTTGGACTGTGAAGAAGGCTGAGCGCCGAAGAATTGATGCTTTTGAACTGTGGTGTTGGAGAAGACTCTTGTGCGTCCCTTGGACTGCAAGGTGATGCAACCAGTCCATTCTGAAGGAGATCAGCCCTGGGATTTCTTTGGAGGGAATAATGCTAAAGCTGAAACTCCAGTACTTTGGTCACCTCATGCGAAGGGTTGACTCATTGGAAAAGACTCTGATGCTGGGAGGGATTGGGGGCAGGAGGAGAAGGGGACGACAGAGGATGAGATGGCTGGATGGCATCACTGACTCAATGGACGTGAGTCTGAATGAACTCTGGGAGTTGGTGATGGACAGGGAGGCCTGGTGTGCTGCGATTCATGGGGTCGCAAAGAGTCAGACACGACTGAGCGACTGATCTGATCTGAACTGAACTACTTTACGTCATGATTCAGTCTCTGTGTTGTACAGTTCTATATGCGTGATATCAGGTATCCATCACTGTAGTACTGTATGATTCAGCAACCCAATATGATATATATATATAGATATAGGTTCAACAGACCCAATAAAATATATTTTTATTTATGTTATTAACATTAGATGTTACTCAGTTAAAATATTATTTTACATATACATAGATACTTAAAATAAGAAGTTGGCACACAGGACTTCCCTGGTGGTCCAGTGGATAAGAATTTGCTTTCCAATGCAGGGGATGCAGGTTTGATCCCTGTCAGGGAACTAAGATCTCATATGCCACAGGGCAATTAAGCCCATGTGCCACAACTAGAGAGAAGCCTGTGCACTTCAACTAAGACCCAACACAGCCAAATAAGTAATAAATAGATATTAAGAAAAGAAATTGACACACAATTATGGAGGCTGACAAGTCCCAAGACCTTCAGCCAGCAGGTGTGACACTCTGGAAAGTTGATGGTATAATTCCAGTCTGAGTTCAAAGGCCTCCAGGTTTAAGACTCAAGAGGTGGTGTTTCAGTTTGATCTAAAGGCAGGAAAAGACTGATGTCTTAGTTCAAGGTAGTCAGGCAGAAAAAAAAATTCCCCCTTGCTCAAGGCTGGATTGATCTTTTTGTTCAACTCAGACCTTCAACTGATTGGAAGAATCACCCACATAAGGGAGGGCATCTGCTTTATTCAGTCTACCTAATTCATTTATTTATCCTATCCAAAACAGTCACAGACTTGCTGTGAATAATATTTGGCAAAATATCTGAGTACTCCACAGCCTAGTCAAGTTGATACATAAAATTAACCACCACAAATATCCTACAGAACAGTTTTACCACCCTAAAAATCCACTGTGCATAAACTGTTCATCCATCTCCCCTGCTCCAACCTCTGGTAAACAGTGATTTGTTTTCCATGTCTGTGGTTTGGAATTTTTTAGAATGTCATTTAGTTAGAATCATATAATAATTGTATAGAGAACCTAAAGACTGAGAGAAAATATTTACAAAACACTTCTGATAATGGACTTGAACCCAAAATATACAAAGAACTCAAAAGCCAACATTATAAATACAAATAATTAAAAAAAAAAACACAAAACAAAATATCTGGATAGACATCTTACCAAGGAGATGCTAATAGGCATAGGAAACCCATGATATTTTTCACAGAACTAGAATCAGTTCAGTTCAGTTCAGTCGCTCAGTCGTGTCTGACTCTTTGCAACCCCATGAATCGCAGCATGCCAGGCCTACCTGTCCATCACCAACTCCCGGAGTTCACTCAGACTCACGTCCATCAAGTCAGTGATGCCATCCAGACATCTCATCCTCTGTCGTCCCCTTCTCCTCCTGCCCCCAATCCGTCCCAGCATCAGAGTCTTTTCCAATGAGTCAACTCTTTGCATGAGGTGATCAAAGTACTACAGCTTTACCATCATTCCTCCCAAAGAAATCCCAGAGCTGCTGTGAAAGTGCTGCACTCAATATGCCAGCAAATTTGGAAAACTCATCAGTGGCCACAGGACTGGAAAAGGTCAGTTTTCATTCCAATCCCAAAGAAAGGCAATGCCAAAGAATGCTCAAACTACTGCACAATTGCACTCATCTCACATGCTAGTAAAGTAATACTCAAAATTCTCCAAGCCAGGCTTCAGCAATACGTGAACCATGAACTTCCAGATATTCAAGCTGGTTTTAGAAAAGGCAGAGGAACCAGAGACCAAATTGCCAACATCCACTGGATCATGGAAAAAGCAAGAGAATTCCAGAAAAACATCTATTTCTGCTTTATTGACTATGCCAAAGCCTTTGACTGTGTGGATCACAATAAACTGTGGACAATTCTGAAAGAGATGGGAATACCAGACCACCTGACCTGCCTCTTGAGAAACCTATATGCAGGTCATGAAGCAACAGTTAGAACTGGACATGGAACAACAGACTGGTTCCAAATAGGAAAAGAACTAGAATAAATAATCCTAAAATTTATATGAAATCACCAAAGATTTGGTGAAGTCACCAAAGAATTGCTAAAGCAATTCTGAACAAACAAAGCTGGAAGCAAAACCTTCCAGACTTCAAATAATATTACAAAGCTACAGTAATCAAAACAACACATATTGGCACAAAAACAGACAAATAAATCAGAACAGAACACATAAATGGGACAGGGTAGAGAGCCCAGAAATAAACTCACACCCCTGTGGTCAATTAATCTTTGGCAATGTGGATGAAGTATCCCATCACTTCATAGCAAATAGAAAGGGAAAAAGTGGAAGCAGTGACAGATTCTTCTCTTCTTGGGCTCCAAAATCCCTGCAGATGGTGACTACAGCCATGAAATTTGAAGATGCTTGCTTCTTGGAAGGAAGGCGATGCCAAACCTAGACAACATATAACAAAGCAAAGACATCACTTTGCTGACAAAGGTCCATATAGGCAAAGCTGTGGGATTTCCAGTAGTCATGTACAGATGTAAGAGTTGGACCATAAAGAAGGCTGAATACTGAAGAACCTATGCTTTCAAATTGTGGTGCTGTAGAAGACTTTTGAGAGTCTCTTGGACAAAAAGGAAATCAAACCAATCCACCCTAAGGGAAATCAACCCTGAATACTCATTGGGAGGACAGATGCTGAAACTGAAGCTCCAATATTTTGGTCACCTGGTGCGAACAGCTGACTCATTGGAAAAGACCCTGATGCTGGCAAAGATTGAAAGCAAAAGGAGAAGAGGGTGGCAGAGGATGAGAAGTTTGGATGTCATCACCAATTCAGTGGACATGAACTTGCTGCTGCTGCTGCTAAGTCACTTCAGTTGTGTCCGACTCTGTGCGACCCCATAGATGGCAGCCCACCAGGCTCTGCTGCCCCTGGGATTCTCCAGGCAAGAACACTGGAGTGGGTTGCCATTTCCTTCTCCAATGCATGAAAGTGAAAAGTGAAAGGGAAGTCGCTCAATCGTGTCTGACTCTTGGCGACCCCATGGACTGCAGCCTACCAGGCTCCTCCATCCATGGGATTTTCCAGGCAAGAGTACTGGAGTGGGGTGCCATTGCCTTCTCTAGGACATGAAGTTGGGTGAACTTCAGAAGATGGTAAGGGACAGAGAGGCCTGGTGTGCTGCAGTCCATGGGGTCACAAAGAGTCAGACATAACTTAGCTACTAAACAACAACACAACAATGTAGATGGACCTAGAGATTATCATACTAAGTAAAATAAGTCAGAGAAAAAATATCACATGATATCACTTACATGTGGACTCTAAAAAAAGATATAAATGAACTTATTTACAAAACAGAAGCAGACTCACAGACCTAGAAAACAAACATACTTACCAAATAAAAGTGGGGGGAGGGATAAATTAGGAGTATGGGTTTAATAGATACACACTACTGCATATAAAGTAGATAAACAATAAGAACCTACTATATAGCCAGGGAACTATATTCAAAATCTTGCAACAGCCTATAATAGAGAAAAGTCTGAAAAAATACATATATGTATATGTAAAACTGAATTACTTTCCTGTACACCTGAAACTACTACAACACTGTAGCTCAATTCTACTCCAATAAAAAATAAATAGTCATAAGACATCATTTGTCACAAGGGAATTCCAATGAAATGAAAAGAATAAAGTACCATTACAAACCTATTGTGTTGTTTGTTTCTTAGTCTTGTCCGACTCTTTGAGACCCCATGGACTGCAACATGCCAGGCATCCCTGTCCTTCATTATCTCCCAGAGTTGCTCAAATTCACGTCCATTGAATCAGTGATGCTAACGAACCATCTCATCCTCTGTCACCCCCTTCTCCTCCTGACCTCAGTCTTTCCCAGCATCACGGTCTTTTCCAGTGAGTCAGCTCTTTGCATTAAGTGGCCAACGTATTGGAGCTTCAGCTTCAGCATCAGTACCTCCAATGAATATTTGAGTTGATTTCCTTTAGGATTGCTTGGTTTGATCTCCTTGCTCTTCAAGGGACTCTCAGCACCTATTAGAATGGTTAAAATCCAAAAAACTGGCAGCCCCCAAATGCTAGTCAGGCGCAACAGGAATGCATTCAGTATTTATGGGAATACAAATGGTAAAATCACTTGGGAAGACAGTTCAGCAATTTCTTTCAAAACTAAACATAAGACTCAGCAATTGTGCTCCTAGGTATTTATTCAATTGTGTTCAAAATGTAAGTCCACACAAAAATCTGCAAGGGAATGTTTATAGTGCTTTCATTCACAGGCACAAAGCTGGAAACAACCAAGATGCACTTCAATAGATGGATGGATAAACAAAGGAAAGCAGTACTTGGAGGAGGGAGAGAAGTGGGTGAGTCTGTGAGATCTCCACTACAATAGCGGTTTTACTGGAATCTGTAGGATATCTGTCCTATTAGAAAGCTGAGCACAATCAGCCTGTATCTGGAATACACTTGGTGCTTCCTGGAAAGTAGCAGGGGCAGACTACATGTTAGAACACGTTCCCTTTCCACAGATCCCGTAAATCAGAGGGAGGGGTGCATTGCCCTCGTGAGGTGATGTCTAGGAGTTGTTGGGTTCATGTTCTCTATCTTATCTTTCCAGCTGCAGCAGGTTGGTGGAATAGCCAAAGTCTGACTCGGAAGGTACCAAAAGACACACCACATAGTTCAGCTCAGCTCACCCAACACTTGTTGATACCTTCTGTGTTACCAAACTAGTCTTAAGACTATCTTTCTCCCTGTCCAGGGTCATATTGTGGATTTTTAAGGACTCAAATGTAGGCTGCACTGAAGTGAACTAAAGGCCCTCACTGAATGCAACCTTCTTATTAGGGAGAATTAAGACCTTAGTTGGAGAAGGAAATGGCAATCCACTCCAGTATTCTTGCCTGGAGAACCCTATGGACAGAAGAGCCTGGCATGCTACAGTCCAAGGGGCTGCAAAGAGTTGGACATGACTTATTGAATAACAATGACACGACATTAGTACCCACTGTTAAGAGCCAGGAGGACTCAGGTTTCAGGGAAGATGGGAGGGAGGCATTAGGATTTGGCAAGAGAAAAGTCTAGAGCTCAAACGTGAGATGTATAAATTTAAGGCTGGAGGGCTCTTTAGATCTAGAGGCCAACAGGTGGGCTTCAGATAGAATGTGGATTTCTGAAACTTCACTGAATCTCTGTTTGTTAACATGTTATTTGCACTCAGGAGGTTCTAAAAGAATATTTATCTTGATAATTTTAAGGGACTAGCAAGGGGACTTGCTTAATACTACCAAAGGAATTCATTGTAGGTCTAGATCAAGGACTCAAGTGTCTACTCTCTACCCAGTAGTCTTTCATTTAGACTGTGTGACTACCTCTAACCTCACTTCCTGAGGTGTAAATAACCTCTCAACTGGCCGCTTAGGATGTGATAGAGGAGTGGGAAAATGCCTTGAGATGAGAAGAGTAAGAGAACTGTGATACATGAATTCAGTGGTAGAGAAAAGATGACATGCCTGAGTCTGAGAAAGGAAAGACTAGAATATTTGGGGAAGTAGCAGGTTAACTGGGGAGGTGAGTAAGTAGTGCTTGAACAGGTCTTAGGGAGTCACTCATGGAACAGGCAGGAGGGAAATGAGCCTTAAAGGCACAGGTGCAGCTAGCCTGCCACAATGACTTGACTTTCTAGTTTGCTCAGGCACATCTTCATCTCTAGTGACAGACAACTTGAGGCTTCAGTAAGGCGTTTATTACACATCAGTTCAGGTTAGGTGCTTTTCATTCCATTCTGGCCAAAACTGATTTGATATTTTTCTGATGTAAATTAGGTTGGAGTACTCTGGGAAGCCAATTCTGTCCTCCAAGTTCAGTTTTCAACACTCATATTAGTTTCTGTCACTGGTAGATCTAACGTGACTGGTTGAGTCTGCCTCATCATAAAATTGATGAAATAGACTATTTTCCCTGAAAAAGGAAAGAGCAAGAAGCCATATTATAATCCACTGAGTTGATATCTACTAGGGACATGTATAACATATTCAGATGAATTGTGGGATATAAAGGTCCTTGGAAGAAATGCTGCCTGTAGCTCTCTACAGAAAGACCTAACTTCTCAATCAGCTATGATAGCTTGTCCAAATCATACTAACTCACTGGGAATTTCTCACAAGGAGTCTTATATCCTAAGACAAAGAGTTGATTACCAGATGTGAGGTGAGTGGTCACAGTGTAGATCAAACACCACTGAAGAGAAAGTGGAGATCGCTGACCCAGACAGACAGGAAGTTCCTCTTGTAAACTTGAGCAAGTGCCCTCCTCTCTCTGCACTGCCTGCCTCTTCACACAACTGAGGGCATGGAGGAGATGCAGGGGAAAAGCAGGTTTCAGCTCTCATTCCTCCTTCAGTGATGTGATAGTAGCTCCTGGAGGTGGATGCAGCCATCACTTCCAAAGCCGGTGACAAGAGCGTCCTGATCATCTCTATCAGCTAAGACTAGAAGAGAACAGATCTGATTGTCCTGGACTATATCATCTTCACGAGGTCAGCCTGTGATCTCCACACAGAAGGTGAATTTGTTATTTATGGGCTTGGTGAGCCATACAAATCTAAGTTGAAATTCTGCCTTCTTACAAGCTGTGTGACTAACTCAATCTTCTGAGCTCTGTAAAGTAGGAAAGATAATTGTACAGACTCCCTAGGGCCACTGTGTAAAGGAGACAACTATATAAAGGGGCTTCTGCATGCTCAGTCACTCAGTTGTGCCCAACTCATGTGGCCCCATGGACTGTAGCCACCAGGCTCTTCTGTCCATGGGATTTCCCAGGCATGAATACCAAAGTGGATTGTCATTTCCTTCTCCAGGGGATCTTGCCAACCCAGAGACAGAACCCAGATCTCATGCCCCTTCTGCATTGACACTCAATACCACTGAGCTACCTGGGAAGCCCTAAAGTGGCTTACCATATTGTAAATGTTATTAATGATGAAGATGTTACTATTTCTATTAACACCAGTATACTCTCTCCGAACTTCTTTTCAAAACATATCTTCAGGGCTTGATATACCATGCAGGGCACAAGGCTAAGCACTAGGGTGCAGTGAAGCCTTCAAATGCCTTGTGAAAGCGAAGGAGCCCAAAGTGAACAATTTTCAAAAGTGCTTTAGGAGAGGCTGGAAGGCGTACAGTGATAAATCAAAGGAAGGGAAGAGAATTCAGCTTTGCTGTAGAGATCAGAGAACATGTCACGCAGTTGGAACTGCAGTTCTGAAGGGCGAGTTCACCATATATGTAAAGAATAAACATGTTTTAGCCAGAGGTGACAACAAAGGTCAGCAGCCTGGACTTGCTTTGGTCACTGAGGGGGCACTTAAGTCAGGAATCTGGTGGCATGACTTGCATAGTGGACCATGGGATAAACTCAAGGAAGATGAAATTATTTCAGTCCATCCATACCCTCTGTCCCCTCCAAACAGAGGTAGTTTTACCCAAAGCAAAGGAAGCTTATGATTTAGGTCCTGGAAGGGGTCTAGCAATCTCTGCACACTGTCATGTTTCTGTGAAATTTGAAAAATCAGATATTTGAACCACAAATGGTTGCGACTACTATCTTCCCACTCCAATTTCCCTCTGCCACTTGCCTCTTGTTTGGGTGGTACTGGAGTAGCTGTGACAATTTCTTTTGGATCTAGCTCAGGAGAAGGTGCCTTCTGAGCACATTTAGTTTAGGTCTAGTGGGATACGTTTAGGGAAGGCACCGTTGTCTCCCTGCATAGTCACTGCTAGCCATCTGGTGGGAGAACGCAATCCAGGAACACGGCTGCTGCTCTGCCCGCTCACCTGGACCCACAACAGTGAAGGCGAGGCTACCTGCACAGACATGGGCTTCAGGGGCCTGGCACTGGGAGTATGCGAACAGGAGAGGAGGAATAAGGCTTCAAATACAGAGCCAGAAGCCAATTCAGGAAAACTTCTTCATCAGATGTGCAAAATTCTAAGTGGAGAGTTTGGTTTTCAACGACACCTTGTCATGATGGTCAGGAATGCAATTACAGTTATACCATGCACGTTCGCCCCTTTTCTGAATGAAATTGCGTGGAATAGAATTTTACTGAGTGCCTCGGTTACAGGACACAAGCCTGAAGCCGCGCAACAAGCAGTGAGGCATCTGTGTGAAGTCATATATTTTATGTATGCTAACTATAATAAAACATATCTTTTTCAACCAACTGTGCTAGAAGACTGAATTATCTTCCTAAGACAGCTACAAAAAATATTACAAAATTGTCATCAATATGAAGAGGTATTGAGTAGACAGGCATAAACTGAAGGAAAAATTATTCAAGAGGTGTGTCAGTCAGTTAATAAAAATAATGTCACTTTATGTGTCATATTTTTAAAATTTGTAGATTAGATCTCTTTCCTCATTCTAAATAAATACTCACTTTTATATCTAATTTTATACTTATAAGCTTTTCTTAAAGAAGACTGTTCAATTGTGTAAGGTTCAGATGCCCTAAGACCTAGACTGGCTCCTGTCCACAGGATGAGTCTTTCTGGAAGCACCCCCTTCCCCAGAAGAAGCTGTTGAAAATCTTCATAGCCTTTTCACTATGAAAATCTTAAAAAAAAAAAAACCCACAAGGCTCTCTTCTGCCTCCCTATGGTCTCCAATTTCCCCTCTCCTTTCCAATTCATTCTTGATTCTCCATTCCTTTGTTCTAGCCCTCCCCTGTCACGCTGGCTTGCTTTTCTTCTCTTCTTTCTCTCATGCTATAGCCTCTCAACCAGAGAGGAGCAGAAACTTCATGCAGGTCTCCAAAAGTGTTCCACAAATACTCAACATTTCCTGGGCACCACCTTATTCAGTCTTCAGGTGTTTCTCTTTCTATAGGTCTGTGGCAGACACCCTTTCCTCAGCCTCTCCTTCCTTGCAAAGAGAACCTTATTCTACAGGCAGCAGCAGGCTCAGGGAAGACTGGCATTTTCACCTCCCTGGGGTAAGCTGATCAGGTCCCCAGTCATCTCTGTTAGATGTGGGTATGTGACCCAATGTGACCAGCAAGACTAAGGGGACATCTACTGGAGGGCCTTTCTTTCATAACAAAAGAAAGAATACTGCATGAGAAAGGTCCCCTTGGCTACCCCTGCCCTCCTGCCCGCCTGGGATATTATTTAGGAATATGTTGCTTAAAACTTCAGTCGTCATCTTGTCACTCTTAGTGCAAGGCCAGGAGGACTGCAAGGTGTAGACACAGAGCCCTGACACTGCTAATCCTCTGGAAAGTGAAAGTGAAGCCGCTCAGTCATGTCCGATTCTTTGCAACCCCATGGACTGCAGCCTACCAGGCTCCTCCGTCCATGGGATTCTGCAGGCAAGAGTACTGGAGTGGGTTGCCATTGCCTTCTCCAGGAGATCTTCCCGACCCAGGGTTGGAACCTGGGTCTCCTGCATTGCAGGCAGATGCTTTACCATCTGAGCCACCAGGGAAGCTCAATCCTCTGAGTTAACCCTAAAACCACTTATCCTCAGACTTCTTGTATTTTTTGTAGACAAGAAATATCCTTGCAGATTTAAGCTACCTTTACTCTTTGCTGTTGTTAACTGCAGCCAGAAGTCATCCTAACTGATATAAGTACACAGCACAGAATTTATACCAGACCACAGTCACTTTCAGCTTGGTCTAGTCCTCTATGGTCCTCTGTCTGGAAGACCCATTATTCTTATTTAGCAGACTGCTTATGCTGGTGAGGCAGCTGGGAAACACTTTACTGAAATGTTGCCAGGGCATGCTGTTCCTTATGTTTCTGGCCACTTCCTTTAGTCTTCAGCAAGGTCTTACAATAGATAAGCTTAGGCTAAAGTAGATTCTAAGAGTGGAGAGAAATGACATTGTAGCTTTACTAAAATGGGCCTTTTTTGCTCATGCCCTTTCTCTTCTTTCTAAAGGAATATGATATGATTACTAACCCATTCCTTCTTCACTATTGAGTAATGGTCTGGTTTAGGAATTAAAAAAAAAAAATAACTGTCTCTTAGCCAAAGGCAGTTAATGAAATTTCTGTGCCAAGGATCCTTATTTTCATGGGCTCCTTCCAAGGCTGTGTGTTCTTGGTTTCATGGGACTGAAACAACATAACAGATGGAGGCATGGAACACTGTCTAGGCTTTTACTCTCTATAGACAGGTGTGATCGTGATGCTTCAGGCAGGGTCAGTGGACTATCAGCTCTACCTCTATATCTGCCCGGCCCCTAGGAATACTTTGCCTCTTCTGGACCACTTTTCAGCATCAGAACTATGATGGTTAATTGTATGTATCAACTTGCCTAGGCCATGATACCTAGACTTTGATCAAGTAAGTAAGTGAAATGAAGTTGCTCAGTTGTGTCTGACTCTTTGTGACCCCGTGGACTATAGCCCACCAGGCTCCTCCATCCATGGGATTCTCCAGGCAAGAATACTGGAGTGGGTTGCCATTTCCTTCTCCAGAGGATCTTCCTGACCCAGGGATCGAACCCAGGTCTCCGGCATTGCAGGCAGATGATTTAACCTCTGAGCCACCAGGGAAGCCCCAGACTTTGATCACACATTAGGCTAAATGTCTGTGAAGGTATTTTTAGATGAGGTTAACATTGAAATCAGTTGACTTTGAGTAAAGCAGCTTACCTAAGATGATATGTGTGGGTCTGATACAATTATAGTTGAAGGCTTTAGGAGAAAAAAGACAGTGGTGCCCCCAGGTCTGCCTCTAGACTGCTTCAGGCTCCAATCTCCAATATCAACTCCTTCCTGAGTCTCCAGCCTGCCAGCTTACCCTACAGATTTTATACTTGTTAGCCTCTACAGTTGCATGAGAAAATCCATTAAAATTAATCTCTCTCCCTCCATACACACACACACACACACACACACACATCCTATTGGTTCTATTTATACAAGAGCCTACCTTTAGCCCAAAGAGAAATACCTGATTGAGAGGCTGAGAGTCTGCTCTTGGAAGCCAAGACAACCGAGGATTCACCATCACCCCAGGCCAAGAGTGCTGGGGCTAGCAGGCATGGGAAGTGCCAAGGACCAGGTTGAACTGGCTTCTGTGGGAGCCACAATTTGGACATGCGTCCCGAGAGATTGAAGGCCTGGAATTCTCTGGAAGTTCATCTCAAATCAGAAAGACCTGTCTGAGTAAGAAAACGCAGACAGTGTTACAACTGTGGTATTACAAATAAGAAAGCAAGCTGTAAACCTGACAAAAAAAAAAATTTCTGTGCTTTAGGATATAGTTCATGCTACACACGGCAGTCTAGACAGACAAAAAACCCATGGCTCCACCATGATATAGTTGAACCCCGAAGTCCACCAACCCCAAATCCTGCCTTGACCTGTTTCTATGCAAGAGTAACATTTCTCTTATTTTTAAAGCCAACTGGAGTTGAGTTAATATTTCCTGCATTTACAATCATCTTAACTGATAAAGTGTGTAGTTTAAATCCGATATATCAAACTTCTTGTCAGCTTGTTTTCTTCAAGCTATACCATTAAGGAATTTTACAATATTCACTCAGTAGGTTTAGCTAAATTAGAGTCATTATTTCATTGCTTCAACATTTATGATGTTAGAATTGCTTTATAACTTGCAGATTTGAAAGCACTTCTCTACATCTTGATAATGTTTGGTATAGTGTTCATAGTTTATTTCACACACCATCCTTTTGGACTTTGAATAGGATAATATACCAATCATCATTTTTATTAGTAAATCAAACTACTACATACTTTAATACTCATTGAAATATAAAAACATTCTTTGCTTTTAAAAAAAATATAGCATCTCTATTTTCAACATAAAAAGGTAATCTAGAGAAAGAAAGTAGGCTTCATCATTATTTCTGTAAAGTTTCTGTAAATACACTCAGTGTAAGACTGCATATTGTGAGATTTAAGCAATGTGCTGGAATCTAATGATCAATTTCTTTTAACAAGTTCCTGTGAAATGCAAGCAGCCAGATTCTGCAAAGGTTTTGTGCTTCCAGATAATCTGAGACAGAAACAGGGAGCTGAAGAGTAGAGGTGACCTGAAGAAGCATGTGTGCATGCTCAGTCACTCAGTCATATCCAACACTGCGATCCTACGGATTGTAACTCGCCAGACTCCTCTGTCCATGGGATTCTCCAGGCAAGAATGCTGGAGTGGGTTGCCAATTCCTCCTCCAGGAGATCTTCCCAACCTAGGGATCGAACCTGCATCTAATGTGTCTCCTGCATTGCAGGCAGATTATTTATCACTGAACCACCTGGGAAGCCCAATCTGAAGGAAGCAGGAAAGCAAATGGCTTTTCCTATAATCACAGCTGAACTTTTAAGACTTGGTTCAGATTGCCCAGGAATTGTGAAATCCAGGCCCGTGTCTGGCTAAACTAGACAGGAAAGCTGGTGTATCAGTTTCCTCCCTGAGACCTGCCAGCAATAGGAATCGATGCCTCAACAGCATACTGTTCTAGGGTTATATCCCGACAGCCAAGAGGATCTCTCACCTCATGTGTCCTTGAAGTTTCTTCCTTTTTCACTAACATCTATTGTTGTCTTCCTTTGTTCTACCCAACCCCAGCCTCAGTAAGGGACAAGAAAAATGATTCCAAAACCCTCCATGATTTGTTTTTCTAAAGGCATTCTTGTTTCAACAGCTTGACTACCTTAGGACTACTGAGTCACTTCTGTTGACACCTGTACCCTAAGTGACTCATCCGAGGCTCAAAACTGTCAATGACATCAAAATGCATATGATGTCTGCCCTTCACTTTTGCTCCTGCTTCTGTTGGAGCTCCATTTCTTGTTCCATTTCTTCCTATTTCAGCATTGAAACACATCATCCTCTGAGTTTCTTCTCAGAGTAAATTATATGTATGTTCTCAGTCACAGTTTGCATGACCAGGGAGTAGCTGGTCAAGGTGTTACAAAGAGATGTCAACTGCATCACTGTCAAGGGTCCTCCCCAGGGAACCCAGGCTGTTCAGTTAACCACAGTCCTGATTTTACTGAGCTCTCCAAAGGAGAGCTGCCTCTTAGGACAAACTCATACTATTCCAGCTCTCATAGAGGCTGAAGTAGACACAGAGGGCCAATTTTACAGTTAAAAAAAAAAATCACTCACCCTATGCTATGACATTTCCATTGGCGTCTCTCCCCAAAAGAGATAAACATAAGAATCCAAATTTAAGTTAAGATGCTTGTGGATATGAAATCAAGATTAAAAACTCTTATAACATGTTTCCAAGTCTCTTTCCAGGAGGATGGTACGTACCAACTTACCATCTCACTGGTGTGTACCAGTGCCCATTTTAATACGCTCTTGCCAACACTGGTCATCACTGAAACAGCTTTAGTTAATTTGCAAGCTAGCACCCATTCTCATTGTCTCAGTTGTCACTGAATGACATCCTGAAATGCTCTTTCCATCTTTTAGGTGTGTTAACAGTACCATGTCAATCAGTGTCATACACAGTTTTAATGAAGAGGTTGTTTAAGTCTTTGTGAGGCTCCATCGTAAGGCAACCAGATAGAAATGACCTTCAGAGCTTTACCTGAGGGAGAGTTCACTGGGCATCTCTAAAGCTGAACTTGGAAAGAAACTCTTTGCCAGGGAACAATACAAAAATACTTTTGGTTCTGATTCTGAAGCTCTCGGTTGTAATCCTTCCCAAACCACATGCATATCCTGAGCTGAAAATATTAGAGTACTGAACTTCCCTTGCGTCAGCTTTTATACATCCATAAGAACTTCAGTGACAGCATATGAGTCACTTTACTTCTATTAGCTGTTATCATAACAAGGTGAAATCAGGGCTTGAGAATAGAAAAGAATGAAGCAGGAAGGAGGTTTTTATGATGAAGACTTGGGAGAGTAAAAAAAAGCAAAGGAGGTCAACCGGGGCTCAGAGGTACACTCTGATGTGTGTTTGGGAGACAGAGAGCTGAGTTGTACAATCTCTAAGAGGATATTGATGGATGTGCTTGTGCTTAAGGCTCAGTTCCTAGGACCACAAGAAGACCAAGGGGATGAGAGTCAAGAAGTCTGAGTCATCTCATCAAAGACAAATTAAATGTCTAGATTGAATATCAAATGGAAAAAAAATAATATGTCTATGATGAAGCAAAATGAATTTCCAGGCATTCTTTGATGCCCCAAGGAAGGGTAATATTAAATTTTCCATGACACATAAATTAATTGTGTAGGACCAGTTACTGTTAATTTGAAATGTATTAAACACGGCTGATATTCTTTTAATTGGATTGAGTTGGATTTATTTTGTACTGATGAATGTAAAAGTTTTTAAGGGTTTATGTGAGGTTGGTCTCTCAAATCTATTCTTCCTATGGTGCTAAGATTCTCAACCATGCAGGTTTTTTTTTTCCCTTATAAAATTTTTTGGAGAAAGGTGTCCATATTGTGAGAGTGATGCTGAGGTTACCATGGTTTTCTTCCTCCTGATGTGGTTTCATTTCTACAAGTATCACACAGTTAGAATCCAGTTACCATGACACAAGGGTGTGTTTCCACTTTTCACTATGGAGTCTGTAGAAGCCTTTGCATCCAAAGCTGCTTGCAGAAGAGACCTCTTGCATGAATAGTTGGGGACTTTATCTTGCCTTCCAATCATTCGACTTGCTCAATTTCCTCAGTTCATTACTGTTCTGGCTACATGTCAATTTCCTAACATCTATCTCTATGTCCGCCTCCCTCCACCTACACAGGCACACACCCTCTTGTCTGAGTCATTTCACAGCCATTTCAACAGAGCACTCTCTGGGACCATTAACTTTTCCCTGTCCCATCCTGCCTCATCCATCCCTACCCTCAGTCATCCTTCCTGTCTGGATTCTCCGATCCCAAGCCACTGAGCATCACTGAAAGTCCTGGCAACAAAGGGACAAGTCAATTACACAGAGTGATAAAGTTCATGAGCTTAAGAATCAAACTGATAAAGGCTTCAGTTTTTTAAAAAATGAATGCTTATTAGTTATGGGACTTTGGGAAGTCACTTAACTTGTAAGAATTTCAGTTTCCTCATCCATCAAATAGATACAATTAAAGCACCTACTGGGCAAGTCGAATGATTGGAAGGCAAGATAAAGTCCCCAACTATTCACCCAAGAGGTCTCTTCTGCAAGCAGCTGTGGATCCAATGGCTTCTACAGGCTCCATAGTGAAAAGTGGAAACACACCCTTGTGTCATGGTAACTGGATTCTAACTGTGTGAAGCTAAGTGTTGAGCATACAGTTGGCAATCAACAAACAATAAGTGTTTTTGCCGCCCCATGAGGAGGATGATGAAGTAGGCACTCTGCTAGGAACTGTGTTATCGCACATAATCTTCACAACAATTCTTTGAAGGTAATGGTGTCTCCATTTTATATATGGGGAAGATGAGGTGCCCAGGGTAAATGAAGAGAGGTTATTTTGTTAGGCAGAATCACTTGATCACAATTGTAGGACTCTGAAGCACATTTCCTTTCTTCCATACCACACTGTGCCCTCGGTGCATATTTAAAAAGAAATAGGAATGCTGTAAAATTAGTATTCACTGAGATAAATACCAGGCCATGCTGCCTGTTTTCTTTGCATCATCTCATTAAAGCCTCACTGAACACCTCTCTATTAACACAAGTCCTAATTAAACATATAACTTTAGAGAACCCATTCATGACTCCAACAGGAGGTTTAGGCTCACGGCAAAATCACTTGTCTCTTCAACCAGGGGAAAGTTCTATGACTTTTGGTGCTTGACTCTTCTGCATGCTAACAGGTGCTGGCAACCAGACGCTGTAATTCCTAATTCCGTTTTATTTCACACTTCTCTGCCAGCTTATTTTGCTTTGTTTTCCCATCCCCCTCAAGTTGGAACACTTTGAATTACTGTCACACAGATGCCAGTGTTTCAGTGATAAGACTGTGCAATTAGAATGAAATTAACAGTGTGTCAACAGTGATGCATAATGGAAGGATTATTGGTGTTTTCTGGTAGTTATTGTACTTTGTTACATTGTGGGATTCAAATTAACTCATAAATATTGCATGGTATACGATATATATATATATATCCTTTTAGATAAAGCACAGAGATTCTCCATAGACGAGATTTACGTACCTGCTTAGGAACACACTATGCTGCTAAGTCATTTCAGTTGTGTCCGACTCTGCGCGACCCCATAGACGGCAGCCCACCAGGCTCCTCCATCCCTGGAATTCTCCAGGCAAGAACACTGGAGTGGGTTGCCATTTCCTTCTCCAATGCATGAAAGTGAAAAGTGAAAGTGAAGTTGCTCATTTGTATCCGACTCTTAGCGACCCTGTGGACTGCAGCCTATCAGGCTCCTCCGCCCATGGTATTTTCCAGGCAAGAGTACTGGAGTGGGGTGCCATTGCCTTCTCCAAGGAACACACTATAGTGGAGCTTTATTCAATGCCATGACCAACTCACACTGAAGCCTCAGTGAGCCAGGGAGGCTGCTCTCCTGAGCTCATGATTATTCTAATAGAATGCAGGTGAGGTCTTAGGGCAATGCTAAGCTGGGTATTGAAATGCAAGGAGACAAAAGTCCATTTGCAGGAGGGAATGGGGATCCTTGTGGGAAAGTACAAATCCCAAGGGAAAGAGGAGCTCAGTTCCACCAGCTTCATCATGTTACAAGGCTCTGTTACTAGAGCTGGGTCTGAGCACAGCATGGTAGCTGTCCTGCCCCTGGATGTCTCAAGCTTAGCTTTACCCCCATGCGTTCATGTCTGGTTTTAGGGAGAGGACACTGCTAGCAAATGCTGCAAGTGCTAGATTGTTAAAGTGAAACAAAACACAAAATCCACACCGTGTAGCTCCTTTAGAACAATGAACCACCACTGAGCCATAGATGTGCCCTGTACATCCATCCAGTGTCGCACACAGCTCTGGCACCCAGCTCCAGGACGGTGCTGGCAGTCCCCATGCAAGTTGGAAGCAGTGAGTTATGGGAAGTAGAAGCTTGCGTGGCAGGAGTGCCGATGGTTTAGAGATGATTTAGGTCTGAACAGGCAGTAGTATTCACTGGACTTGGGGCTGCCAAGCTGAAAGGGAACTTAACTGCAGTGGCTAATGGAGCTTGCCTGTGCACACATGTGTGGGACCTGCTGGTACTCCCAAGAAGGGTCTCAGGGACTTTACAGGAGGCTGTAGCTAGGGAAGAAAGATCCTAGGAAACGCAGGTTATCACTGTAACTATGATTCCACGGGTAAGTGGCCAAGTGAGGCTTGACTGCCTCAGGCCTCAGGGAACTACCCTACATGATAGTATTCCATATAAGTGTGTGTCACCTCACAAAATGAATCAAAGACTTGAAACTATAAAACTGTTAGAAGAAAATACAGGGGAAAAGCTTCATGATATGGTATTTGGCAAGGATTTCTTGGATATGATACCAAAGACATGAACAACAAAAATAAATAAATTGGACTACATCAAAATTTAAAACTTCTGTGCAGGGCTTCCCTGGTGGCTCAGTGGTAAAGAATCCACCTGCCAATGCAGGAGACATGGGTTTAATCCCTGGTCTGGGGAGATCCCATATGCCACGGAGCAACTAAGCCTGTGTGCCACAACTACTGAGCTTGTGCTCTAGAGCCTGGGAGCCGCAACTACTGAGCCCACACGCCCTAGAGCCGGTGCTCTGCAGCAAGAGAGCCACCACAGCGAGAAGCCCGTGCACTGCAACGAAGATAACCACCATTCACCACAACTAGAGAAAGCCCACACAACAACGAAGACCCTGCAGAGCCAAAAATAAACAAACATTAAAAAAAGAACCAACTTCGGTGCATCAGAGGACAAAATTAACAGAATTAAAAGGCAACTTGAGAAATGGGAGAAAATATCTGCAAATTGGAATTAATAATTAATAAGGGGTTAATATTAATAATTAATAATAATTAATAAGGGGTTAATATCCAGAACACATAAAGAACTCATATAACTCAGTAACAACAACAACAACAAAACTAAATATCTCAAATAAAAAATGGGCAAAAGATATGCATAGACATTTTTTTCCCAAAAATATACAGACAAATCAGCATATATGAAGATGCTCAGCATCACTAATCATTAGGAAAACCAAATGAGATATCACCTTACATTCATTGTATGAATGTACATTCATACATGTATTGTACTGTATTGTAATGTATGAATTGTACATTCACAGGATGGCTACTATATTAAAACAAAAAAGAAAGAAGTGTTGGCTAGGACATGAAGAAATTGGAATACTTGTATGCTGCTGTGAAAGTAAAATGGTGCAGCTACTACGAAAAACAGTACAGTGGTTCCTCAGAAAACTAAAAATGGAATTACCATCTGATCCAGAAATTCCAAGTCTGGGTTTGTACCCCCAAAGAACTGAAAGCAAGGTATTGAAGAGCTCTCTGAACACCCAGGTCCATTACTTCCAATAGCCCAAAGCAACCATGGCAAGGGGCATAGATGAATGAATAGTGTATATATGTACATATGACGGGATATTATTCAGCCTTGAAATGGAAGGAAATTCTGGCAACATGGATGAACCCTGACTACATGATGCTAAGTGACAACCAGTCACAAAAGGACAAAATACTTTATGATTCCAATTACACGGTATATCTAGAGTGGTCAGATTCAAAGAGAGAGAAAGTAGAATGGTAATTTGCAGGTGCTGAGTGTAGACAGAAATGGGAAGTTGCCCAATGGGCATAGGGTTTCAGTTTGGAAAGATGAAAAAGGTCTGGAAATTTGTTGCACAACAATATAAATAGACTTAACAATACTGAATTATACACTTAAAAATTATTAAGACAGTACGTTTTATGTTACATGTATTTTATCACAATTGAAAAAAAAAAGTTATGTGCCAAGTTGAGGGCATTCTTTCTTTTTTTTCTTTTTTTTTCTATTTTATTATTATTATTTTTTAACTTTACAATATTGTATTGGTTTTGCCATTCTTTAGAAACTAAGCTTCTTAACAGCCACCTGAGGGGTGAGACATCTGCTCCTTCACCAACCCTACCCTACTTTTTCATAAATGCCCAGCTTGGTCTCCAGAAGTCTAGTTAAGGGCACGTAGATGGTTTAGAACAGTGCTTCCTGGCTTGGGGAAATGGACAAGGTCTGGAAACATTTTGGTCATCACAACTAGGAAGATGCCAGTAATGATGCTAAACATCCTTCAATGCTCAGACAGTCTCCCAGGATGAAAAGTGGTCTCCGAAACATCACTAGTGCTGAGGCTGAGACATCTTGGTTTAGAGCAAGCCCATCCCTCCTATAGGGAAAACATTCCCCCTGGTGAAGGGTAACTGACTCTTGTCACAGGTATGTACCCACACCCACAGGTACGTGGGTATCTATTGATAACTGGGACTCTCTGTCCTTTCGCCTACAAGATTTCAGCCAGAGTTTAACGTACCTTGGAAAGATGTATGCAAAGCACAATCTGTCTCTTTTTGTCCTCGGTGATTATGCCTCAGATCAGCCACCATCTTTGACCAATCTTTAGAGAGTTGAAGCCTGAGAAGAATAAAAGGAAATAGCTATTGCCTCCACAGACCTGCAGTGAATTTGTCCTGACCATGTGTGACAATTTCATCCACACACCCAGATTGCTTGGTCACACACTTAGCTTCTAAATGATTGTCCAGAAGGAAGCTGGGTTGAATTATTTGACTATTTGACTCACAATGGCAAGTATTAGTGTAACTACAGCAACAAAAAAGCTGTTTTCCCTGGCTGATGTGCGAATTCTCAAAATCACATGATTAAATCTCTCAGGCAGATACATTCCTGCTCCTTAGGGGTTCCCTTTTAGGTGGAAACCAGGGGATGGTGTTTGCACTGGAATAAACTGTTTCCCACTTGAGTGACAATGCAGTGATCAGGGACCCAGAAATAAGATGTCCCTTTCCTTTTTTCTGTTTGTAAGTGTAGTAACTTACACTGATTTAAAAATTACACATCTTTAGACTGTTAGAGCTAGAAGGCAAGTTCTCTTTTTTATAGACATAGCATCGAGGCCCAGAGAGGGGAGTCATTTGCCAGAGAGAGAAGTCATCTGCCTAAAAGTCATGGAGCGAGCACAGGGGGAGGGCTTTCTACCCTTAGGCCACTGCATTCTCAGGCATTGGTTCTCCTACTGGTCTACTCACTGAGAGGTTCTGGGTAGGTCAGGATTAAATGACAGGGCAGGTACAGTGTGTGCCACATTTAAGTGTCCAGCATGTGGTTTAATACTAGCTAGAATTTCCCTAAATACATCATAAATTCAGTAAAGTTAGAAGCAACGTTTTCTCCGTTGGAATATCATGCACTGCTGGCCACCATTTTTTCCCTAGTTTTTTATCAGGAACGTTTCAAGCACATAGCATGTTTTAATTGTCTCCTATCCACTCCATCTGCCAGGGAAGTGAAAAAAGGTGTGTGCAGAGGAAGGCAGGACGCTGGGGACAGTATAGAACTTTAGTAGAATATTATCCCACGCCGGTCAAGTTGTCGTTAGACATTTTCCTGGCTAAGTCCAGGGTGGCACTGTCCCCAGTTTCTTTGACATTTAGAAGCTGCCATGTCCCCGAAGCCTGTTAAGTCCTTGAGCAATCATCCATCAGTGCTGCAGCACTGGAAGCTATGCCATTCAGGGGCCACCGTTAGGCTTCCTGACACTCATTAAGGGTACTCTCTGCATCAGCTAACCATCAGCTGATGCCCTGTGACATGTCCACTCAATACCACTCTGCAGACATGGGAGCCTGAGAACCCTCCAGGGACCCAGAGAAGGTAACACACTTACACGCTTTCCCTCCCTTCAGTGGGGCTGCATCACACGATAGCCGGGTCACACTGTCAATCTGTGGCCATTTGCAAGCACAGCAGGTGAAAATGGAACTGGTTCTCCTCTACCTCCCCATCACTGAGGAAGGGACTTAGCGAGTTGAGGAGCTGACACTGTGGAGGGGACGTTGCCAATATTGTTACACTGGCTGGGAAAGAGTTTTCTGGAGCCCTCTGTTAAAAGAAAACACTGGCAGGCATGATTGGTGCTGACAGAGACAAAGCAAGATGAGCAAGCAAGCCTGCTTCTAGATGAAAAGAACAGAGGTGTCTCTCAGCTCTGAGCCATTGCTAAGTTGACAGCATTCCCAGAGGATGGGTGAAAAGGGAGGAAAATGACAGGAGCACGTGTCCACGTGTGCTCAGGGTCTCTAGACCCCCTGACTAAGATGGACAGCAACACTGAGGAATAAACCAAGTATCTATCCTCTCAGAACATGTAGGACAGGGTGAGTGGAGAGGTCAGGATGGAGGCTGGGGAGTACACTGCGTGAGAATACGCTTGTGTATCTCACAGAAGGGGTCACTCGAATCTGTCAGGCAGAGCAGATGCCAGAGACGGAAGAGAGGAGACCAAAGGCCACGGCCCTGGAATAAAGACTAGTTCTGTTTGGTTGATAATCCAGGGAGCAAGAGACTTGGATGCAAATGAAAGAACTTCAGTTTTAATTTATCTGCAGTGATGAGCCAAGGAAAAATCAGGGGTGGGGGGTGGCAGGGGGAGGGTAGGTGTTCTGAAGAGTGTGGTTAGGAAGGATGAGTCAGATTTCAAGATGGGCTTGGTTAGCAGAAAACACTAGTGTTTCTAAACCCAGTTGGGAGGGAAGTTAGAAATCTACTATAGCCAGGCAGGTGAGAGGAGGTCAGGGTCTGGAATGAGACAGGGCAGAGAGACTGCAAGAAAGGAGTCAGATGAGAGCAAGCCAGAGTGGATAAAAACAACAGGTGTTTGTTTATCACCGAAGGTAGAGATGCGCAGTGTCTTCCCAGGGGCTAGAACCCTGCTGGTCAGACGGGAAACAGACTTGCAACTCTGCTGGTCCCAAAAGCCAGTGTGGATGAGAGTGAGGACACAGTGGCATGACCAGCCTCCACCCTGGCTGCCTTGTCCCTCCAAATACAGAAAACGCAAGTGCCGATTTGCAGGGGACATGCCTGCTGGTCCCTCTCCTCAAGGATGCAGGCAAGAGAAAGGCAAGGTGATCAGAAAGGTGAGGATGCCATGAAGCATCACCTCTCACCTTGCCTCCCATGTCCTCACATCCATCAGCACTTCTTCTCCAACCCTTTCTCCACCTGGAAGGCCAACAATGGCCATGTAACCTCTCTGCCTACTCCCTGCAGCAGGCCTGCACCTAAACTACCCCCAAGACTTCCCACAGGGCTCAGAATAAAATCCCATGTCCCCTTCCTCATTGCCAAGGCTCTGAGTGATCTTTCCTTTCCCACTTTCCTAACATCCTTCCTGCCCTGGCTACTGCCTCCAGTCCTGCTAACTCCTGGAAGAACGTGTGAGTGTCCCCCATAAAGCCCCCTTTCCTGGAACACTCTTCTCCCCAAGCCACATCTAACTCATCCCTTCTGCCTGGGGTGGCCGCCCCCATCATCCAATCTCAAGGGGATTTCCTCTACTATTTTCTCTCATAACAGCTTCTTTTTCTTTCCCAGCACAATTTCTAGTTATGTATTTGTTTGCCCTTAATCACTTAACAGGGCTTCCCTCATAGCTCAGTTGGTAAAGAATCCACCTGCTATGCAGGAGACCCCAGTTAGATTCCTGGGTCAGGAAGATCCTCTGGAGAAGGGATAGATTACCCACTCCAGTATTCTTGGGCTTCCCTTGTGGCTCAGCTGGTAAAGAATCCACCTGCAATGCAGGAGACCCCGGTTTGATTCCTGGGTGAGGAAGATCCCCTGGAGAAGGGAAAGGCTACCCACTCCAGTATTCTGGCCTAGAGAATTCCACGGACTGTATAGTCCATGGGATTGCAAAGAGTCAGACACGACTGAGCGACTTTCATTTTCACTAATCACTTAACGTCTATCCTCCTCATGAGCCGGTGAGGTGCTCGTGGCACGAACGTGTTGGTGGATGGATGGGTGAATGAATCCTGAGCTCTGTCCCAGCACATTCACGGGTGCATCTTCTCCCGAAGGCTCTGAGGAAATGGCTCTGGGCTGCATCCTGAGCATGAGGGTTTTCGAAGGCTCCTTAGGTGATCTGAATGCTCAGGTGGCTTTTCATGGACACCTCACTTCCCTCAGCAACCTATCAAACACAGCTCACTGGAACCAGTCTGCATTCCAGACTCTTTTTCTGAAGAAAAGAGGCTAGCTCTCCAGGGGGAGGGGCTGGTCATTTTCCTGGGAATGGCCGAGCTTTCTCACCAGTCCCAGTGCATGCTACTCTGCCATGACTACCTGGGAATGTAAAAACTCAAATTGCTGAGTATTTTCCTGGCCCCACAAGGTGGGAAGGCTTTCCCAAAGCACTAGCAGGTGTAAACCAGAGATAAGTAGGCAGGTTTTTATCTTTACTGTAGCTGCACTGGAGCTGGGTGTATTCCATAGTTCAAGGTAGCATAGCCTTTGGAAGATAAAAACTCTATTTTTAGAAGAGCCCTTCATATTACAATGGTTGTGTATGAAGTGACAGCTTCACCAGCTATAGGGATTAGTATAAATAGTCTGAGACACAGCACCACGCTATTACACCTACACACTTACCCTTCCAGGGCCCACGGGTGAAGGACGTGCAAAACAGGGATCCAGCAGACAGAGGTGCATGTGTGAAGCTGTATTATGGAAATTAAGATGCAGCTGAATGTTCCCTTTGGCTGTGTGTCTAAACTGACACATTTGGTGTGTGTGTGTGTATGCTTGTGTCACCAACACCTAGAAGTAAAATCTGACCACATGGAGTGAGATGGTCTTGGCCAGGTGACCGTGCTGCTGCTCAGGGCTGGTAGAGATCGGCTTCTCAGCTGTGCTGAGCGGGAGAATCACCAAAGGAGCCTTCAATAACCCTCGTGCTCAGGACACAGCCCAGATCTGTTCCCTCAGAATCTTCAGGAGGAGACCCAGATATTACTCCTTTATTTGAAGCTCCCAGGTGATTATAACAAAAAACCAAGTTTGAGACTCTCTGAGAAAGGGTTTTGAGATTCAAAGGAGTGGCCTGATTTAGGGATTTCATGACTCCAAACAGAAATCCAGGCCTTACTGCCAGTGGAGACAGTTTACTATATAAAAAGAAAAAAAGAGGAAGTGACACTGGTTGAACACTTTCTATGAGACGCAGTGACAGAATAGTAGCTGAGAGCATGGCCTCCAAGGCCAAACTTTTTAGCATCAAAACATGGTTTTACTACTCACCAACTGTGTGACATTTGGCAACTTGCTTAAATTCTCTGTGCTGTATTTCTCTGCACAGTCCCCAAGTATTTCTATATCTGTCCCACGTCAAGTGTTGAGGAAGTTCAGGAGAAGCTGGTAAGAGGCCTGCTCAAAAGTGTCATGAGCCCTAATGGGCCCAAAGGTATGAGGACAAAAATCAGGACACATGGATGAGAAGTTCAAGCACTCTTGTGGGAACTACCTTGGAATTCAGAGACACGGGGTCTTGTACCTGAATAAAGATTTGATTGAACTAGAATGATTGCCTGTGCTGAATGCCTGAAATGCATGGAGGTCCAGAGGCAAAGAAATTGTGTGAGGCCATAAAATAGGGTTTCATCAGGAAAAGCATCCAATTTGCAACTGTACAATCCATACATATAGGTTTGGCACATAGAAGGTTCCCACCTGTCCCTCTCAAACTCTCAATAGTTCTTTATACTATAGATATGGTAAGTTCAAACTCTATGGCTTGTGTCATTGTAAATCTCTCCTAATGGCCATTGGGTTTCTATTAAGTTGGTCCCCTGGCAACCAGTACACTTTAGTGTAGGTAAACACAGAGCAGCTCTTCAAGAGCAGCATGCAGATCTGAAGCCATGGGTGTGGTCCACAAACTAGCAGGGAAGGTGCTCCCCTACATCCCTGTTCCTGGGAGGCTACTGAGATCCTGGCTGCTGCGGAAAGTAGTCTGTGTAGATTCTGATTTCAAGAGCTGTCCCATTCTCCAGGAGAAATTACTGGCTAGTGAACATGAAGTAGAGGAGAACGTGACTCCAGTGAAAAGAGAGAAGAGGAAGGAGCATTTGCTAATGTGACTAGGGTGCATGTGCATGCAAACTGGAGATGACTCAGCATGAGAGAGGTAAGTAGCCATCCACAACTGTCCCAGCTCACTCACAGGTTGTTGTAGTTGTTCAGTCGCCCAGTCATGTCTGACTCTTTATGACCCCATGGACTGCAGCATGCCAGGCCTCTCTGTCTCTCACCATCTCCCGAAGTTTGCCCAAGTTCATGTCCATTGCATCATTGATGCCATCCAGCCATCTCATCCTCTGACGCCCTCTTCTCCTCCTGCCCTCAATCTTTCCCAGCATCAGGGACTTTTCCAATGAGTCAGTTGTTCAAATCAGATGACCAAAATACTGGAGCTTCAGCTTCAGCATCAGTCCTTCCAATGAGTATTCAGGGTTGATTTCCTTAAGATTGATTGGTTTGATCTTCTTGCTGTCAAAGGACTCTCAAGAGTCTTCTCCAGCACCAAAGTTCAAAGGCATCAATTCTTTGGTGCTCCACCTTCTTTACAGTCCAGCTCTCACAACTGTACAAGACCACTGGGAAGACCATAGTCTTGACTATACATACCTTCATCAGCAGAGTAATGTATCTGTTTTTCTACACACTGTCTAGGTTAGTCATAGCTTTCCTGCCAAGAAACAGTTGGCTTCTGATTTCATGGCTGCAGTCACCATCCGCAGTGATTTCAGAGCCCAAGAAGAGAAAATCTGACACTAGTTCCATCTTTTCCCCTCTATTTACCATGAAGGAATGGTGCCAGATGCCGTTATCTTAGGTTTCTTAATATTTAGTTTTAAGCTGACTCTTTCACTGTCCTCCTCCACCCTCATCAAGAGGCTCTTTAGTTCCTTTTCACTTTTTGCCATTAGGGTGTTATCATCTGCATATCTGAGGTTGTTGATGTTTCTCCCAAAGATCTTTATTCCAGCTTGTAGCTCATCCAGCCTGGCATTTCTCATGATGTGCTCAGTATATAGATTAAACAAACAGGATGACAGCAGACAGCCCTGTCATACTCCTTTCTCAATCTTAAACCAATCAGTTGTTTCACAGAGGCTTCTAACTGTTGCTTGTTGACCTGCATATAGGTTTCTCAGGAGACAGGTAAGATGGGTCTGGTATTCCCATCTCTTTAAGAGCTTTCCACAGTTTATTAAGATTCACACAGTCAAAGGCTTTGGTGTAGTAGATGAAACAGAGATAGATGTCTCTCTGGAATTTCCTAGCTTTCTCTGTGATAGAGTGAATGTTGGTAATTTGATCTCTGGTTCCTCTTCCTTTTCTAAACCCAGCTTGGACATCTGGAAGTTCTTAGTTCACATAATGCTGAAGCTTAGAGTGCAAGATTTTAAGCATGACCTTACTAGCCTGGGAGATGAGTGCAATTGTCTGGTGGTTTGAACATTCTTTAGTACCGCCCCTCTTGGGGATTGGGATGAGGATTGACATTTTCCAGCCCTGTGGCTACTGCTGGGTCTTCCAGATTTGCTGACATAATGAATACAACACCTTGATGGCATCATCCTTTAGTATTCTGAACAGTTCTACTGGAATTCTGTCGCATCCACTAGCATTATTAACAGCAGTGCTTCCAAAGGCCCACATGACTTCACTCTCCAGAATGTCTGGCTCTGGGTGGCTGACCACACCATCATAACAATCTGGTTTATTTGGATCTTTTTATACAGGTCTTCTGTGTATTCTTTGCATCTCTTCTTGATCTCTTCAGCATCTACTAGATCTCTACTGTTTATGTCCTTTACTGTGTCCATCTTTGGGCAAAATGTTTCCTTGATATGTCCAATTTTCCTGAAGAGATCTCTAGTCTTCCTCCTTCTGTTGTTTTCTTCTAGTTTAATACACTGTTCATTGAAGAAGGCCTTCTCGTCTCTCCGTGCCTTTCTTCGGAACTCTGCATTTAGTGGGATGTACCTTTCCCTTTCTCCCTTGCTTTTCACTTCTCTTCTTTCTTTAGCTATTTGTAAGTCCTCCTCAGATAACCACTGTGCCTTCTTGCTTTTCTTTTTCTTTGGGACAGTTTTGTCCCCTGCCTCCTGTACAATATTATGGACCTCCTTCCATAGTTCTTCGGGCACTCTGTCTACCAGATCTAATCCCTTGAATCTGTTTGTTACCTCCATTGCACATTCATAGGTGATCTGATTTAAGTCATACCTGGCTGACCTAGCAGTTTTCCCCGCTTTCTTAGTCTAAGCCTAAATTTTGCTATGAGAAGCTGATGATCTGAGCCACAGTAAGCTCCAGGTCTGTTTTTGTATCAGGCTAAAATGAAACAGCAGGCTGTAAGGCCGAATAAAAAGAAGTCATCAGAGACCTAAACTGAATGTCAGCTTATAATCTATGTGACCTTGAGCTTGCTATGCAATCTCTCTGAGCCTCACTTGTAAAGTGAAGATACAATAATAGTATCTACCTCCTACAATGACTGTAAGGATTAAATGAGATGACATTTGTTAAAGAACTCAAACGGTGCCTGGCCCCCAGACAGTCAATATTCATGTCCCTGGCATTTCAGTATATCTATTTATTCTCTTCATACTAATTGGACTGTTTAATTTTTTCACAGTCATTATATTGTTGGTTATCACCATAGAAGCAGGTGGGTGATGGTCATCATTTCTAATTTACAGATGAAGAACCTAAGACTCAGAGAGTCTCAAGGATTCACACCCAGCTCTCATTGTGTGTCAGCAGTGAGGCTATGCCTCTTTCTTTTCCCCACTTTTCCTCTATTTTCCCTTGTCCTTCATCTACAGGGATTCAACCTTGGAAGACTTTAAGGTCTAAGAACTTTTTTCCATTTAGGGGAAAAGATTCATTTCAGATCATCTTTTTCTTCTTTAGGAGATGATGCTCCTAACAAGTAATAACTTATGATAAAGAGAGGATGTAGTTCACAGTAATAAATAGTTTATTTTCTGAATGGTTTTCATGTATTGAATACTTACTGTGTGCCAAGTCATGTGCTCAGTGATTTTCCATGATTACATCATTTAAGACCTGTGCAGCATGGCTTGACAGCTACGAATGTAAGTCCTTTATTCTCTCTAGCCCTTAATTTGGTAGCAGCATTCCCATTTTCCTGTGGAAGTCACACTCTTTCCTATTTTCAGCCATGTGATACATGTGGAGTTGATGTATCTTTAGCTCCAAAGGGCCATGTGATCCAGACCTGACCAATCAGAATATCATCTTTCTCTAGTCATGGTGAATGACTGAGGGATGGGTATTTGACCCAAAGAAAATGATTTACAATGAGATGCTTGCTAAGCTTGCTCAGAGAAGTGAGAACATCTGTTTCCTCCCATTGGACATTATTACCTTGGGACGACATGCATATAAATGGAGCTGCTGGGGACAGCTGTGGGAAGCTTGAGAATGGAGTCTACAGGGAGGAACACAGATCCAAGAGATGGAGAACAAATGGGTTCAGATGAACTCATCTGAATTCCTAGATTCAACTCTGTCTGAGGCTAGCCCTATCATAGAGCTTTTGGAGTCAAGATATTCTTATGTATGTATAAAAATGAAAGTTTCTCAGTCATGTACAACTCTTTGTGACCCCACGGACAACAGCCCACCAGGCCCCTGCACCCATGGAATTCTCAAGGCAAGAATACTGGAGTGGGTTGCCTTCTTCAAGGGATCTTCCTGACCCAGGGATCAAACCTGGGTCTCCCACACTGCAGGGAGATTCTTTACCATCTGAGCTACCAGGAAGCTGTGTATGTTTGTGTGTGTATGTGTATGTATGTATATATTTTGCCAAATTAAGATGGGTTTTCTGACTCAAACAGAGATTTTACCTATTGAATTTATTACTTTCACTTTGCACATGAAGAGACTTAGGCTCAGAGTATAAGCAACTGAATTAAGTCCACATTGCTCAGAGGCTACACAGAAAGGATTCAAACCCAGGTCTGTCCAACTCCCAAGTCTTTACCATCCTATCTCCTTTCTTAAAGAGAAGAAGTTGTAGTACTCTACAGACCACTGAGGGAGCCAAGATACCAGATATTGCTGCCTTTAAGACTAGTTCGCTTTCAGACAGGTGGCTTACATTCTTCCCAGAAGTGGTCAGATGAGCTGAAATCTGTAAGTATAAAGATACCTACCTCTTAAGATACCTACCTTGGTGATTTGAATGCATTTAAACTTGGTCTATAAACAGATATTTAATAAAATCTAAATATTAAGTTACTAATTTGTAATGGGAAATAAAACTAGTATGCAGAATGTCAACATGATCGTCATGTTCACTCCTTGTAAATGAACAACTGAGAAATCAAGTGCTTGTCCATTTGGTTAGCCACAAGAAAATCAGAGCAAGAAGACTTTGATGATGTGCCTGCTCAGTGTTCCTCAACATGAGTGCCGATGGATGCTCCCTGCATCAGAACCAGCCCAGTAGCCTCTTAACAAGGCAGATTTCTGGGCCATATCCTGCATTACTGAATCTTAACATGTACTTTTAATCCTTTTTACTATAGTTTGAAAATCCCCACAACTGCAGTAGCAATGGCAGGGGCAGAGAGCCTGACAGGAGACCCTCTCCCGTGGTCACAATGTCAGTGGATGCAATCCATCCTGAATATGGGCCATAAGCTAAACGTGAATTAAGTGCATACATAAGCTTGCCCTGCTTTTGTCGGTAACGTTTATCATGCCCCTCCTTCAGATTAGACTTGAGTGGAATTAACCATGAACAGTTCAAAGTAATATAATTATCTCCAGTTTCAAATACTACTACCAAAAAATCCAAATCTGTCACCCTGATACTGAACAGAAGGAGATTATAAAGTTATAGCAGTAGCTTGGTCCTACTGATCAAACTGATTATTTGGGTAAAAACTTTGGAAAAACTTTTTATTAAAAGTCTAAAAAACTACAAGGTTGGATGCCAAGTGATTTATAGCAGTTAAAAACAAAAACTGTGAAAAATCTTCCGAGTTATTTCAAGGGAAAGAATGCTAACTTTTAATTGATGGTTGTAGAAAGAAGAGATTCATCACACCTACTTGTGTGTAGGGGAAACTATAACTATAAATGACATTTGAAATACAGCTTTACTTAACTGAGAAAAGACACATCAATAAATAAGCTTTAATGGCCTACTAGGTACCTATAGCTATAGGAAGGGCACAGGGCTGTGTTCGTAGGAATGAGGCTGCTGCTCTCCGTCTTGCCTCCGGTGTGATAACACAAAGAGCTCCACTGACCTGCTCCTCAGTGAAACTAGTAAAAAAGACTAAAAACAACAATTTAAAACTCCTGGAAATGGTCTTACATATAAATAGCAAATGAAGAAACATATACACAAGAACAGCAAGGAGAGCAAACCAATCAATCCTAAAGGAAATCAGCCATGAATATTCATTGGAAGGACTGAAGTTAAAGCTCAGATAGTTTGTCCACCTGATGCAGAGCTGGCTCATTAGAAAAAACCCTGATACTGGGAAAGATTACGGGCAGGAGGAGAAATGGGTGGCAGAAGATGAGATGGTTGGATGGCATCACCGACTCAATGGACATGAGTTTGAGCAAACTCTGGGAGATAGTGAAGGACAAGGAAGACTGATGTGCTGAAGTCCATAGGGTCACAGAGAGTCAGAAACAACTTCTTAACTGAACAACAACAATACACAAGAAAATCTATAAAAATTTGGTGAGAAAGACTAGACTCTATAGTATCTGAACAAAAACATTTCTCCCTCCCCACCTCCTAGCTCAGAAAGGTGGCACAGACTCCATTCCTGACTGCTGCTCTCAAGAACACAGGGTGCCCACACCTGCTCCCTCCCAGTTAGGAATTTTTTTCCTGAGAGAAGCAAGGCTTCAGCATTTCTCATTATGTTCCAAGCTACTTGCTGCTGATGCTAAGTCCCAGCACAATACAGTTGAGAGGTAGGGACTCTATTCTTCCTTCTGTTTGTGGAATGGAGGCTCTATCTTGGGTACACCGTGTAGATTTACCAGAAAAAGACTTTAAAATAGCCATTCTAAATATGATCACATAACTAAAGGAAATCAGGATTAAAGAAGTGAAGGGAGATAAAATAACACTGCTACGTCAAATAGAGAATATCAATAAAGAAATATAAGAAAAAAAACCAAGTGGAAATTCTAGCGTGGCAAAGTACAAATAACTGAATTTTTTTAGCACTAGAAGGTTGCAACAGTAGATTTTAACTGGCAGAAGAAAAAATTCGCAAACTTGAAGAAGGAGCAGTAGAGATAAGTAAGCCAAGTGAAAAGAGAATGAAAAAAAAAGTGAACAGAGCCTTGGACAAACATGGAATACCATCAAGTGCATCAGCACGACATAAAAGGAATAAAAGAAGGAGAGGAGGGAAAGGAATTGAAAAAATATTCAAAAAATAATCGTGAAAACTTTCCACATTTAAAAAAGAATAATCTACATATCTGGGAAGCTCAATGAACTGCAAGTACAGCACAATAAAAGCAGAGATCCACAGAGACACATCACGGTGAAAATTCTGAAAATCAACAAGGAGAAGATGCTGAAAACACCTAGAAAAATGGCTCACCACTTACAAAAAGAACATAATAATATGAATAGCTGACTCATCAGTAGAAACAATGGAGACCAGAGACAGCGCTTAGCATTCAAAATTCTCAGTATAAAACCATCAATCAAGAATCCTATATTCAGTAAAGCTACCATTCAAAAATGAAGTTGAAATAAAGACGTTCCTAAAAGAGAGAATTGTTGCTAGCAGGACCACCTGATAAGGAATAACTAAAGGATGTTCTCTAGGCTGTAGGGATGTGACCCCATATAGTAATTCAAATCCATGATAAAACAAAGAGCAAAGGTATGAAAAACAGCATAAATGTATATTTTCTCTTTATCTGATAGATGTTTTAAAAAACAACTAGGTAATAATATGTAAATAGCATAATGCTGGGCCTATAACATATAGAAATGTAATATATGTGTAATAGAGTAAACTATCAAATAGGCCTGGGTGTAGTATGAACATAGATTAAGATACTGTGAATCACAGGGATGTCCTTGTTTTCAATAGTGCTAACATTTTCCCACATTCTGTGAAAACTTGAACTTTATTTCATATTATTCAGCAAAATGTACCTTAAAAATCAATATAAAAAATAAAACTGAGAGATAACTAGAGCAAATTATAGATGAATACTTGTTCTCTCTGTGAGAAAATATGAAGCACAAAATCGAAGAAATCAGAGGAAAAAAGATACAATAGATCAGAAACAGAAAAGTTTAAAACTTCTATATGTTGAAAGTAGGAAGAATGTTTGAAAGAGTAAATCAATATGAAGGTAATACATCTGTAGGAAAAAGGCAACAGACAGTTCACTAAAGAAGCACCATAAGTGGTCAAGTTATATACACAATGGAGTATTACTCAGCCATTAAAAAGAATACATTTGAATCAGTTCTAAAGAGGTGGATGAAACTGGAGCCGATTATACAGAGTGAAGTAAGCCAGAAAGAAAAACACCAATACGGTACACTAACGCATATATACAGAATTTAGAAAGATGGTAACGATAACCTTGTATGCGAGACAGCAAAAGAGACATAGATGTATAGAACAGTCTTTCGGACTCTGTGGCAGAGGAGCGGGGGATGATTTGGGAGAATGGCATTGAAACATGTATAATATCATATAAGAAATGAATCACCAGTCCAGGTTTGATGCAGGATAACAGGAAGTTTGGGGCTGGTGCACTGGGATGACCCAGAGGGATGGTATGGGGAGGGAGGTGGGAGAGGGGTTCAGGATGGGGAACACGTGTACACCCGTGGCGGATTCGTGTTGATTTATGGCAAAACCAATACAACATTGTAAAGTAAAATAAAATAAAATAAAAATTTTAAAAAACAAGCTAAAAAAAAAGAAAAAAATAAGAAAAAAGAAAAGTTCAAGTTCACTGTAATCAAGAGAATGAACATTAAATCCATTGTTTATCATTTTTTGCTTATTACCCAAGTAAGATGTTTTCCATAGCAAATTACAGAAAACCTTAAAAAATGTAGCTCAGAACACTTATTACCTCATAAAAAAGAGTCTGGTCTGGAGCCAGTTTCTCAGGGTTAATCTGGTGCCTCACCACATTGTCTTTTCCCACCTTTTGCCCGCTTTTCCTACCTTTCTCTCTGCACACTCTCTTGTCCTCCATGCATGCCCAGTCACTCCCTGAGTGCAGCAGCTCTTTCTCAACATCCTGTTCCACTTCAAGAACTGGAAAAAAAAACATGGACAGTTTTCTCCTCTGTGTCTCTTCTAATCAAATAGGAACCCATTTCCTAGATGCTCTCAAAAAGATGTCCCTTCAGTTTTACTGGCCAGAACTGTGTCATATGCCCGTGACTGACCTAGTGACTGGAAAGGGATAAGCAATTATCACTACTGGCTTAAACTAGCTAAGATTTAGCCCCTGAATCTGAATTAAATCTTAGAGGCTGCTAGAACTAAAGAGCCTCTTGAGGAAAGTGAAAGACGAGAGTGGAAAAATTGGCTTCAAGCTCAACATTCAGAAAACTAAGATCATGGCATCCGGTCCCATCATTTCATGGCAAATAGATGGGGAAAGAGTGGAAACAGTGTCAGGCTTTATTTTTCTGGGCTCCAAAATCACTTCAGATGGTAATTGCAGCCATGAAATTAAAAGACGCTTACTCCTTGGAAGGAAAGTGATGTCCAACCTAAATAGCATATTCAAAAGCAGAGACATTACTTTGCCAACAAAAGTCCATCTAGTCAAGGCTATGGTTTTTCCAGTGGTCACATATGGATGTGAGAGTTGGACTAAAAAGAAAGCTGAGCACCAAAGAATTGATGCTTTTGCGCTGTAGTGTTGGAGACGACTCTTGAGAGTCCCTTGGACTGCAAGGAGATCCAACCAGTCCATCCTAAAAGAGATCAGTCCTGAATGTTCATTGAAAGGACTGATGTTGAAGCTGAAACTCCAATACTTTGGCCACCTGATGCAAAGAGCTGACTCATTTGAAAAGACCCTGATGCTGGGAAAGATTGAGGGCAGGAGGAGAAGGGGACGACGGAGGATGAGATGGTTGGATAGCATCACCGACACAATGGGCATGGGTTTGGGTGGTCTCCGGGAGTTGGTGATGGACAGGGAGGCCTGGCGTGCTGTGGTTCATGGGGTCGCAGAGTCAGACGTGACTGAGCAACTATACTGAACCTAGGCTGCTAGTGGGGTATAAACTGATGTATACTTCCCAGGCAAAATATCAAAAGTATACCAGTGCCAGAACATGTACCAGTTAACCCCCAATTCCACTTCTTCCAAAAGAAATAATCTTGGGCAGGCTCATAACTACATATGCCAATTAACCCACACCAGAGGAAATACTCTTGAATGGGCTCATATACGTAGCTAGAAGGCTGTTCATTAGTTAGGAGCCTATAAGAATAAAAAAAATTGGGAACGAGTCACATGTACAAAAATAAGACATAAGTTAAATAACTAAGGATATCATTATAAGATGGAATACTATGGAGCCATCAAAATTATGTTCTATATCTAATGATTAACATTTATATGGACATATAGTAATGTTCTATTAAGTGAGGAAATGAGGATAAAATATCATCCTGTCTTTTTAATGTATATGTAAAAGCCTGGAAGGGAGTATTTTAACAGTGAGCTAGCTTAAGTTATGAGATTATAGAAAATTTAATTTTTTTACTGTACTTTGGGGACATTTCCAACATTTGTTATAACAAATGTTATTTTTATAATTAAAATGGAGAAAACTTTTAAAATGGAAAATATTTAATTTTGCTACATTCTTTCTTTCCTTTCTCAGATGTGATGAATGGTCTGATAACTACATTAGCCTGGGTGTTTTCACTTTTGCCTCCATGCAGAAAAGATGGGTCTGGCTTGGAGCTGCCTTGCTCCCGGGCCAGGAGGAGTCTGCAGGGGCATAGGATTGCAGCAGAGCACCCTGTGCCCAAGCATAGGGATGACTCAGGCTCCTTCCAAGCCTGGGGTACACCATCGTCTCCTCAGCTGATTCTCTCTCCCTTGTTCAGTTTTTAAAAGCAAATAGGAAAGTGGCTTTACCTTACTTTTAAGTGGAAATTTAACTGGGTACACGTAGCTTATTCTGAGAACCAGCTGGAAGCAACAGAAAGGAGCTGAGGGGAAGAATCTACAGAGGTGTCTAGTGAGTTTGCTTTATCATTAAATAGTACAAACCTCTGTGCTTCTGTCTCTCTCCTTTTTCTGTGAAGTTTGGAACCAACATTTCAGTAATTGCAGAATCTTTTTGTTTTGTTTTTTGTTTGTTTTTTTTTAGACCTAAACCACAGAAATTTATTTTCTCATAGTTCTGGATGCTGGACATTTATTTATTTTTTTATATAAATTAATTTATTTTAATTGGAGGCTAATTACCTTACAATATTGTATTGGTTTTGCCATACATCAACATGAATCCACCAGGGGTGTACACGTGTTCCCCATCCTGAACTCCCCTCCCACTCCCTCCCCAAACCATCCCTCTGGGTTATCCCAGTGCACCAGCCCCAAGCATCCTGTATCATGCATCGAACCTGGACTGGTGATTCATTTCATATATGATATTATACATGTTTCAATGCCATTCTCCCAAATCATCCTACACTCTCCCTCTCCCACAGAGTCCAAAAGACTGTTCTATACATCTATGTCTCTTTTGCTGTCTCGCATACAGGGTTATCGTTACCATCTTTTTAAATTCCGTATATATGTGTTAGTATACTGTATTGGTGTTTTTCTTTCTGGCTTACTTCACTCTGTATAATCGGCTCCAGTTTCTCAACCTCTCTCTCTATTTGGGAGAGTTTCAATCACGGCCACAATGAGCGCCTACAGCCACTGCACACTTACTTTGTGCCACCTTGCTAAATTCTTTGTGCATTTTATCTCATTTAATACACATGACTACCTTGGGAAGGCTATGCTATTTTTATGTTCTTTTCACTAAAAAGGAAGCTGGTAACTTTTTTTTTCTCTTGGTAACTTTTTTCAGGTCACACGGCTAATAAGTAGCAGAGGTCAGACGGTATCTTTATCTGTCAGGCTTGGAAGCAGAAATTGTCCACCTCTTAAGCATGTTGTTCCTTAAACTCAGGGAGAAGGGATTTAAGGTCATGATATGAAGATGAAGAGCAGAGTCAGAGAAGGTATCTGTGACCTAGTTACCTCTCCAGAGAGGTATGCATAATATGAGAGCTGGCTGTGAAATATGGGGCCTTTATGTTAGGGATGGGAGAGGTGTGTTCAACTGTGTGCATGACAGTGTGTGTGTGTGTGTGTGTGTGGGTGGGTGTAAGAGCACTGGGCCTGTTTCACTTGAATGAAGTACTGGTGTTTCAATTGACCTTGGATCTTGGGAGGAGGAGTAAATTAAATTGCCATGACATTTTTCAAATTCTATGGACAATTTCTCATTTTAAGTATCCATTTTCCAGCCCTTGGTCCTTGATTCATAGAGCTGTGGACTGTGACCCTATAATCATAGGTTTTCCCATGTGCTCCTTTAAATACACACACACACACACACACACACACACACACACGATCACTAACAAACCAGGACTTGTCACTTTACATTGTTTGGGTACAGAAAGGGTGAATTTATAAACATTAGTGAGGTCTGGACATGGGTGGGCTCCGTCTGATTTCCTGGGCTCATTACCCTATGGTAGAGGTTTCCTTCAAAGGTTTCCACTTTAAATGCTAAGCTTAGAGGCAAATTAAGCATGAAAGTCACCATGACCACCATCCATACAACAGCTTTTGTGGAACACCTACTGTAAAACAGAAACAGAAATGATGTTAAGGATGACCTTTTCATATGTTATCTCTCTCTCTGTTTATAGATATAAATATAAGGATATAGTGTGTGTATACATATATATATAAACACACACACATACACATACATATATAGTATATATACTACATGCAGCATATATATATATCCTTATTTATATTGATATATCCTCACATATTATACATATAATACATATGATCTTTTAAGATACTATACTTCCCTGAACTTCTGAGCTTCTCTGTATGGCTATTAACTTAGTGTTCTACAAGTATAACTTGCAGAAATGTCTTTCTAGATTCCCTAAAAAATTCTGGAAACTGGTTCAGGTAGCATTTATTGATGAGCGATAATAAACCTTTATATTTTAGGATGGAAATTTTTTCATTCATTGTTTCACAGAAGCTACTAAGGGCTAAGTCCTTAATTACCATGGCTTTTACTATTAGAAGACCTTGTTCTAACTATCGTCAGATGTCCACACACAGGGAGTGTCTCCAGGGCTCGATGTGCTCTGCTAGGCATAGTTTCTGCTGTGAAGAAGCATGTCTGTCATCACTGTTACGTTTTCTTTACTTTCAGTCCTGAAAGCCAACAAAATATGCTAAGATACTGCATTCCTAATTTCATCCCACAATTTACCAATTTTTTAATAAAGAAAAAGTTTGGAAAAGTAGTTCACTAAGGAGGTAGCAGAGAAGGCGATGGCACCCCACTCCAGTACTCTTGCCTGGCAAATCCCATGGACGGAGGAGCCTGGTGGGCTGAAGTCCATGGGGTCGCTAAGAGTCGGAGACGACTGAGCGACTTCACTTTCACTTTTCACTTCCATGCATTGGAGAAGGCAATGGCAACCCACTCCAGTGTTCTTGCCTGGAGATCCCAGGGATGGGGGAGCCTGGTGGGCTGCGGTCTATGGGGTCGCACAGAGTCGGACACGAATGAAGTGCCTTAGCAGCAGCAGCAGCAGCAAGGAGGTAGAGCCAATAAATGTGTGAAAACGTTCAAAGATATGTAAATTAAAAGAAGACTGAGATACCATCTCTCCCTTTCAAGTTGGCAAGTTTTTAAAGTGACAATACCACAGCTGGACACAACTGAATGGCTAAGCACAGCATACACAGCACATATCACAGCAAGCAATGGTGAGGAGAAACCAGCATTCACAGGACAAGAGCATAAACTGACTTTGAATGAGACAAGATGCAACAAAAGACCTAAAATACAGTGTGTATTCTAGGATCCCAAACTCCTGCATCTAGAAGTTTTTATAAGAATGTAATAGCAGTATGTACTTATATATATGTTTCAAGATCTTTATCAAAGTGTCACTTAAAATATTTCAAAAATCTAAATAAATTTCAAACAATTGATGAAGTCAACTTTGACATGATACAGCTATTAATAGGTAGAATGGAATATTCATAATATTTCACTCAGTGAAAAAGAAAGGGCTACAAAATATTCTGTATGTTATTATCCCATTTGAATTTATGTAATATTGTGTGTGTGTGTGTGTGTGTGTGTGTAAAGAGAAGGTGGTGAGGGCAGAGAAAAAGGGTGGAAGAACAGATATCAGAATATTACTTAATGGCTCTCTCCATCTACTGGTCTTAAAAGTGATTTATGAATTGACCAAAATATTATTTTGTGGTGTAATTTTCTGTGTTAAAATAAGCAGTTGTTTGGTGACTTTAGTGATCCATCCTTTGCTTTTTGTAGAGCTGATATTTAGTTTCCTGCAATTGTAAATCCGGGTACAGGTTCACGCAAGTCCTGACATCAGGGTCTCAGTCAATAATAGTATTAAGACTGTCCAGCCCTTTCACTGAAGTCCTTTGTATTAATAAAAGTTACCTTGTGATGAATACTATATCCTGGACTCAATGCTAAATACCTTATATATATAGATAAATTCATATTATCCTTTCACTAACCCTCTGATCTAGGGGTAATCAATCTCCTTCTTATGAAAACCCCAAGCTTAAGAGAGATTAGGAGGCCTTCCCGGATCACATAGTCTGTGAGTACCAGAGCAGGCACTGAAATCCAGCCCTGCAGCTTCATACCATTGTACGTAACCTGTCTATAACACAGCTTCCCATCCATAAGTACACTGTTGAACTGCAAGGAATCTTCAGGGCAATCATCTCGTTAGCCCTTCAACTTTATTACTCTCCCAAAGCACTGGCTTGCTGCTCTTCTTCTGGCCAACTGAAAGTCAACTGAATATTATAGATAATCTGATAAATATCTAGTGAATGAAGAAAAAAGTGATATGTTTGCCAAAAAGTTTTCAGGTATGTGTTTATAAAAACATGCATACTGGAAACAGGAAAGAGACCCAATGAAGCTAATGTGTTTTGCATAAATATCATTATTCCTGTATCTTGGAGCAAAGCAAATATTGGTTTATACAATGCCTAAAGAGCCTCAGGGGAGAAATTAGCATGAAAACCATTTGCTTCCTAAATACAAAGATTAACTTGCAAAACATGGCCAAAATAACGGTGACAGAGTAAAATAAATCTGAGAGTAAACATCTCTGAGATGAGTTGGGAGAAACAGAGGAAACCTAGACGAGTTGGTCAAATTGTCCAGCGATCTGGTGTGTGGTCCCCTGGTGCTTCACTCTTCACTTTGCTGACTTGCCCTGCAGCGAGCTGCTATTAAACCAGGCAGGGGCAAACCGTGACCTGGGTGGGCTGCCTACAGACCCAAGCCCTGTCACCAGGAGGAAAAAGGAATGCATGCTAGACCTAAAATAGTTTGGCAAGACCAAAATGCTGATTATTCTCAAAGCTGGGTCCTTCAGCATTCACAAAACTGGATCCTATTCCCAGGACCTAGTTTGAAACAATATAAGAAAAGCAGTTCTCGAGCATGCACTCACTGGCAGATCTATATTCGTTCACTATCCTGAAGTTTAGTTGTGTTGTGTTTGTGCCAGAACAACCAGTCCAAAGCTAAGAAGGCCTTGAGTCCTAGTACTTCTCTGAATAGCCCACAGGTCTGGGTCAAGTAAGGGAGTGGAGGTAGAAGGCAGGTTGGGAGCCAGAATTCTGGCCAAACTCTGTGAGAACCCCCAGCATTAAAAATGCTTTTGGCCTTGCATTGTTTTCTCCTTTATACCAGCACCTCACACCACGAGGGGCTGGCATTGTTGTACTCACCCTACCTTCAGCCGAGAGGAAAAACATGTAAGATGAAGGAACAGAATTTTCCAGCTTTTGCTCAAATCCATCCTGTAGCAGGCAGCAAATGTAACCCACTGATCACAGAGTTGGCAAAGAAATGCAGACTGAGAACTGAAGCTCTGCATCCATCTCTAACTACCCTGGGAAGACTTCCCAAACAGCATCGTTTATAAAAGGACCAACGAATGACCTTTTCCTGACATAGCCCACAGCTTGTCACAAAATCCATAGTGTCATTCCAAAAATCCACTTTAATTTTATACATTTTATGTGTTTTCTTCTTTAATGATGCTATTCAGATAATTTAGATTTTAGAAATACGTTAAGTGCTTTAAACACTCTAAGATAATTTTGTATGTATGTTTCTGTGGCTGCTGGTATAAATAATGCTGTGCTAAGCTTTATGGCTTTAAAAACATCTTTATTCTACTATGCTATTGATCAACATGCCCCAAGGAAGTAATCTGAACTATACTAAGAAAAACCGGAATGGAATTTAACAAACTACAACTCATTTTTCTTATGGACTGTGAAGGAGATATAAAATAAATATTCTGTAAGACTTTTGTAGAAAGAATTGATTTTCAATTAGTCAGAAAACAGAAGAAAATAAGGGTGCTTTCCTCAGAGTGCAAAGGTTCAACCAAGTAAACCAATTAAGGCCGAATTAACCTTAGTGAGATATTTACATTAAGATGTAGTTTTTTCATCCACAAAATGACAATAATAGCGGCTGACATATGAAGATTACATTTTACAAGAGGCGCCTAGTCGTTTAAGCACTTATTAAAGGCTTATCAGCATCACCACCACTATCATCATTATGATTATTGCCATTTTTCAAGTAAATGTACATTTCATTTCAAGAATATGTATAGACAGCACTGAATCAAGGAAGATGAAAGTGGTGTGCCTTGGGAAGTCAGTGTTTAGAAAGTGAGGACAATGAAGCAAGATCCATATTCTACAGGTGGACAGACGGACCTTGTGACCACATAGAGCACATCTGATCACAGAGAGGTGTTCTGTAAGCACCTCTAGTCACATGAGGGTCTGGGTAAAGTCATGGTCACCTGTCAAGCTCACAGCCCTCTACCTGAAACACACAGATCTCTCAGGAGGTACACTGACTAGTATTAGGAAGCCAGCTAAGTGACTAAGCTGGGTCCTCCTCTAGCCACCACCTGTCCATATGTCTGGATGCACGAAGTCTTGAGGGCCACATTTTTACTGGATATACATGGAGTTTACTCTAAAAGACACAATTTATAAATAGGCACCCAAGTCCATGGAAACATTGCGTGTTGCTATGTTGTGATCCAAGTTACCTCCCCTTGAATAAAAAGCCTTAGTCCTCTGACACAGGGATCTGCATGGAGTTCTTTCACTACTCACTCATTCATGTACCATTTTGTTGAGTTTTCTCTTTGTGTAAGGTAATGAGCTAACTGTTGGACCTGTGGAAAGTGAAAAGTGAAAGTGAGAGTTGCTCAGTTGTGTCTGACTCTTTGCGACCCCATGGACTATACAGTCCATGGAATTTTCCAGGCCAGAATACTGGAGTGGGTAGCCTTTCCCTTCTCCAGGGGATCTTCCCAACTCAGGGATCAAACCCAGGGTTCCCACATTGCAGGAGGATTCTTTACCAGCTGAACCACAAGGGAAGCCCAAGAATACTGGAATGGGTAGCCTTTCCCTTCTCCAGGGGATCTTCCTGACCCAGGAATCGAACTGGGGTCTCCTGCATTGCAGGTGGATTCTTTGTCAACTGAGATATGAGGGAAGCCTGTGGACAGTTGGACCTGTGGACTTAAAGTGATCGAGGAACTGAGTCAATATTTCATATAGGGGGGCAGGAGACACTTCATTACATGATGCCCTCAAGAGGGGTGTGGATACCCACTTTAGAATCGTTGCTCCCTCTCATGCCTGTAACTATAAGCAGCTTCTTATGAATGTCTGGGGCCTGAATCCTGCATCTGTCCATTCTATGACGTGAGATGAGGGTTAGATATTTTTATAGGGTAGGCTTTGTAACTTCTTGAGTAGAATATACAGGTTGATATGGCACCCACTTATTGGGAACTGAGAGGTTTTTTTTTTTTTTCTTTTGCAGGCAAGGCTTTGCAGGCCTATTAGTTCACACAATGTTATTCACTTCGGTGGTCACACAAAGAAGAGTTGCATGTAGCTTCCTGGCTCCAGATGCATGGTGATGCATACACATTTACAAGATGGGATCAGGGCGTGGGTATGAGAAGGACCCAGCTTGGCAAGGCCATTAAGCTAACTGATAATGATGGCACCAAGAGTTCATCCTCCTAAAATGAAATGTTTGGGGACATCCTTTGGAAAGGATGGTAAAGTTTGACTTTTGCAAGGCTAGTTTTGGCATAAAAATACTTAACACACACCTTGTGGAGCTGGAACTGGAGAGCGACTGTTGAAATGGAAAGGAGATGTTTAAGAAGGTGAAGTGAAACTTGAGGCTTATGTTCACTCTGACATGGGGCTGTGTGAACACCCAATCCTTGTTTGGCAAGAACATCCCTGGTGAGTCACCTTGTGAGGGTGCCGATTAATGCCTCTCAGCTGCAGCAGATAAAGGGTACACGTCACCATGTGAGTTAAGTCACTCACAGCTCATGAAAATAATCCTCTCGAAAGAGTAGAGCACTAAGGAGGGAAATTAAACAGGCACATCAGCAATAAAGTCCCATGTGTTTGATAATGTCACCTTGCTGGTGTTTTTAGTCATAAATTAGTTACTACAAAGCCAGTCCTTTTCTCTGCTAGAGAAATGGCCAGCATAACTCAGAAATGGCCTTGTATAAGAGAACATCTGCATAACCACCAAGGGCTTCCCTTGTGGCTCAGACAGTAAAGAATCTGCCTGCAATGTGGGAGACGCAGGTTCAATTCCTGGGTCGGGAAGATCCCCTGGAATAGGAAATGGCAACCTACTCCAGTATTCTTGCCTGGAGAATCCCATGGACAGAGGAGCCTGGTGGGCTACAGTTCATAGGGTTGCAAAGAGTTGGACACGACTGAGCCACTTTCACTTAAAGCACATAGAACCCTTAGCATGAGGCATTTGCTGCACTGCAGGGACTGGTGGTCTTATCATTATCACTTATTTTTTATTATCACTTCTATTTCACAGGTGTGTCACAAAAACAGAGCCCCAACAACAATTATGAGAATAAAGAATCTGACAGCAGAATCATTGTGTACACAAATGGTGGCATGGGAAAATGAAAACCCTGAAGTAGGGGCGGGAGGATCAGAGTCGCAAGCCACACCCACCTGACACACCAGTGAGGGTAGGCAGGTCAGCGCTTACAGGAAAGCGTGAGAAGCTCTGTGTACCTGGCTGTCAACACAGGGCTACAAAGGGAGAGCTCCCGGAGAGAGCTGGAAAACTGCTCTGTGGAATCAGCTGTGCCTTAGGAATTCATCTGCAGATGACGGCCAAGCACACGAGAGTGCACCCAAGGCCGTTGATGGGTGGCAGAAACAGATGAACTGCATAAAACAGGAGGAAAGCAGAAGCCGGCTGAGGCTTCCCAGGCATCTTGGCATCGTCTGTCATTGCATTTGACTTCTCCCTGTCTGAGAGGATAGCTTTGGCTTCACTTCCACTTCCCAGTCTCATACAAATTCCTCTGGTGGCCCCAACCCAGGACTACATGGGGACGAAAGTCCTGGGAAGTGTTTCCTGCCCTACTCAGGAGAAGCAGTGCCAACTTAATTAACAGAACAGTGCCTGTCTTAGAGTTGCAATGTCACTCACACATGGACTCTGGAGTCAGACTTCTGAACACGGCTCCATCGCTTACCAGCTCTGCAAGCTGGACACCACGTTTCTTAACTTGATGAAACCTCAGCTCTGCATATGGAACATGGATCAGTGTTATCAATAATAACAGAACTGATCTCAAAAAGCTGTTAAGAGGAATGAAAGAAATAAGACATGTCAAAGGCTTTGTTTAGGAACAAAACAATAATAAAAATAGTATTAAATTATTTGCCTTGTAACAGCAAGGGTATTAAGTCCATTACAGCCTTCTCCACTCAGTACTCTAGAAACTGGCCAGGATTGTACCAGATGATAGCTAGAGCAGTCCGGCCCGCTCCACAGTCACTCCCTGACAAGATGCCCTGCTCTGTAGGAGAGTATATTTTATCCCCTTCTTTTAAGCATGAGCCCTAGCCACTAAATTATATGCGCAGATGCCAAGAGAACCCTCTGGGCCAGCTGTATGTTCAGAGTGACATATGGAAGACTGGGGATGACTCTCAATTTGCTGTCTGACTTGAGAGACGCCACAGAGAGACTGACTCGCTGTCAAACTAGATATGAGACTGTGTGTTTTTAGCACTGTGGGTTACTTCTAATGATGTCTAGTCAATTCACTTCTCAATCCAACATCTGAACACTTCAGTCCACATCTGAACACTTATACTGTGTGTGTGTGTGTGTGTGTGTGCACGTGCATGTATATTCAGTAAGCTAAGCTTCCATTTATTAAGCAACCATTGCCAGGCACTATGTTAGGCATTAAATATTTGATTAGATGTTGTAAGCTCATAATCTAATACATTGGGTGAAGAGGTAGAAGGAAAACAAATATGTGGATTATGAGAAGTATTTTACACGTGGTACACATACACTGCCGCGAGCCCTGGGTGAAGAGTGGTGCACACTTCAAGAGTCAGCCCACATGGTACCTTCTCAAAAAGCCCTTTGTCCACACTAAAGCAGTCCACCTCCCTTTGTCACGATGCTTTCTTTTCCTTATAGCCATTACTACAGTTGGTGATTTAAAAACCTTTACTTTCTTTCTTATTATCTCCTTCAACTAGAAGATAAACTGCACAAGATCAGAGAATTTATCTGTTTTGTTGGACACAAGTTCTTCAGGGACTAAGACAGTGCTTCTCATTTAAGAAATGGTCAATAAATATCTGTTAAATAACGAACATTTAGTTGACAAGAGCAGAGACTTCATAAAAGAAGTGGTGTCTTTCAAAATATGTCTTAACAAAGGAAGGCTTTTAACAAGCAGGGTTTGGAGTTAGAGTAGAGGGGTTGTTATGGCAGAAAGTAACAGGGTGAATAAAAGTCCAGAGGTGGATGTCTCAGTTCTCAAGGGAACTAGACCGACAGAATATGCACACATCTTAGGGTACCACTATACGTGTTAGTTTAAGGAAAATGCAACTCATGTGGGCTATGGTTGAAAGGATAGCTGAGTTTGACATCAGGAACTGACTGGCCCTGTGGACAGATCCGTTCTTCTTGGGGGACTCACACTGGAGCCCAGAAGGCACGGAGCTGCCACAGGAGGGATGTGAGCTCCCTAATGGGAACATACTTCTCCAGCAAGAATGCAACAATCAACTTCCTGTCTGTGGCAGAGGCTATTAGTCCTCACTAAAGAGCCAGTAACTGAGCATCTCCAGGGGAAGATTCATATGAATTCAGAATGGGAGTGTTTTTTCTTTGGTCCCTCTCAATGTCATCTGTGTGCACAGTCAGAAGCAAAAGACGCCAAGTGGTGCAACAGCAGGATAGAAAAGGCCTGGGTCCCTGGGGCGCTGCCTGGAGACAAGTCAGTCACTCAGGGAAGTCCCCGATTCATATCAGACTGATGTGGGAGACAGATCTTTGTTGTTGTAAGCCTAAGACTTGGGGGTGTTCATTTTACTGCAGCATAGACGAGACTAGCCACACTGATGAAGACACTCTAAAAAAAAAGAAAAAAAAAATTTTATCCTTTGCTTCTCTTTCAGGGGTGAGAGGAGGTAGGAGCTCAGCTTTGATTGAATCTTTATATAATCATAATGTATAACCACTTAAATAATTTAGCCAATCAAACAAATGACCCTGCTTTAAACCTACTGTTCCCATTCAAACTTGGCACATCACAAGATAATATCAGTAATACACGGTATTGATCTGATCACAATTTCCCATAATAGTAGAGTCAGTAGACTTCTACTTAGGAAGTGAAGATTAAAACACTTGCTATTTTAAGGATTACAGAATCTGATTTGGGTAAGAAGTGTCAAATTTCCCCACATTTTTTTAACCACCTCCACTTCCTCCTCTGATGTCTATATTGACCATTATTTCAGTTTCTGGTTAATATAGACAATTTCCAACTGAAATACGAAGTTTGATGGGAGAAGAGTGGTGAGAAGTCAATACTATAGGAATTCGTGTAAAACTCAGGGCCCCTGCTCCTCCAGGGGGCATTTGCCCACCAGAACACTGTGTGGAAAATGCTTTCTGGAGGATATTTCTCTGAGATGCCTTGCATAGAGTGCTCCAGAGTATGCTGAACATAGAGAATCATGCCTCTCACAGTTGTACAGTTTGGTGGCAATGTGAGAAATGTAGCAATACACCAAACCCACCATCAATTATAAATGCCAACCACCTCAATATGAATGGATCAAATCAGAACTTGGTCTCTGAGTAGAATAAGCATTTCTGTAGAGAAAGACAGAGGCTGATTAATGCACTTCTGGAGTCCTGTCTTCTGAAGATGGAATAATGTCTGACCTCAGACCCTCTAGCTCATTTGACCTGTGTGCCTCTGTGTTTCCATGTAACATGATTTCCAAATAACTAGTGAGATTATTCTAGATATTGGTTCAGTAATTGCATAAGCATTTAATCCTAAATTTAGGAAAAAAAATAGATGAATATAAAAAGTTAATTAAAAGATACTTGCTTCTTGGAAGAAGAGCTATGACAAATCCATACAGTGTATTAAAAAGCAGAGACATTACTTTGCCTACAAAGGTCCATATCGTCAAAGTAATGGTTTTTACAGTAGTCACGTATGGATATGAGAGCTGGACAATAAAGTAGGCTGAGCGCCGAAGAATTGATGCTTTTGAACTGTGGTGTTGGAGAAGACTCTTGAGAGTCCCTTGGACTGCAAGGAGATCCAACCAGTCCATGCTAAAAGAAATCAGTCCTGAATATTCATTGGAAGGACTGATGTTGAAGCTGAAGCTCCAGTACTTTGGCCACTTGACGCGCAAAGCTGACTCTTTGGAAGAGACCGTGAAGCTGAGAAAGACTGAAGACAGGAGGAAAAGGGGATGACAGAGGATGAGATGGTTGGCTGGCATCATTGACTTGATGGACATGAGTTTGAGCAAGCTCCGGGAGTTGGTGAAGGATAGGGAAGCCTGGCATGCTGCAGTCCATGGGGTCACAAAGAGTCGGACATAACTGAGCAACTGGACAACGACAACCTCATTGCAGTAGGGGCTACCCTGGGGAAGAGGCAGTGGTTTGAGACCTCAAACAAGATGGAAAGAACATGGCGGAGGGTGTTTCCAGTGGGGAGCCAAACAATTGATGCTTTTGAACTGTGGTATTGAGGACTCTTGAGAGTCCCTTGGACTGCAAGGAGATCCAACCAGTCCATTCTAAAGGAGATCAGTCCTGAATATTCATTGGAAGGACTGATGCTAAAGCTGAAGCTCCAATACTTTGTCCACCTGATACAAACAGCTGAAAAGACCCTGAGGCTGGGAAAGATTGAGGGCAACAACAGCAACAAAAGTTATATTCACTTAAGGCCTGAATGCTCTCCTTAGAGTTTAAATAAGCAAAGCTCTAGTTTCCAGGGTTTAAAACTCCTTCTGTTAAGAATTTTTTAATGAATATGTGTGTATATGTATCTATAAAGCATGTTCACTTATGAAAACTTAAAGTAGAAAAAAAATATGGGGAAGTCACCCAGGATTTTGCCATACAAAGCTACCTACCAAACATTTTTCTGTGTATTTTAGAGAATTATAATTATATTTAAAATGAATTACGTTGTGAATAAAGTTTGAAAGTCACATTTTTTCCACAATACTTACTGTAATTTCTCCCAAATCTTTAAAAGTCTTTTGAAAAATGTTTTAAAAGATCACATAATAGTCTACACTATAACTGTATCAATATTTATGTAATGCTATATATCCTTCCCCACTCTAGTACTCTTGCCAGGAAAATCCCATGGGCGGAGGAGCCTGGTAGGCTGCAGGCCATGGGGTCGCTAAGAGTCAGACATGACTGAGCAACTTCACTTTCACTTTCCATTTTCATGCATTGGAGAAGGAAATGACAACCCACTCCAGTGTTCTTGCCTGGAGAATCCCAGGGATGGCAGAGCCTGGTGGGCTGCCATCTATGGGGTCGCACAGAGTTGGACATGACTGAAGCAACTTAGCAGCAGCAGCAGCAGTAATTTAAAACACAGAAAATATAGTTTTGTATAAATATGATGATCTATAGCAAACTAATTTTTTAAAGCAGCAAATGAGCTATACTTTGAAAATTAATCTAATATGCAATAATAATAAGAGTCATGTCCAACTCTGTGCAACCCCATAGACGGTAGTCCACCAGGCTGCCCCGTCCCTGGGATTCTCCAGGCAAGAACCCTGGAGTGGGTTGCCATTTCCTTCTCCAATGCATGAAAATGAAAAGTGAAAGTGAAGTTGCTCAGTCGTGTCTGACTCTTAGCGACCCCATGGACTGCAGCCTACCAGGCTCCTCTGTGGTGAACCATTGAGTCAAAGGACATGGTCCTTTTTTGAAATATATTTTTGGTCACACCAATATATTTCTGAATATGAAAAATAACTGTGGAAAATTATAATAACCTATATTCTATCTACCAGAAGAGAGTCACTGCTAATATGTTTGCCTTTTTAATTGATATATAGACTTCTTATGTGCAAGCACAAACTCATATAAAAATGGTATGAGGAATAAGAAATTACCTCTTATGCTAAAGTGTTATGGTGCTCCTCTTATTCTGGTTTCCAGACTCCCAGGGCTGGGGCATGTAGGGCAGTGGGAAATGAACATCCAGCCAGAAGGACAAGACTGGGAGCAGCATAAGTGGACCATGCTGGCTGTTTAAAGCAATCTGGAGAAGGCGATAGCATCCCACTCCAGTATTCTTTTGCCTGGAAAATCCCATGAATGGAGCAGCCTGGTAGGCTGCAGTCCATGGGGTCGCTAAGAGTCAGACATGACTGAGCGACTTCACTTTCACTTTTCACTTTCATGCATTGGAGAAGGAAATGGCAACTCACTCCAGTGTTCTTGCCTGGAGAATCCCAGGGACAGGGGAGCCTGGTGGGCTGCCGTCTATGGGGTCACACAGAGTTGGACACGACTGAACGACTTAGTAGCAACAGCAGCTTTGAGCCAGCCACATTGCTCACTCCTCTGTATTCAACACTGTCCTCTTAGAACCTCATTAGCAAGGATCTGCCACTTCCCTTCCAAATGTATGCCGCCCAGGAGGACTGGATCTTCTCCAGATACCATCAAATTCACAGAAATCGATGTGGTGGTGGTTGTCCATTCCAAGAATAATCACTTTAAAGACTCCTTGAATATATGAAATCAATAGCAAAGCGAGTCATTGCAATCCATACAATTAAATCACTCCCAAGTACCCTCATTTTTCTCTCCAAACAATTGTGATAAGAGGCCAAGCTGACCGCATCTCTTCAAGGTGCCTCATCTGAGCTCCAGGAGGAACAGCGCTAGACGCAGACTCTTCTTGTTCCACAGCAGTCAGGGCTTCCATCCTCAGATAACAAACCCAGGGCTTCAGGTGTATAAGAAGAGAAGCCAAGTGGGAGAGTAAGAACTCTTACTCTTGGGAGAGCAGTGTTTTTGGTCAGGTCAAAGTCAGTCATTGATTGGTGACCTTCATATCTCTACCAGTAGAGAGTGGTTGGTATTCACTCAAGAGGTGTGACCAGAGGCTGGCTAACCTGTCAGCCAGGGGGTTGGCATTTCCTCCTACATGGAGGTGCTGAGGTGAGACATGGTGAATCAAAATACAGTCTTCTGGGACTTCCCTGGTGATCCAGTGGGTAAGACTCTGCTCTCCCAGTGCCAGGACCCTCAGTTCAATTCCCTGGTCAGGGAACTAGACCCCACATACCACAACTGAGGGTTTGTATGCCTCAACTAGAGATCCCTCTGGATGCTGATGGGCATGCAGGGCTGGGTGCTCAGAAGATAACACCAATTTCCCAGTCTGCTGGATACATATCTTCCCCAACACTGTCTCTGAATCTCCTTCCTCACAATTATTCTCATGGCTGACACCTTGGGAGTTTTGGGATCTTAGAATGTATAATGGGCCACGTATAGGATGCAGCTTTTACTAGGACAACTGCCAGAGTCCCTCAAGTGATTCATAGCCTCTCTAAGAATGATGTGTAATTTGGGCTGCTTTCTCTTTATCCTGAAAGCTTGTAAGCACCTTGTATTACTGTCAGATGGGGAATACTGACTCATTTTTAACAGCAGCCTAAACAAAACATAATTTGGAAAGGAAGTCAGATTTTAGGGTTATTGATACTTTGATTTTATCTGTAATTTTTCCTTATTCTAATGTCCTAAAAGGAATTTTTAGAAGTAACTGCAGTACCTGTGTTGAGGAAAAAGGATTTGGTAATAAGATGTTAAAAGTAACATATATGAGCAGTGGCCTTGAAATTAACATAGGTCTTGAATATGAATATATAGTATCTTGAAATGACTGAAGACTTCATTGAAATAAGTATTCTATTGGAAGTGGGTAGGGTGGTATACCCATTCTGTGTGCATCTGAAATGATCAGAGAAGCAATAGGAAGAGGTCCTTAGAGATAACTCAATCTAACCATCTCTGCTTACAGAGCCCAAAACTAGAACCCACAAAATGGAAAAGATTTGTCAAGGTTCACACAGTGAGTTACTAATACATCCAGATTAGAACAAATTTCCTGATATTCCCAGTCCAGTGCCCTTCTGAGTACCCCTGAGATACAGTAGAAAGTGCATAGTGTGTGTGTGCGCGCGCGCAGTCATGTACAATTCTTTTGAGATCCCTCTGGACTGTTGCCCACCAGGCTTCTCTATCCAAGGAATTTTCCAGGCAAGAATACTGGAGTGGGTTGCCATTTCCTCCTCCAGGGGATCTTTCTTATGCAGGGATGGAACTCGAGTCTCCTGCATCTCTTCCATTGGCAGGCAGATTCTTGACCACTGAGCTACCAGGAAAGCCCCTACAGTAGACAGTACTAGCTTTGAAATCATCTATAAATAATTGGCCACTGCCAGGAATAACAGAGAAATAATGCCCTCTGACAGAGGATGAGATGGCTGGATGGCATCACTGACTCGATGGACCTGAGTCTGAGTGAACTCCGGGAGTTGGTGATGGACAGGGAGGCCTGGCATGCTGCAATTCATGGGGTCGCAAAGAGTCAGACACGACTGAGCAACTGAACTGAACTAATACTAATCCTTTTACTTTACCTTTTGTTTTGCCCACAAATTTTTTTTCTTTTGGTTTGCCCACAAACCAAACAAACAAAACCAGGACTTTCCTGGTGTCCCAGTGCTTAAGAATTCGCCTTGCTGTGCAGGGGATGCGGGTTCAATCCCTGGTTGGGAAACTAAGATCCTGCATGCCACAGAGCAACTAAGCCCAAGCACCACAACTACTGAGCCAGCATTCCAGAGTCCAGAGCCTGTGCCCCACAACTAGAGTGACCATGACCCACAATGAAATATCCAGCACAACACAGCAAAGATTCCTACTGCTGCAACTAAGAGCTGAAGCAGACCGAAGGGGAAAAAAAAAAAAAAGAAAGAAAGAAAAGCAAAAACAAAACATGAAACTAAAACTAATGTAAAAATTATTAAAATAGCTACCATGCAGTGTGATTCCTGTCTTTCATTTGTTATACCATTTTACATAATCCTCCCAACAAATCCTGCGGTACAAATCTTTCATCCCTTTTGTATGGACACCTATTGTTTTAAGAACATTGCTGTCCAGGGTCAGACAGTTCTAGGTCTGAATTCTTCCTTAGGCAACTTACTTGCCAACCTCAGCCTCAGTTTTCTCATCTGTACAATGGAGATGACACTCTATGACGTGTGAAAAGAAACCAGCACAATTCCTGGCACAGAGTATCTAATTAATGGCAATCAGTATTTATAAGGAAATGGAAATTCCTGAAAAAAATTAACTAGGTTGTGTAAAGTCATGAAGAGCTGGGATTTGCAGCCAAGTTTGTCTGATACTATACTATAGGCCCACCCCAACACACATGATGAAATGGAAACTTTTTTCTGGTGTAAAATAAGCCCACAGTGGACAGTCCAGACCGCTGTGGTGGCTCCATGGTTTTCAATGGCCCAGCCTCCTTTCGCTTTTCTCCCCTTCCTCCTTGACACCACCTCCAAGTATCCTCAGAGTCACAGAATGCTCACTGCACCATCACCATGTTCAAAAAGAAAAAACAGAACGAGGAAGGAGCAAAAGGGAAGAATAAAAGATGCCTACTAGACGTTTTCTTAATAATCTGGGTTCAAATACACTGCCTGGATTTGTGCATTGTGCCCAGTGCTGAGACTCTTCTAGTCCCCAAAGCAAAAATGTAGTAAGGAAGCTTCCCCTATGCAGGGCTATTTGCTCTGGTGTGCAGTACTAGGTGTAGTGGAAAAAGAAGATGAGGGTTAAGAACCAGATTTCTTAGATCACATTGTCTCACTGAGTAGGACAGTTTTGTCTCTCATATGTCAGTTTCTCTACCTGTGAAATGAGGAAGCTGAGTGGGATGATCATTTAAAGATAGGGATTTGCTGCTGACCAGGTGGTCACCTGGGGCACGGAGCAAAATGTTAGTGTTAATCACACAACTGGTCCTCCTCGGCTCTCACTGTACACTGCAGGCCCACGCCTCGCTGAGTCATGGTGTCAGGGATCCAGAGTGTTCCCTGGAGCCCTGCCATACTGCCTTTCCTTCCTTCTACGCTTCTAAATGCCCCCACATTTTATTGCATGCAACCAGTGGCGTGCAGGCTCTAAGGGCCCCATGCTCCAGATATTTGGGTGCTCTTACATATTCAAATCCTTTTTTCTATTTCTCGCCGTTGTTCTCTGCCCTCGCTCTATGACAGGGGAGGCAAAATGTCATTTTAATATATCCTACCAAGTGCCTGCCACTGCACTTGCCACCTTCCCAGCTAATCCTCATATGAGGTGTGTGGCAGCATTCCTACTTTACGGATGAGAAAACTAAGGCGTGGGGCTTCCCTGGTGTTCCAGTGGTTAAGAATTGCCTTGTAACGCAGGGGATTTGCGTTTGATCCCTGATTGGGGAACTAAGATCTCACATGCCTTGGGGCAACTAAGCCCATACATCACAACAACTGAGCCCACACGCTTCAACTAGAGAGTACCTGGGCCACAACGAGGATCTCATTTGAGATCCTAAAACTTGATGCAGCCAAACAAATAAATATAAAAAAAAACAAGAAAGGAAATTGAGGCTTAGAGAGGGTAACTAAGGTCACAAAGCTTAGGTTTGGTGTCAGGATACAAATATAGATCCATGTAATTTCTAGTTCATGAAATATTTGCAATTTAATTTCAGGAAATACCGTATTTCATTAAGCCTTCCCAATGGTAGACAAATGGTAGAATTTCTAGTTCCCTCTCAAGTTTGAAGTATGAAACATTTTGTGCACAAGGTCATTTTCCTGTGCCCCAAGGTCATTCTTTGCCTGCTCCCTGCTCTACTGTGAAATTGAGCAGCAATGGATTAGCCTCACTTATTCTGCAGAGTGACACTGAGGTTGAAAGCTCTGTGTCTCTGTTCTCTCTCTTCCTCCCTGCTGGCATGGATCGGGGAATGCCCAGGACATCTTTGCCAGCTGGCATGGAGGCCTCATTGTCACTTCTGAATTCTAAACAGGACATCTGCTCTCACAGCCCAGGTACAGATGCCTCTAGCTGGCTCCAGGAAAATGCTGTCAAATCTCCATGCTGCGATGCCTGCTGTGTAACTCACCTGAATTCACTGCCCGTTGAAAAAGATCTTTTCACCCCTCTGCAAAAAGACAGAGTGAAAACTAGTTCGCTAACAAAGAGACATGAAGAAATGTACCAAGAAAGAAGTTCAAAGAGAGAGGAAAAATCAATAGCACTGAAAAAAATGGGATGAATGTGACACCTGGAAACACCTTTTTCACCGGAAGTATTGTCATTGTAATCTAAAGCAGAACCAAATAAAAGAGTCCTGCCTGGAGCTGCCAAAAACAGCTAATTACAGAGAAATACCAGCTTAGTTCAGCCTTACATGTGCTCAGCAGAACACTAACTTTTAAAAAGGATGATTAAAAGGTCTTCTGCAGGGAAAAATAGGCTGTAGTCAAAACAATATGGACAAATCTAGGTTAAACAAAATTAAATGGATTTCTTCACTTCTTTATTGAAGATTTCTGTCTTTAATATGCTAATGAATGTCATGAATTTCCAAGAAGGGAACTATCACATGCAGGGTTTTCTAGACTTCATAATCTTCCTTGACCTTCACAAAGTAGGTCCCACCTGTTACTCTCCATAAACGGACCATGCTCATTTTTTCTTAGGCTGAATCACAGTTTGCAGGGTTAGATTTATTTCTAGGTTTACTGGTTGTGTGGGTCTTCCTCTGGACTCTGGGGCCTCCAGGAAGGCTGGGACCAGGTCAGTTCAACCACCACAGTAGCTCTGGCATCTAGGGCTGTCTCTGACACACAGGCAATGCTGCATAAACATGAGTTTATAGCTTCTTTTTCTTTATTTTTCTGTGTACTATTTACTAAAGGCCTACTATGCACTGAACACTTTATCTTACATAGATTATCTCATTTAATCTTTATATCACTGAGGAAGGCTTTCTTATCTCTCCTTGCTATTCTTTGGAACTATGCACTCAAATGGGTGTATCTTTCCTTTTCTCCTTTGCCTTTAGCTTCTCTTCTTTTCTCAGCTATTTGTAAGACTTCCTCAGACAATCTTCTTGACTTTTTGCATTTCTTTTTCTTGGGGATGATCTTGATCCCTGCCTCATATACAATGTCATGAACCTCTATCCATAGTTCTTCAGGCACTCTGCCTATCAGATCTAATCCCTTGAATCTATTTGTCACTTCCACTGTATAATTGTAAGGGATTTGATTTAGGTCATACTTGAATGGTCTAGTGGTTTTTCCTACTTTCTTCAATTTAACTCTGAATTTGGCAATAAGGAGTTCATGATCTGAGCCATAGTCAACTCCCAGCCTTGTTTTTGCTGACTGTATACAGCTTCTCCATCTTTGGCTGCAAAGAATATAATCCATCTGATTTCAGTATTGACCATTTGGTGATGTCCATGTGTAGAGTCTTCTCTTGTATTTTTGGAAGAGGGTGTTTGCTATGACCAGTGTGTTCTCTTGGCAAAACTCTATTAGTCTTTGCCCTGCTTCGTTTTGTACTTCAAGGCCAAATTCGCCTATTACTCCAGGTATCTCTTGATTTCCTACTTTTGCATTTCAGTCCCCTATAATGAAAAGGACACATTTTTGGGGTGTTAGTTCTAGAAGATCTTATAGGTCTTCATAGAACCATTCAACTTCAGCTTCTTCAGCATTACTGGTCGGGGCATAGACTTGGATTACTGTAATATTGAATGATTTGTCTTGGAAATGAACAGAGATCATTCTGTTGTTTTTGAGATTGCATCCAACTACTGTATTTCAGACTCTTTTGTTGACTGTGATGGCTACTCCATTTCTTTTTTTAAATATAAATTTATTTATTTTAATTGGAGGCTAATTACTTTACAATATTGTATTGGTTTTGCCATACATTGACATGAATCCACCACGGGTGTACACGTGTTCCCCATTCTGAACCCCCCTCCCTCCTAAGGGATTCTTGCCCACAGTAGTAGATATAATGGGCATCTGAGTTGAATTCACCCATTTCAGTCCATTTTAGTTCACTGATTCCTAAAATGTTGCTGTTCACTCTTGCCATCTCCTGTTTGACCACTTCCAATTTGCCTTGATTCATGGACCTAACATTCCAGGTTCCTATGAAATATTGCTCTTTACAGCATCGGACTTTACTTCCATCACCAGTCATATCCACAAGTGGGTGCTGTTTTTGTTTTGGCTCCATCTCTTCATTCTTTTTGGAGTTATTTCTCCACTGATCTCCCGTACCATATTGGGCACCTACTGACCTGGGGAGTTCATCTTACAGTGTCATACCTTTTTGCCTTTTCATGGTTTTCATGGGGTTCTCAAAGCAAGGATACTGAAGTGGTTTGCCATTCCCTTCTCCTGTGGACCATGTTTTATCAGAACTCTCCACCATGACCCGTCCATCTTGGGTGGCCCTACATGGCATGGCTCATAGTTTCACTGAGTTAGACAAGGCTGTGGTCCATGTGATCAGTTTGGTTAGTTTTCTGTGATTGTGGTTTTCATTCTGTCTGCCCTCTGACAGGTAAGGTTAAGAGGCTTATGGAAGCTTCGATGGGAGAGACTGACTGAAGGGGAAACTGGGTCTTGTTCTTTTGGGTGGGGCCATGCTCAGTAAATCTTTCATAAGTAAATCTTTAATAATAAATCTGTATGCAGGTCAAGAAGCAACAGTTAGAACTGGACATGGAACAACAGACTGGTTCCAAATCGAGAAGGGAGTACGTCAGGGCTGCGTATTGGCACCCTGCATATTTAGCATATATGAAGAGTATATCACACAAAATGCTGGGCTGGATGAAGCACAAGCTGGAATCAAGATTGCTGGGAGAAATATCAGTAACCTCAGATATGCAGATGACACCACACTTATGGCACAAAGCAAAGAAGAACTAAAGAGCCTCTTGAGGAAAGTGAAAGAGGAGAGTGAAAAAGTTGGCTTCAAACTCAACATTCAGAAAACTAAGATCATGGCATCCAGTTCCATCACTTCATGGCAAATAGATGGGGAAACAATTGAAACAGTGAGATACTTTATTTTCTTGGGCTCCAAAATCACTGTAGATGGTGATTGCAGCCATGAAAATAAAATATAGTTGCTCCTTGGAAGAAAAGCTATGACCAACCTAGACAGAATATTAAAAAGCAGAGACATTACTTTGCCAACAAAGGTCTGTCTAGTCAAAACTATGGTTTTTCTAGTAGTCATGTATGGAAGTGAGAGTTGGACTATAAAGAAAGCTGAGTGCCAAAGAATTGATGCTTTTAAACTGTGGTGTTTGAGAAGACTCTTGAGAACCCCTTAGATTGCAAGGAGACCAGCCAGTCAATCCTAAAGGAAAACAGTCCTGAATATTCATTGGAAGGACTGATGTTGAAGCTGAAGCTCCAATACTTTGGCCAACTGATGTGAAGAACTAACTCATTGGAAAAGACCTTGATGCTGGGAAAGATTGAAGGTGGGAGGAGATGGGGACTACAGAGAATGAGATGGTTGGATGGCATCATCAACTCTATGGACATGAGTTTGAATAAGCTCTGGGAGTTGATTGTGGAGAGGGAAGCCTGGTGTGCTGCAGTCCATGGGGTTGCAAAGAGTCGACATGACTGAGTGACTGAAATGAATCTTTATATCAACCCTACATTGTAGGTACCATTACTACCCTCTTTTTACAGATAAGAAAAGCAAGGCTCAGAGAATTCAAGTAACCTGCTCAAGATTGTGGTGAGTGGTGGAGACAGGATTTGAACCCTCCCAGTCTGAGATCAGAGCCATCATTATTAAGTGAACGGATGAAGTCTGTGTGATGCCTAGAAGGAGGCATAAGCAAATGATTACAATATATCTTGGTTCAGAGGCTAGCCATGATCCTTTGAAGGAAAAGAAGATGATCTGTTGAATTCTCATTGATCATTTACTTTGTGGCAGACTTTGTTTTAAATGTGTTCACTTAGTTAATCCTCTCTGAAACACTTTAAACAGAAGGTTTATCAACTCCTTCTATAGAAAGTCAAATCAAGGCTCAGAGAAGTAAAGGGATCTGTCCAGGGTCACTGGGCTCGGAAACCACAAAACGGAGGCTTGTGTTGTAGCAAAGCTCCTGGCCTGGGTGGCCCTGCTGGAGTTTAGAGGAGCACAGAGGCCTGCAGGGAGTTCTCAGAGCAAAAGCTATTCTCCCAGATTCCTTCCTCTTCTGTTGCCTACCACAGTCCCGTTTCAGAAAGCCACGTGGCATCAATGCTTCACCCCCGATGTTGCCTAGATTATGTCCGAGGGACAGAGAGGCTTCACCCTCACTTTGCTACCTGGCTCACCTGGCCTTATTGATCCGGCCAACATGGAGACTCTGGAGCCTGAGTTCACATCCAGTTCCATCACCTACTTGTTCTTCATCCATAAGCTATTTCACCTCTTGGAGTTTCAGATATAATAACAGGTCTGACTTTACTAGATTATTGGGACTATTAACTGACATGACACAGATAAAGTCCTTTAGCTTGTTGCCTGGCACAGTTTAGATATGGATGAAACAGCTGTTCTTAATAAAATAGTTAAAAATCCCTCATGATCTGGGCTGGTGACCCTGAGGAGGCTATGGAATCTCAACACCCTGTGCCCTCAGCTCGGGCTCAAGGCCACATGGGCGAGCACAGCATTCAGCACACAGAAGGTACTGAGGATATGGCTGCTGAGTGGACCGGGTTGCTCCCCAGTATGCACAGAATGGAAAGGTAGGAGAGGGTGTGTATGACCATGACACCGCTAGAGCAGCGTGGAGCAGCTGCACAACCATGACTCCTCTCCCTTCTCTGCTGTGTAATCTCAAGCGCTCTGGGGCTCTGAGTGGCAGCTCCTGGAGTCCTTTTTCAGGAAAGCTCTGCTGCCTCTAGGAGACAGGTGTTTGCACGACTCTTCCAAGGAGGATGGGCAAGGTGGAAAGCTTCTCAGGCAGTGGATCAGCTCATTTAGTTTTGTCACCTTTGTGAGCTCTGCCTCTAATTATGCTGTGAAGCAACCTTCTGCTAACTGGCAAATTTGAGATCCCATTTTTCACACAAATGTCACACCTGGGGCCAGAGTGATTCTGCCCGCTTGTTCAAAGATGGACTAATAGGTTGTCCATGTATTCAGCACTTATTGTGTGCCTGGCTGCCTGTGAAGCCCTCCCACGTGTTTCCATCAAGCTTCCAATCAAGTCTCCCATCCCCTGCCCATGTAAGAAACTCTGGAGGATGTCTTTGCTGCTTTTGCTTACTTGACACACACTAAGGTGACTAGGACTTGCTTCCTGACTCTAAGCCCCTGGCCATGGATGTGGCAGGTACTTACTAAGTCATGGGGTGATGACTTTACCTGCAGATTCTACACCTGTGCCCACAGCCTGTATGCATGTATACATTTTCAGCATGTGTTTGGCGTGGTAGTCCACATCTCAACATCCTGTTTTCCCACAGATTTTAATTCATTACTTTCAAACTCAGTTTCTTTGTGTAAGTTTTCCCATCTTCCATTTTAATCTACTGCTTGAAGTAACTGAGGTCCATATGGTCCCACAAAACCAGGGTAAATGGCATAGGCAGAACGGAATGGCAAAGCAATGCAAACAGGGCTTCTACATTCTGGATTCTCAAACTCAGGGCAAAGAGGCTCAGAAGAGCCTCAATTTGGCATAAGGATCCTCTTCCATGCCCTCTTTACCACAAGTCCTTTCAGCCTCTTCCAAACAAGCCACACAGAGGCAAAGACATGGAGAGGGTGGTCGAGGGCTGGATGCAAGAGCCTGGCATCTGCTGCCATACCAGGAGCTCTACCCTCCATGGAGAGTGCTCGTGTGGACAACTGTTGTGGAGAGATATCAGGTAGCTTCAGCTCTGCAATGGGGTCACTAAGGAACCAAATCACATACCTAGGATAGAATCTCATATGTCTGCTTACCATTAGTCAGAAATCCCCACTCCTTGCCTAGCCAGGCCTGCCCTGTGATGGGACATTAGTAGAGTTTTACAGACATGTAACAGATTGTGGAATCCAAGTGCAAAAGGACCCTGTCAAAGAAACTTCAGAAAAGGCGTCATGTCCTGCATGCCTAATGGTCAGAAGCCTTTGTCATCCACTGGAGCTCAAGGCTGTGTGGGCAGGATGCAGAGTGGTCCTCACTTCCTCTCCCCATATAAAACTTCCAAGAAATAGATAATAGCCACATCAGGGATGTTGAGGACATCTTCTTGGTATTAATAATGTGCTAAGCCTGGGGATCTGGGCCACATGGGGAGTCCCAGAATTGAATTGAATTGATTAAGCCCATTGCCTCCAATGGGCTTAATCAATTCAATTCAACAACCAGCACACCTTGAGTGCCTTGAGTCCACGTCCTAGTGGGGACTCAGAGCTTCAAGAGAATGCTGTTCACACTGAGGATCTCAGAGTCTCCTCATGGAGCGGGGATACTGTGGGAGGTACACACTTTACAAAAGAGACAAGGACATTCAAGTCTCTTCTCATGCACAATTAGACTGAGTGGAGTCTCCTCTGGAGGTGGACCAAATCCCATAATTACCTGTGGTAGCTCTTTGAACACTATAAAATAGATCTCAAATGGCACTGAATAACATTCCTATTTCAGTTTCTCATTTAACAATTAAGTGATACCCGCTTGGCACCTCCTCCTATCCATGCTCTCTGCTACCCAAGCCACCTTTCCCAGGGGTAAATGATTTGAGGAGACTTTAAAAACCAGCTCAGGAGATGCTGACAGCCTTGTGAAGAATGCTGAGGTTCATACTAACGAGGTGACAAAACTCCTTTTTTCCTGTTGCTTTGCTCTTCTCAACAGTCCAAGCTCTCAGCAGGGGCTGCTCTTCCATTTCTGTTTCATGGACAGAAAAGTTCATGTTAAGCTGGTTCTGTGATGATCAGAAATGATAGAGATCGCCTCAAGAGTGATTTCTGAATGCTTCCCACATGAAAGCTAAGTGAAAAGCGACGCGGTATTTCTCTAAATCCACACGATTCGTATTATGCTCAGGATGAGGCTGGCCCAGCACCACCCTGCTTGATGTCCAAGTGCCCAAGTCCAAATACCCACCATGTAAACATTTCTCTGAAATGTCAGGCCAGGAAGGGCTGTAGGAGAAACCATGAGCCGTGTGCAGGTAGGCCTCCTATGTGTCCACACCTCTGCTCTCCCCTTAGGATTTAGTGTTTGCTCTTTAAGAAAAAGAAAGCAAGCACAGCCTGGGGGTAAACCCTGGATATACCTTATTACTGGCTGTATATCCCTAGCAAAGTAGCCTAGCCCCTTTAAGCCTCTGTATTCATATGTAGATCAAAGATGATAATAATAACTATCCTGTAGGGTTGTTATCCAGCTCAAATTTGATAACGTATAAAAATGTATTAAAAGTATACCATCTGCCAACACCCAATACATGAGAGTTATTACATGTGAAGATATAAAGACCAATAAAGGCTGGTCAGTGCTATCATTTCTCCCTAATTCTCCAAAGAAAATCTTCTTACTGCAAGCGCAAAGCTCCCTTTGGCCTGCTAAAAATCCAGGGAATGCCTGGGCGGCAAAAAGAATCCATGGGGGAGAGTGGAGTCTCTTGGTAATGGCAAAAGACCACTTGAGGAGCCCTGAACATCGACCAGGTCTTTCAACATGGCTGGCTTGATCTCAAAGCGGCTTCTGAGGGGGGCTGACCTGCTCTGTTTCTGTGATCTGGCAGGTGCTGGTGGGCAGTGGAGCAGGGTGTGGGTGGAGAACTGCCCAGAACACGAAAATCTCCCAGTCTGTCTTTCCTGTCAGCGATGCCTCCTCAGTTAACTTAATGATGCCCTTGGGGCATAAGCTGGTTCTGTGCCTGGAGAAGGTGAGAGGGACATGGGGATTTCTCCTGCATTCTTCTAATGAAGAAGACACTTTTTTTTTTTCTTTTTTGAAAGAATCTTCAGGGAGATTTTAGGGGCTCTCAGATAAACAAGGCTCCTTCTTCCTACCTTTGATTGATGAATATTGCCTTCCCTGGTATGTGTGCTTGTGTGTGTGGTTTGTTTGGCATTTTTTGGTTGCAATTTCCTTAGTCTATTTGTCTTGCTGACTGAAATACCAGAAGAGGAAATATTTGGAGAGAGATTTTTCTACTCAAAAAATGGCAGAAAGAATTTAGATAACTGCATTTTTATATACCACAAAATGAAAGAAAAAGTTTATTTACGCACATTTATTTATACACATATATGTATATATAGTGGGACAGGATTTCAACTTTATAAGCAGGGTGTATTTGCCTGTCATGCTTATCAAACAGGAGCTTAGAAATAGTGGCAAACTAGATCATAAGGAAAGCAAGAAGGGAAAGTAAAATCCTCTGCATGCCTATTATGTGCTAGGAATAGGCCAATAGTTTTTATATGCTATTATCTCCCCAACAGCCCCATAAAATAAACGCCATTTTTTTCCCCTACTTTACAAAAGTGAGTTTGAGACTGTCTGAAATTATGCAGTTTTCAAGCAGTAGAGCCTGGATTTGTCTATGGTTTTTGACCACTATTTTGTCTCTAGGCTCCAAGAGAGTTGGGTAGAGGAAATTTTGCATTTCTCCAGTAAAAACATTAAATTTTAGCATTCAAGTATACAAGGTCTTACTGCGATTATTTTGACTATTTCCAGCTTTGACGTTTTCAAAGTTGCTTAAAATGACTATATTCTGTTGAGGTAGAAAGAAAATTAACTGGGATAAATAAAAGTTAATTAAACATGCATTTTAAAATTATTATATTTATTGTATTAATAGCTATGTAATGGTCATCTACCCAGTTGTATACAAACTAAAGAGAGGAAGACATATGTGGTGGAAAAGATTTTAAAACTGAAAAGATCTCAGTTCAAATCTCTGCTAGTTTACTAATCAGCTATGTCATCTGAAGGCAAATAACTTATTTTCCTGCTTTTAACTTTGCTTATCTGTTAAATGACAGAAGTGACATCTCCCTTAAAGAGTTCTTACAAGTATTGCTTACTCACATTTAAAGTGTGTAAAGCATTTAGAACCAAGTAGATATGACACGTGTTAGACTCTGGGAACATTGTGATCACTGTTCACAAATATTTATTGCATCCTATGTCCTGGGTGCTTGCTGGATGCTAGATTTGTTTTTAAGCAGATCAGCTGTTCAAAGACAGGTGCGCTAAACCTGGTCAGTCAAATGGCAAATATTAAAGAGTGGGAACATTTCCACTTTAGGAAAGATTTCTCAGACATACCTCCTCCTGGGAGAGATTCACAAATACCACCTTCATTTGCAGTAGTGAACCCCTCTTCTCCATGGATGGATATATTTAGTTTTCTTCTCATAGTTATATATACAGCTGTCAAATTTGTCCATCCCTTCGTAGTTACTAAATTTAATTCTGAAGAAGAAAAGAATTCATATGAGACATTCAAAAAGGATATTTTACGAGGAGATTTATAACTGTTTGGAAGAATTCTTCATCCTTTCACAAAGAACTTTGTGACTCTTGATAAGATTCTGCCAAACTGGTTTCCAGTCTTTTGGCCTTATTCCACCTGCCCTGAGAACTCCTGTTCAGAGCTGCTTAATTAACTTGAGCCTGAACTACTGTTGTGTGTGTGTAATTTTTTTTTTTTTTTCTCTTTTAAGTTGCCTGTTCAGATTGATGGAGTGTTCAAAGTGAAATTTATGAAGGCAGACAAGGGAAGCTGTTATTTTCCCCAGGGTCAAGGGTTTTTATTTGCTGGTTTCTTCTTGGGGGCAGACCCAAGAACTTATGAACCCCCACTAGCCATTACCTTCTTGTAAAATGACAAACTAATTAATAATACTCTTTCTTGAGGGGGTGGAAAAGACCAAAAGCCTCTGCCCAGAGCCCTTTGATCACTTGTTGTTAATGAAACAAAACAAATCAATAACCATAAAGCAGAAAAAATAGTGTATAAGACCTTAATTGAGGCTGTTTCATAACAGAACAGGCATTTAATGAATTTTCATGTCTTCCTTTCCTATGCCTATAATATTTTGACAGATTGTTGTTTTTCAGGGTGGGATGTACTGGGAAGGCTTAGGAGGGGAATTAGCCAAAAGGAAATGTGGCTGATTGGTTTAGTAATTTGTCTTTGTATAGAATAATATCCTTTGTGGTAGAAAATCATAGTGTATTACCCTGTATAAATTAGTTTATGTTAGTTTCCCTACCCAGTGGGAAGGAGGAGTGAGAATTAGTCTAACCAACTCTGCCCAGGGGGATGGCATTATGAGAAGGTGGTTAATGGCATTTATTAAGTGCATTCTTAGTTTCTGGGCAAAGAAAAGGGACCTTTGAATAAAGAACAGCATTGTTTTTACATTCCTAATCTGACCCTGAGCCACAGTCAGCTCCTGGTCTTGTTTTTGTTCGCCGTATAGAGCTTCTCCATCTTTGGCTGCAAAGAATATAATCAATCTGATTTCGGTGTTGACCATCTGGTGATGTCCATGTGTAGAGTCTTCTCTTGTGTGGTTGGAAGAAGGTGTTTGCTATGACCAGTGCATTTTCTTGGCAAAACTCTATTAGTCTTTGCCCTGCTTCATTCTGTATTCCAAGGCCAAATTTGCCTGTTACTCCAGGTGTTTCTTGACTTCCTACTTTTGCATTCCAGTCCCCTATAATGTAAAGGACATCTTTTTGGGTGTTAGTTCTAGAAGGTCTTGTAGGTCTTCATAGAACTGTTCACCTTTAGCTTCTTCAGCATTACTGGTTGGGGCATAGACTTGGATTACTGTGATTTTGAATGATTTGCCTTGGAAACGAAGAGAGATCATTCTTTCATTTTTGAGACTGCATCCAAGTACTGCATTTCAGACTCTTTTGTTGACCATGATGGCTACTCCATTTCTTCTAAGGGATTCCTGCCTGCAGTAGTAGATATAATGGCCATCTGAGTTAAATTCACCCATTCTAGTCCATTTTAGTTTGCTAATTAAATGCCAAAGACTGCTCAAACTACCGCACAATTGCACTCATCTCACACGCTAGTAAAGTAATGCTCAAAATTCTCCAAGCCAGGCTTCAGCAGTACGTGAACTGTGAACTTCCAGATGTTGAAGCTGGTTTTAGAAAAGGCAGAGGAACCAGAGATCAAATTGCCAACATCCACTGGATCATCAAAAAAGCAAAGGAGTTCCAGAAAAACATCTATTTCTGCTTTATTGACTATGCCAAAGCCTTTGACTGTGTGGATCACAATAAACTGTGGACAATTCTGAAAGAGATAGGAATACCAGACCACCTGACCTGCCTCTTGAGAAACCTATATGCAGGTCAGGAAGCAACAGTTAGAACTGGACATGGAACAACAGACTGGTTCCAAAGAGGAAAAGGAGTATGTCAAGGCTGTATATTGTCACCCTGCTTATTTAACTTATATGCAGAGTACATCATGAGAAACACTGGGCCGGAAGAAGCACAAGCTGGAATCAAGATTGTCAGGAGAAATATCAATAACCTCAGATATGCAGATGACACCACCCTTATGGCAGAAAGTGAAGAGGAACTAAAAAGCCTCTTGATGAAAATGAAAGTGGAGAGTGAAAAAGTTGGCTTAAAGCTCAACATTCAGAAAACAAAGATCATGGCATCTGGTCCCATCACTTCATTCATGGGAATTAGATGGGGAAACAGTGGAAACAGTGTCAGACTTTATTTTTGGGGGCTCCAAAATCACTGTAGATGGTGACTGCAGCCATGAAATTAAAAGACGCTTACTCCTTGAAAGAAAAGTTATGACCAACCTAGAGAGCATATTCAAAAGCAGAGACATTACTTTGCCAACAAAGGTCCGTCTAGTCAAGGCTATGGTTTTTCCAGTGGTCATGTATGGATGTGAGAGTTGGACTGTGAAGAAGGCTGAGCGCCGAAGAGTTGATGCTTTGAAATGTGGTGTTGGAGAAGACTCTTGAGAGTCCCTTGGACTGCAAGGAGATCCAACCAGTCCATTCTGAAGATCAGCCCTGGGATTTCTTTGGAGGGAATGATGCTGAAGCTGAAACTCCAGTACTTTGGCCACCTCATGCGAAGAGTTGACTCACTGGAAAAGACTCTGATGCTGGGAGGGATTGGGGGCAAGAGGAGAAGGGGACGACGGAGGATGAGATGGCTGGATGGCATCACTGACTTCCATGGACATGAATCTCAGAGAACTCCGGGAGTTGGTGATGGACAGGGAGGCCTGGCGTGCTGTGATTCATGGGGTTGCAAAGAGTCAGACACAACTGAGCTACTGAACTGAACTGAACTGAATCTGAGCCTAATTCCACTTTTATGCATATCTTTACTATTTGATAACTTGGGACAGAGAAAATATGTTAATCTGAAGGAAATTAATTCCTTTTATATTTGTGCTTTGAAATCTTAAAACATGAGTGGGCCCTGAATCTAATATTCATTAACCACTCTTTATAAATGTTCTCACCTCTGCCTGGGCATAAGAATAATAAAGACATATTCGTTCAGATTTCCCATCCCTAGAGCTTCTGGTTTGGTAGGTCTCAGGCAGAAACAGAATTTACTTTTCTACCAAGGTCCCAGGTGATACTCACGTTACTGATCTTGGAACTGTAATTTTGTTGGTGTGGTGGCTCAGCTGCTAAGTCATGTTTGACTCTTTGTGACCTCATAGCATATCAGGTTCCTCTGCCCTCCACTATCTCCCAGAGTTTGCTCAGATTCATGTTCACTGAGTCAGTGATGTTATCTAACCATCTCATCCTCTGCTACCCATTTCTCCTCTTGCCTTCAATCTTTACCAGCATCAGAGTGTTTTCCAATGAGTCAGCTCTTTGAATCAGGTGATCAAAGTATTGGAGCTTCAGCTTTAGCAACAGTTCTTCCAATGAATATTCAGGATTGATTTCCTTTAGAATTGACTGGTTTGATCTCCTTACAATCCAAGGGACTCTCAAGAGTCTTCTCCAGAACCACAATTCAGAAGCATCAGTTCTTCAGTGCTCAGCTTTATGGTCCAACTTGCATCAGTACATGACTACTGGAAAACCTTTGTTGGCAAAGTGGTGTCTCTGTTCTTTAAAATGCTGTCTAGGTTTATCATGGTTTTCCTTCCAAGGAGCAAGCATCTTTTAATTTCATGGCTGCAGTCACCATCTGCAGTGATTTTGGAGCCCAAGAAAATAAAATCCTTATTATATTTATTTTATTTTCTTGGAACTGTGATAGGGAAGAACAAATCTGACTCCATATTAGATCTGTTTCTTTTACTTTAACCTTTGTATTCTATTGTTTTTGCTTCAAGTTAAGAATGTTGCCTATAGCCTGAAATATACAGGATAACCCATTCTGAAGACTATGATGTTTAGGGGTGTAACACTTTTCCATTCATACAGAGATAAAAAGTTGCAAAACAGGGAAGAATATTTGTCCTGTTAGAGATTTACAGGAATATCCTGACCTGACCTATGTAGATAGCTGAAAGAACAAATAATTCCAACACCAATAAATTTGCAGCAACCAACCACGCCCCTCTCTCATCCTTTACAGACGCCTAGCTGAAACTCTTTGGGTAGTTCAGGGTTTTGGCAGGGACGGGGGTGAGCACATGAGCCACTCCTTTGTTTTCCTCAAATGGACGTGCAATAAAGCTTCCTTTGCTTCAGATTCTGATGTTTCACTACTGTTTGGCTTCACTGTGCATTGCGCGCACAAACTTGCGTTTGATAACAGAACCACACCTTGGAAATCAGTGACCTAAGGTAGGGGCCAGCAAACTATGGTCAGCCAAATGCAGCTGTCTCTTGTTTTTGTAAATAAAATTTTAGGAGATCATAGCCATGCTCACTCATTTATATACTGTTTATGGCTCTCATCAAAATATAATGGGCACAGTTGAGTAACTACAACCATATAAGTCATAAAGCCTAAATTACTGTCTGAATCTTTACAGAAAAAATCAGCCAATTCCTGATCTGGAACAGAATGGTCTGATTTTAAGCTTTTATTTGGGGATAGAAATGCCAGATAAAATACAGAGCACTCTGTGAAATTTAAACTTCACAGAAACAACTTTTTTTAGTATTAGTAACCCAAATATTTTATGCATAAAACCACTTAGGAAAACAGTCCAGCAGTTTCTTGCCAACTTAAATACACATGTGCCATATGATGCAGTCACTATACTCGGAAGCATTTACAAAGGGAAATGAAAAATATGTCCATACAAAGACTTGTGTGTGTTTACAGCAGAAATATAGCTAAAATAAATGAATATAGAATAAAACAAAATAAAGCAATAACTGCAAAAATCTGAAAACAGCTCAAATACCCATCATCAGGTGAATGGATAGATAAATCGTGGCATACAACTGAACATTACTCAGGAGTAAAAAAGAAAGTTGGATGCATGCAATAACATGAGTGATCTCAAAACAATTATGCTGAGTGAAAGAAGTCTGACAAGAGTACATATTGCATGATACTATTTACATAAAATTCTATAATATGCAAAATATTCTATAGTGACAGCTAATCAGTGGCTGCCTGGGGACTGGAAGAGCAGGGAAGGATGGAAGGAAGGGTTTACAAAGGAACATCACTCCAAAAGTGATAGATATGTTCATTACCTTGTTTGTGGTATGAATTTCGCAGGTGTATACAGATCACAAAACATATCAAAGTGTATATTTTAGGTACGTGTAGTCAATTGTATGTCAATTTCCCCTCTATCACACTGTATAGAACCGTGTTCAACACTTCACTTTCTAGTTCCATTCACTCTCTACTGCCTCTGAGTCCTATCTGAGAATGAAGGCTGGAGTAGATGCTGACTTACTCTGGCCACAGCTGCATCTATCTGAACTCTTTGAAGCCGGGAGTCTAATCCTTCCTATTAGATCGTAAGGTCCTGGAAGGCAAATTCTCATACTTAGACGTCTTCAGCGCTGCACCTGCTGGCTTCCTGCTCCTGCTTTGCCACTTAACTACAATTCCAATCTGTTCTGTGTTCTGAGTCTGCTGCGTAATTAGACATCAGTCCAACCCTACCCTCGAACTGCCTTCTAGCCCTGCCAGAAATGTCTGTCTGCTGGCTGCCTAGAGTCTTCAGCTCTCAGTCCTGGCCTGAAACAGCCTTAGGCCATGTCACTGAAAAATAAACATGCCTTCTGCCTGTTTGTATTTGTGTCTCCCCAGGGGCTTCTGTTGGCTTCACGGGTCGGGCTTATCTACCGTGTCCCAGAGAGTGGACTGAAGAGCAACCTTGATCTAATTTGTCTGGGAGTGAGGTCTGAAGGTTCAAACTTGAGGCTGGTGTCACTTAACTGATATTATTTCCCTTGGTTATCTGCCCTGGCTGACAGGATCTGATGAGAGCAGAGAGATGTCTCATTTCTCTCCCTGCCCCAGAGAGAGGAGGTGGCCTGGGAGCTAGACAGATATGTGGTCTTATCTCTCCAGCAGCAACTGAGTCTGGAAATTCCAAGTCAAAAAGACATCACTACTTGGGAGCAGTGTTTCCCCAGCTACCTTCCATGAAACACTAATAACTTTCCTCAAAACTGACCTCTGTGTAGAGCTCATCATGATCATCAAGTATTAAATAAATACAAAATTATATAGTAGATTGAAAAAAAGCCCTCATAAGTGAGTGATGACATGGTACATTTCTTGTGCTTTAAGAAATTAGGAATCAGGGTGTGCCTGTGTGCTAAGTTGCCTCAGCTGCCTCCGATTCTTTGCGTCCCTATGGACTGTAGCCCACAGGCTTCTGTGCCCATGGGATTCTCCAGGCAAAATACTGGAGTGGGTTGCCATTTCTTCCTCCAGGGTATCTCCCCAACCCAGGGATTGAGCCTGCATCTCTTATATCTCCTGCATGGCCAGTGGGTTCTTTACCACTACCACCACCTGGGAAGCCCAGGAATCAAAGTCTAATTAATAATAAAGATGCCCACCCCGAATAACCATACTTTCCTGTTCTGCAGCTTGATCATGTATGAATTACCTGCAACTCTTTGAGATCTTACAGGGGATTTTCCCAGTTCAGATAATGGACTTCACAAAGTAAGGAAGACCCAGGTGGGCTTCACTGTGGGGACAGTGGGATGGGGGCAGTGAGGCTGGCTCAGCAGGGCAGAGCACTGAAGCTCAACACACACTTGTGTTTTTGCAAGGATCAAGGCCCCTTAAAGGGTACAGGAGAGACCACGGGTCCTACTCACACCCGTGGGCCACAGGGAGCCCATCTTCCCCTCCCACTTCCCACTGGAGGGCTGGGAAGTCTGCTCCACTCCAGCGCTTAAGTCTCACTGGGGCAGACCCCAGATCTCTTAATGTGGTCCACTGCAGACTCCTACTTGCTCTCAGGGCAACATTTATTAAGCAGAAACAATAAAAATGTCCCCTGTGCACTCCGTTCTGCAGTAGATACCCTTGAGTATGCTGCTTATTCAACCCTCACAACAACCCTGTAAGTTAGCAGTTAACTATGCCCATTTTACAGCTAAGGAAGTTGAGAATTTGGGGGCCTACTGATGCTTCTCAAACCTTAGTGTGTATCTGAATCACCTGGAGATCTTGCCAAAGGCAGGATCTGGTTGAGGTGGGATCCAGGAGTCTGCATTTCTAATCTGTGTAGGCAAATACCACAGGCTTAGTGGTTGGGGATGTAGTCAGCCATAGGAACAGAGCTGGCACTGAACCGGGTTCTTCTACTTGCCAGTCGGTTGTGTGAGGCACAGGGATGAATGAGGACATGCACTGCCCTTGAGGACTCCCCATCCAGCCAGCGAGGCAGACACCTCCCCAGGTGACACAAGGTTTGAAGTGCTGCCTTAATGCTGGGAACAAATTCCTGCTGGTTGGAGCCACAGATGAAGAGGGAGGGAGTCGTCCTGTCTAGGGAGCAGAGGGTCAGGGAGGAGCTCACAGAGCTCAGACTTCAAGGAGGAGCAGCAGTCAGCCTCAGGGGAAGAGGGAGATGGCATCAAAGGACATTTCAGTCTGAAAGGGCAGCACAGGCAAAGGCCCGAAGCTGTGACAGCCAGCGCTGTGTTCCGGAACGGTGAGAATTCTAGTGTGGCTGGAGTGTGCCCTCTGCTCCCATCTGCACAGTACTCGGCTTTTGTTAACAGTCCCTACTGGCTGCCAGGCTTGAGTCACTCGCTCGCACTGCAGGCCCTGAGTAAGTAGGTCAGGAGGGTGGTGGGGGCTGCAACCTGGTGCTGGGAGGGCTAGGATCTGCCCACCTGCTGGGTCTTTCCCTCCTCCTTCTCTTTCCTGAGCATCCCAGACCAGGTGAGACAGAGAGGAAGGAGGTGCTCTGGCTGTTCCCCCAAAAGTGAGAGCACTGAGGAACAGGGGGAGGGGGCTCACCATCCAAGGCTTCTTAACCCTGGATGAGTGACAGTCACCTGGGAGACACACACACACAGAGCTTGTGCTTCAGCAGGTCTGGGGGTTGAAGCTCTGGCATCAGTATTTGAAACACTGCCCAGGAGATTCACGTGTGGAGCCAGCCTTGGGAAGCACTAATGTGCACAAACTTAGAGAAGCTTGGGACAGAGGGAGCCAACGTGATCCCTGGGGGCAGGGATAAATATGTCAGACACTGGCACAGATGGGAAAAATACACACTTTGCTTCAAGGACTGAAACAAAAGAGGGTAAGAGGAGTGTGCCTAAACTCTATGCAGTTTGCCAGGATTTTCTAAGATTAAATTCTGTTTTTAATAATCTTTATGGGTCTCATCTGATTATATTGGAAGTATACAGCTGCTTGCGGAATATTTGAAATTGTTCAAAAACATGAGAAGAAGAAAATAAAAATCTGACCACCCAGAGGTAATCACCCTTACAGTATGTAGTCTTTTTTTCAGTCACGTTTGTAATCGACACATATCCACATGTAACTATCCATACAGGATCGAATTGCCCATACAACTCTCACTCCCTGATAGTACATTTCATGTTTGTTTCATTGTTTATGGTTCCCCCCACATAGCTGAAGAAATATCTACAGGCAAGACCTCTGTCTGTTCTCCTGCCCTCCATATCCCCAGTGTCCAGAGGACCTAGCACACAGCAGGCACTCCATACTTTTGTGTTGAGTGGTGAGCACCATAATTGTTTAAGGTCAAGGGTGTTGAAGTTGGATCTGGGTATGACCCCACCTCAATCACTTACTTGGACAAACTACCTAAATCTGCTAACCCTCAGTTTTCCTCATCCATGCAATGGGCATAAGAAGAAAACCAGCCAAACACTGCATCTTTAAAAATGTTTCATATCTGTCCTAGCTCATAGCGAGTCATAAGTAAAATGTTAGCTATCTTATATTTTATATTAGGCAAGTCCTCTCAGAAGTTTGAAAAGAAAGGATAGGCCACACAATCCACTGGTATGGAGAGAGGATTTGCATATCTTAGAGGCACACAGACCTGAGAAAAAGAAGCACTGAACTTCAGTTGACCTTATCTACAAAGCTCATTTTTAGAAGACCAAGGGGAAAAAAAAGAGCAAATTCAGAGTATTCAAGACACATGAAAAGCACTTCAGGATAATGCTCAATAAAAAGTTAAATGTAATTCACCAACCACTTTTCCCCTTCTCCCAAATCCTTATTCAGAGGGCAGGGTCATGACCTGCCAATGCTCCCTTATCTGATTCTCCTGAAGACATCCTTGTTTGTTTACATATCCCCCTGCAGGACTCCTTGAATCAAGAGGGAGGCTTTGGCTCTCTGGAAAAGCTGACGTGGATCCCATGTCATGCTTTAATCATCAGGAGTTGTCTTTAATTACATTATGATATGAGCACCATAACATAAGCTTAAGTAGAGGAAAACATCTCCAGCATCTAGGACAGAGCCTTCCACAAAGTAAACTAAATACTGAATATATATATTTGTTGAATAAAAGATTGATATCTTGCATACTGATTTCATGTGATTGGGTTTCATTTTACTAAGTGTTACCTGTTTTTATCTCTACTGAACACAAATGTCTGACCTTATATGAATGTTAGTAATTCTATTTTACCCTGAACATGACATACTCTGTCACATGGATCTTCTCATTTTCAAAGCTTTCAAAACCTTTAACCTGGAAAGCAAAGAAAGACCTTGCATTTTTCCCTAGGTTAATTGCCCACATCCTTTGGATCATCGAAAAAGCAAGAGAGTTCCAGAAAAACATCTGCTTTATTGACTATGCCAAAGCCTTTGACTGTGTGGATCACAACAAACTGTGGAAAATTCTTAAAGAGATAGGAATAGGTCAGACCACCTGACCTGCCTCCTAAGAAATCTGTATGAGGTCAAGAAGCAACAGTTAGAACTGGACATGGACAATAGACTGGTTCCAAATTGGGAAAGGAGTACATCAAGGCTATATATTATCACCATGCTTATTTAACTTATATGCAGAGTACATCATGCAAAATGCTGGCTGGATGAAGCACAAGATGGAATCAAGATTGCCGGGAGAAATATCAATAACCTCAGATCTGCAGATGACACCACCCTTATGGCAGAAAGTGAAGAAGAACTAAAGAGCCCCTTGATGAAAGTGAAAGAGGAGAGTGAAAAAGTTGGCTTCAAACTCAACATTCAGAAAACTAAGATCATGGCATCTGGTTCTATCACCTCATGGCAAATAGATGGGAAAACAATGGAAACAGTGAGAAAGCCCCAAACTTTATTTTGGGGGTTCCAAAATCACTGCAGATGTTAACTGCAGCCATGAAATTAAAAGATGCTTGCTCCTTGAAAGAAAAGCTATGACCAACATAGACAGCATATAAAAAAGCAGAGACATTATTTTGCTGACAAAGTCTGTCTAGCCAAAGCCATGGTTTTTCCAGTAATCATGTATGGATGTGAGAATTGGACCATAAAGAAAGCTGAGCACCAAAGAATTGATGCTTTTGAACTGTGGTTTTAGAGAAAACTCGTGAGAATCCCTTGGACTGCAAGGAGATCCAACCAGTAAATCCTAAAGGAAATCAGTCCTGAATATTCATTGGAAGGACTGATGCTGAAGCTGAAGCTGTAATACTTTGGCCACCTGATGCAAAGAACTAACTTACTGGAAAAGACCCTGACGCTGGGAAAGATTAAAGGTGGATGGAGAAGGGGACTACAGAGGATGATATGCTCGATGGCATCACTAACTCTATGGACATGAGTTTGAGCAAGCTCCAGGAGTTGGTGATGGACAGGGAAGCCTGGGGTGCTGCAGTCCATGGGGTCACAAGGAGTAGGACGTGACTGAGTGACTGAACTGAACTGAACTGAACTGAATCCAGAATGGTTCTTGTCTCAATGCCTGGAAAGCATTTACGACGTGTCACTCTTACTTTGGCCAGGCTGTCCTATAAGTAATGATCACTCTACTATATTATCCATGGTGAATCTGGAGGCTGTGGCCTCAAAGAGCTATGGAAACCACAACGGACTACAGCGTAGGAGAGGCTGGTGGCGGTGGTGACTGAGTCAGAACTGACAGCGCTTACCAAGAAATGTTTAACCTGCTCCCGTGGGAGCCACCACAGTGGTAAAGAATATGAACTTTGAATCAGACAGGCATGAGTATAAGTTGTGGTGCTGCCAGTTCCTTTTCTGTGACTTTGGACAAGTCATTTCATGTCTCTAAGCCTTAGAAAGTGATGGCATGAGTGCCAAATTTATAGGGTCATTGTAAGGATTAGAGGATAGATGCAGAGTGTGGGTTTAACACAGGGTCTGGGATATTGAAAACATGCCATAAAAGTAGCAGTCATTCAAACTGTAATTACAGGGGCTTTCTTGGTGGTCCAGGGATTAAGAAACCACCTTGCAATGCAAGCCACACTGGTTTGATCCCTGGCCCCGGAAGAACCTGCATGCCATGGGGCAACTGAGCCAGTGTGCCACAACTCATGAGCCTGTGCTCTGGAGCCCACGAACTGCAACTACTGAAGTCCCTGCTCCCAGAGCCCATGCTCTGCAATAAGAGAACACACCACAGTGAGAAGCCTGTGCAGCACAACTAAGAGTAGCCCCCTGGTGCCACTAGAGAAAGACTGCACCCAGCAATGAAGACACAATGCAGTCAAAAATACATACATACATAAATTTTTTTAAAAAAATCATAATTACAAGTTAAAGTAACTACAGCCAAGGTCCACTCCTGAAACAAAGATGGCACCAAGGCTTTCCAAATAGCTTCCAAAGATTTGCTACTTATCCATTCCTTTTGGTCAGCTGATACACATGGAAGCTAAGATCAGAACAATGCTATGAAGAGACAAGACCTTGGCCTGGCACAGAAAATACTCCCTCCCTCGGACACCACCTTCCCAAGGCAGCAGTGAGAGCACCATCCATATGCCCCCCACCTCTGCTTCAAGCTTCACCTTCACTAAACCCCATGGCTTCTGGAAAAAGAGGAGAGAGTAAAACCCTGCATGATATTTCATCGATATTTCATCCCTTTCCTGGGATGAAACCAGTAAGACAAGCTGTTTTTCATCATAGGTTAAATTCTTTTCAGATTCAAGGTAGCATAAATTTAGATCATAACATTCAATAGCTAAACAGCTACACAGCCACTAAATTGAATAAAAATCTAACATCAGGGCACCGCTGATGAATGCAGCCTTTGTGCAAGCCGCTTTTTATCATTTACTTGCTCATTTTTTTAAGTGCCGAATTGCCTTCAGGTTGAGTCTTGAATTATTTTCTCCTCCCATGTATGAATGTTTCAAAAGCAAAACCTGGGATCAGAAGGATGCAGATGGAGAGAGGATTTGCATGAGGGAGGCTGCTTAAGAAATGGTAGAAAGAACCTGGCCAAACTAGACTTCTCTCTGAGTGCCCAGAAAAAACAACGTATATGTTAGAACACCAATGTACCAACTTGTAGGGAAATGAGAAATTCTAAGATGATTACACATGTTCTTCCTATGACTCACACTCCTCTCCCTACACACCCTCTTGACATGTGAAGACCAATAATAATCAGAAAGTGTCTCCTAAAAAGGGGATCAGAACAACGTATTCATTCAGTAAATGTTTACTAAACAGCTGCTATGAGTCTGGCTCTGTGCAAGGCACTGTGAATGATAAAACAAATCATACTTCACTTCTCCCATTGTATAATCCACGGTCTAATAAAGGACACAAACAGGTAGAGAAGTAAGTATGAAATGATGTGGAACTTGCATAATGTGATATGATGCTATGGGAAAGTATATGATGCTACGGGAGCCTGGGGAACAGGCCTCTCTCTCACTAAGAGGGGCTGAAGTGGTTCATCTTAAAAGTGGCAGATGAACATAGGAGAAGGCTGGTTAAGGAGAGGGAGGCAGGGAAGAGTGTCCAAGTCCTAGTTATCTTGGCTTGTTAATCACAGACGTTTTGCTCTGCTGGGTTGTTTGAAGACAGATACTATTTCCTCAGTAGACATAGTTTCCTCAAAGTCCAGACCAGTGCTGGGTACCTTTACCTCTGGACATCACTCAGAAGGCTGATTTCAGTGTCTCCCTTGGTGAGTATCCCACTGAGTAACATCCTCTTGTTGAAAAAAATCAAACTAACCTCACTGGCCTAGAATATTTTCTATCTCTGACTTTGTATACATCTACTCTGGTCTATTATGTTTTGGTGTTTTGCTCATTTCTCAGAAGGCAATTAGATATTTCTTATGGCCAGGTTGTTTGTCCAGGGGGCATATCCCTTGATGTACATCTATGTATTACCTATATGATGACTCTTGCAAGTTATAAGGAAGATTGTTCTCGATCTGACAACCACTGAAACATAACAGGCTGAGAGTACATTGTAAGCAGTTCTCTTATATTCTAGTGGCCACACATCTCTGGACAATGCTTTATTTATTCTTCACTTGCTCATTGGTAAATTGACTATATAGGTGTCCTGTCCCACAGAGTAGAGGTAAGATGTTGAACAAAAAGCAGACACAGTCAAGGTCTCTACCTGAATTCCTTCACAGTCCAGGAGACGAGACAAAGATAATCAAGTAATTAAGGACTTATATGTAAATTCACAACTGTGATAATGCTATATATATATTTATATAAGAGTGATGGTAGCAAGAGAGAAGCTAAAATACGAGTGTAGTCATCTTCCAAGTGATAGGAAAGGAGTTAATTCCAGTCCCCGTGGTCCAATAGAACCAACTCAAATCAGCCAGCACAATTGTGAAAGAGGGTGCAGTTTACTAAGAACTAAGGACACAGAGTCTGACTACAAAATAGGGCTCAGCATCTAAATCTGAGGCTCAGGGAGAATTATTCTGGACATGTAGCCAAATCCATCAATATCCTGTGTCCTAGCCCAGCGACCTCAGTTGACCAGAGATGGCAAATTGTCTGTCTTTATTTGGGTAAATGTCTTAGCATTCTGAGAGGTCTGGAAATAAGTCAAGAGGTGGTGAAGTATGTAAAACACATCCATAAGTATTAACACTTCAGTATCTGGTTTTGACAGGTTTTGCAATCATAAGAACATGTGTGTGTATTTGTTCTCTGTGGCAATGCTTCCCAACCTTTCCCATGACATGAGACAAATAATATTTTAAAAGAATATTGGGGTTGCTATGCTAACTGGAGGGATTTGGAACCCTATCTGTGGCTGTTCTTGGCAGGATGCAATCAGGCCACAGACTCTGGCCAACTCAAGCCTCACATTCTTGCCTCACAGTTGAGGGCATCAATTCTTGACACACCCTGGGCAAACTGAGGGATAAACAGCAATTTACACTGTATGAAGTAGGCAAGTTGACTGACCCATGGGACTTGTTACTTTGATTTTAAATGGTTAACTGGTAACTTGTGATTTTAACTTGAAATATATAGGATAATTTGATTGTATTTGTAAACTGTTTATTTGATAATTGGATCCCTTACATCTAAAAGTTGACATTTATTAGCTTCAAAAGCAGAGTTCAAGTGTCTAAGAAAATTATGGTTGAGTTTAGGTCTGCCTAAAACTGTGCCCTGAGAGAATCAGATCCATTATATTTATGATTGCAATTTGAAACATCTAAGAAGATATGATTAATTAAGTAAGTTAGATTAAATGTTATGGAAAATAGAATCTGTTAAATTTACAACTAACATCACTATTAATCAAATTATATTAATTATATAACAAATTAAACATTTATTATTTTATGACTAAAGAGTTATAAATTTAAAAAGTGATTCACTCTTGAGATTAAAACTTACAGCTAACTTTAAAAAATTTTAATTTCTGTAATTTAGTATTAATTAAAACATAAGGAACAGTAAATATTCCACTGAATGTGTAAATCCACCCACATACAATACAAAACTCAATTGACAACATGAAGATAAGGGCATAATCAGCAAGAATACATGAACACAGTTTGATTTAGTCTAGGTACCCCACTCCAGTACTCTTGCCTGGAAAATCCCATGGATGGAGGAGCCTGGTGGGCTATAGTCCATGGTGTTGCTAAGAGTCGGACACAACTGAGCGACTTCACTTTCAATTTTCACTTTCATGCATTGGAGAAGGCAATGGCAACCCACTCCAGTGTTCTTGCCTGGAGAATCCCAGGGACAGCAAAGCCTGGTGGGCTGCCATCTCTGGGGTCGCACACAGTCGAGCACAACTGAAGTGACTTGGCAGCAGCAGCAGCAGCAGGGGGCCAAAAAGATTCTTCCAGAAGAAATGCGGGCAGGAGAGGAGAGTACTGCAGGAGAAGATGGAGTAGAAGGAACAGGGGAACAAGAAGAGGTAAAGAGGATGCACTGGGAGTCTGTGTAAAGGCCTTGGAGTAGCCTGAGGCTTTGGGAAATATAAACACTATGAGCCGGTCTACAGCACAAACAAGAGAGAGCAGAAAGCCAGGACCTCAAGTGTGTGCTCACCTCCTTTAGTGTTCTGTGTGGGAATCCTCTCTTTAAAGAGGCTTCCTTCACCACCTTTCTAAAATCACTCCTAGCTGGTTACTCTCTAATTCCTGCACTACTTAATATTTCTTCATAGTCCTTATCACCCCTGAAAATAAGTCTCTATTTTTTATACTTTTTAATTGTTAATCTCCCCCACTAGAATATATATTTCATGGCTCCATGATGAGGACAGGAGCTTTATTTGTTTTGTTCACCACTGTTTCCTTGGTGCTTTGAAAAGTGCATGGGCCTCCCAGGTGGCGCTAGTGGTAAAGAGCCCATCTGCCAACGCAGGAGACGTAAGAGATGCAGGTTTGATCCCTGGGTCAGGAAGATCCTCTGGAAGAGGGCATGGCAACCCACTCCAGTTTTCTTACCTGGAGAATCCCATGGACAGAGGAGCCTGGAGGGCTACAGTCCACAGGGTCGCCAAGAGTCAGACATGACTCAGTGACTTAACATGCATGTTTCCATGGTACTTTGAACAGTGTGTGTATTCAAAACACCTTCTTAAAGCAATGAGTCAAGCAATGCAAGAATAAACACAAGAAGGGCCTTGTAGACCATTCTAAAGATTTTGGTCTTCCAGCTAAGAGTAGGCAGGAGGTCTGGTCAGTTTGCATTTAAAAAATACTTGGCTAACCATACAGTAAACACAAATGAAAAATGGTGGCTACTTTGACTAAGATTGTGACCGTGGAAAGAGATATGTACAGATTTGGAAGTTGGGAGAGCTTGTTGACAGATTGGATATGCAGAGATGAAAGAGGAGGTCAAGTTTGGCTCCTGTGATTCAGGTTTATGGAACTGGACATATGGGGATGCTATTCACTGAGACAGAGGATGATGAAAAAGGACTAAACTTGACATTGTGGATATGCTAAGATCAAGGTACCTAGAAAGCATTCAAGTGTACATGCCAGATAGACATGTCTATGTTCTGGAAGCTAAGCTGAAGTTTTATATCAATGGTTCATCATGTGTAAGTAATAACTGAATCTATGGTAATCAATGAAACCAAGGCAGAAAGTAGAGTTAAAAATACAGAGTGCAAAGTACAGGGGTCCTATGACTAAGTCTCAACTAACTCTAATATTCAATGACCTAAATAGGGATTGAACAGAGATGTAAGAGGAACATCAGGAAGGTATCATGTCACAGAAGCCAAAGAGAGCATGTAATTCAAGAAGGTAGGGAGTGATCAGTTAATATGAAGAAATACTCCAGAGATGTTGAATAATGGAGAGCTGAAAGATGGTCATTGGATTTAGAAACATGGTGGTTACTGGTCACCTTAGCAAGCACTTGCTTGATCATAAGGCATTTTGAACTTGGTGAGCAGTAAGTGGTGAGGAAGTAGAGACATGAGTAAAGGTAACTCTTGCAGAAGGACAGGCTGTAAAGGGAAGGGAAGTGGAGGGAGACATAGTATCAGGAAAGGAATTTTTAAGGACAGGATTGATTTCATTTGTTTTGTTTTTAATAACAGGGACTTGAGCATGTTTAGATGCTGGTGGTTTCAAGAAAAAGGCTGAAAGGAGAAAGAAGAATCTATAGTCCACATGCAGTCCCAGAGAAAAGGGAAAATGGAGAGAAGGAAGAGAGAGAGAGAGCAAGCAGAAAAAAAGTCTATAGATTTAGGGTTGGGAACTGAGAGCATCTCCCATATGATAGCTGTACAGCATAGATTATTCTCCAGTGATGTTACGTATGTAATTCCTGTCACCTCCTCTAGGAAGTCTTCCATGATATCCCTTGTAACTCCTTAACCAGGTAATCTCTGTACTTCCCTGGTATCTTGTGTCTTTCTCTCTACTGGAGCAAGTAATACTGATTTAAATTTTAATTTACGTGTAAATACCTATTCTATTGTACCATACCTTCCTGGGTCTTCCTGAAGGCAGACGATGCCTTACTCATACCTTGATCCCCAGGACTGGCACAGAACAGGTGTTAATGAACTGAGCTGGCCCATACTCATACTATAAATCCTTAGCATGTAGGTATCATCTTTTTACTATCTTTTGACTACTCTCTAGTAAGGCTGAGTGTCCAAGTGATAGTGCTTTCTGCTTACAGATGCCTCTTCACTAGCCATTCTACTCATGTGACGACCATTAGAACATGGGTAAGGTGGAAGTTAATAAGTAGAACAGGAAAAAAAATTTCCATTGTCAAAATCAGTTTAATAGACTAGGACTTCCCTGGTGGCTCAGCTGGGAAAGAATCTGCCTGCAATGCAGGAGACCCCAGTTCGATTCCTGGGTTGGGAAGATCCCCTGGAGAAGGGATAGGCTACCCACTCCAGTATTTTGGGTGTCCCTAGTGGCTCAGTCAGTAAAGAACCTGCCTGCAATGCAGAAGACCAGGGTAAATTTCCAGAATCTTTCATATGGTAATATTGGTTATGAGTCTTCAAGAAGGGGGTATAATTGAAACGCAGTAGTACTCTTTTCTGTTGTGAGAATGGGGAGTGGTTGTTTTCACATCACATTCTTTCAGGAACACTGCAAAGACTCACATGGCCATAGCCCATCAATGAAATAATGCTGGGTTGTTAGAGGTTCCTGTCCTTTACAATCACATGGCTCTAATTTGTACATTCCATTGAACAAGAGTTGTGATACTTGTAAAGGCTGTGGTTTACACACACATACTCTATCTCTTGCTTGCTTCAGAATTCTTATTGCTCCTAACATCTCTCCCTTCCCCCTTGTCCCCTTTATTTGTAATTTCTTTTCTTTGTAGTCTTTGCCTTCTTCCTTTTCTCCCTCTCTCCTTCTCTTTCTCCCTCCTCTTTCTCGCTCTCCCTTCTTCTACCTCCTTCCGTCTCTCTTTCTTTGTGTTAATTCATTCACTGCTGTGGGCTCCCCCCACAACATACCTACCATGAAAGAAGGGAGTTTATCTGTCCTTTTACCACCAAAATCCCAGGGCCTACAACATCACCTAGTATAAACTAAGGCCTTAATAAACTTTTAGAAATAAAAGAACTATTTCTCTGTGATTGTGCAAAGTTTAAATAAATGCTGATCCAACATCAGTCCTAAGATCTGTTTGTTGAAATGACTTTGACTTATTTGACTTTAAAGAAAATCACAAAGTTGTTTATGCACACAGCGTAACAGTAGAGTAAATCTCAAATTAAACACTAAATCAATTCCTAGACAAATTATATTTGCAAGAAAGGGAAATCCCTGAGGCCATGCATGGGGATGAAGCACAGGCTTGGTGAAGCCAAGGCCTTGGGAAATGAGCCAGTTGCCCATCTTGGAGAGAAAGATGTACCTCTTAGTAGAGACACAAAGATGTGACTGATGGGCCCATGAGCACCATGAGGAATCTATTTTGCTTAAATTTATTTTTCTAGTTTCAGATTGCATTTGGGGTTTTTTATAAGATGATCTATGGCAATCCCTTTTCATCTTGTCAGTAAGTCATTGATTATTTGTATTGGTCACAATCACTTAAGACTAAAGACCTAGTCAATCAATGGATGGACACAAAATATGTGATATTGTTCATATTCCATCATATTATAATAAAACAGATAAAGTATCAGGGACAGATTCCCCTGTGCTTTAAATAGATTTCTCCTCAACTATGGCTGTAAATGATATCATCTATCCTAACATCTCAGGAAACCAGCCAAAGTAATTTCTTTTTGTGTCTCTTGTTACAAAAGCTTGAATGGTCACAGATACTGAAACATATACAACTTAGATTAAAGGAAACAGCAGCATTATATCACAATGCCAGGGAAGCAATTATTGTAAACAAGGACATTTACTAGAAAATGCCTATCTTAGAACTCACCTTGGCAGGAAAAATGATGCAAGACCTTCTGCCAGAGCCTATTCTTTTTTTAATATCACAAAGGGAGAAAAAGATCTGGAGCTCACCAAGAAAGCATATTTCTAAACAACACCTCTAGGAAATTTGTTTCTTCACCTAATAATACGTGTATTTTACCGTTGGGCCTCTTAAAATCTCTCTAACTTTTCTGAATTCTTTCATTGGTTCTGTATCATAAGATTTCCACTGTCAGTACTTAATTCATGGCAATAGTGGGGGAGAAGGCTTGGAGAAGGCCTAAAATTTGATATATTGCAAAAAAAAAAGGGGGGGGGTGATTTAGTTATTTTAAGCTGAGGACTATGAGGGTTGGAAAAAATCTGAAATCCAGGTAATATGCATTATTGATTAGAAGCATGGTGTCTATTGGGTGATGATTTTCAACAGAAATATGTCAGACCTAATACTCTGCCCTCTACATTCCCTCAGTGCCTAGCACGGGGTTATAGTGAAGGTGTCTGCAGATTATTTTGAATTTTGTTTGTAACAATAATTTTGTGAGTGAATGAATAAATGGATGAATTATGCAGCAAAGTAGAAAATGAAGTGTCTTTAGGATCAAACATGGTTATTTCAATCAGCCCCTGTTGCCAAAGACACATTATGGGATCAGGGAAAATGCCCTTAAGTTATGTATTTGCTGAAAAGATTTTTCTCTGCATGGAAAGAGTTTGTTCCATGAAATGAAGACCTCATCTGCTATTTTCCTCTCAGGCTTCTACTTCTGAAAATGAACTAGCACTTATTCAAAGGGACTTTGTTGGAATCATCAGCCTTACTTTAAGGAATGTGATGTGCCAAGTCCAAAGTTAGCAAAGAATTTTTATGGATGGATGGCCCTCTAAAATCATATGGGTCTTACAGAGAAAGAGGTTAGATAAGATGGTGTATAGAGTTTTAAGATAAAACTAAGCCACTAATATTTCTGCTGACCTTACACATTCATCCTAAATTTTTGGTCTCTAGTATTCTTTTTTGATTGTTCAGAGAAAACAAATTTGGGCAGCAGATGTGTCCACCTAGAAACTGATGAACAGTGAGCACATGACATAAAGGTAACTGTGTGCCTAAAATAGGTGGCATTATGCCTATTCCAGGAGATAAATTCCACTTGGGGAACTAAGATTATCATTTAGACACACAGGAAATAAAGTGAAAATAATTACAGAGAAATGCATACACAAGCATGCCATGTGCTTATGATAAAATGAAGGCATAAGTAATGTAAACATTTTGAAGAGAATAAAGAAGAGAATGAAATTGAATGGTAATGCCATGATTCAGAAATTTCTAACTATTAATATCCTGACATGTTTCCCAGAATTTTTGTGCCCCTCTGCATGTGTGTTTGAGGATAAGAATAGGATCATATTCATGCTTAATTTTGCAACTTTTCTTTCCACTGAGTATAATATGAACATTTTTCTACATCACTTGTTCTGACCTCTTCTAGTATCCCATGGCTGGAAAATGGATGTGCGGCTCTCAATGGTTTCACCACAATGGTCCCATACAAAGACTTTCTTAAAGCATTTTTTACCTATTTCAAGGCTAGTTGTGATATGAAAACCTAGTGGAATCTCAAAAGAATTCATCCAGGGACAGAGATCCAAAGTAGCATTGCAGAATGTGAAAATTACAGCTTTTTACTCTGTCACACCTACGTCTTCAGCATGTGTGCCCATCATGTCTATAACTTGATGATAGCTGAGGCTGTTTCCATTGTCATTCTTCCTCCTGACATTATCCTAAGCAGGTCACTCAGCTTTCTCTATGTTCTTGTTATGGTAACATTTATGAAGAATGGCTAAAATAACGTTAAAAAGAATGAAATAGTGCCATTTGCAGCAACATGGATGAACCAAGAGATTATCACACTGAGTGAAGTAAGTCAGACAGAGAAGGAGAAATATCATATGACATCCTGTAAATGTGGAATCTAAAAAGAAATGATACAAACAAATTTACTTACAAAACAGAAAGAGACTCGCAGACTTAGAGAACGAACTTATGGTTGCCAGGGGTGGGGGGAAGGATGGTAGAAGGGAGAGTTAGGAAATTGGGGATGTACATGTACACACTGCTATATTTAAAGTGGATAACCAACAAGGATCTACTGTATATCCCACGGTCTGCTCAATGTCAGGTGGCAGCCTGGATGGGAGGGAAGTTGGAGGAGAATGTCTACATGCATATGTATAGCTGAGTCCCTTCACTTTTCACCTGAAACTATCACAACAGTATTTGTTAATTGGTTATATCCCAATAAAAAAGTTTTGAAACAATGAAATAAAACAAATCCCCTAGAATAAATGAAAAAAAACAAAAAAAGAGAGTGGCCTTATTAGCTTCTTTACTCAGAAGTTGTCCTATACTTCATGAGTTAAATCCAAACATAAGTTACAACAGATTACTTTTCATGTTGAGTAAAGCCATTTTTATTCTACCTGCTAGATTTTCTGTGTCTTTGCATGGCTGGAATCTTGGTAGTTTTCAAAAACAAAGAAAAGGAACGAAAGGACAACAGGTATAATCATAAAACACAGCCTTTAAACTCAATACTTTAACTAGTTTCATGTTCACTTTTTCTTACCATAAATATATGTTTTCATTCATTAGCTCACAAACTCAAGTATAACAGCTTGCTTGGTCTTTGTCCTGTTTCCTGGTAGAGAACTTCTAAAACCCTTGATATTCCCTGAGCAACAGGAATATCTTTGTTATGTTAATAAGGTGCCTCTGTGATGGAGCCTTTAGATAGCTTCAGCTGTGTTAGTTGGGTTGGTCATCAAAACAATTTACCATGTCATTAGAGGGTTGGGATTTGAAGTAGCCCAACCTCTGGAGAGAAGAGGGAGCTAGAGATTGAGTTCAATCACATGACCATTTATCTAATGAATCATGCCTATATAATGGAACTGCAATAAAATCTCTGGACACCAAAGCGCAGTGGAGTTTGATGACTGGTGAACACATCAGTGTGCCAGGAGGGTGACACATGCTGATTCCATGGCGAGAGGGCACAGAAGATCTGAGTTACCTCCCAGGCCTCACCCTATGGATATCTTTTATAACAAAACTGTTAGTATAAGCACTGTTGCCCTGAGTTCTTTGATTCGAACAAATTATCAAACATGAGGGGCACAGCAGGAACCTCACAGACTTATACCCTGTTGGCCTGAGGTGTAGGTGACCTGGGGATCCAAGTGGCTAGTATCTTAAGGGAAGTCTTGTTGTGGACCATGTCCTAAACTTGTGGAGTCAGGTACTAACTCCAGGTGGTTACTGTCAGAATTCAACTGTATTGCAGTATTTCCAGTTGGGATGGACATAGGAATACTTCCTAACTTTGTGATGTAGGAATTATATTTCCTACAGGGGAAAATGCTAATGCTTAGAAACAGTAAGTAATTCTCATCAGGTAATACATGGAGTAAGTGAAAAGATCTAGAATTTAAACCCAGATCGATGAGTCTCCAAGTTCTGTGAGTCTTCTGCTTTATGCCAACCTGCTCTAACTTTTACAAAGGTCAGATATTACAAATGCTTATCCCAGTGTCATTACCGGGAATGGTGCTGAAAATAGAATTGCTAAGAGAAACATTTCTGGTCTTAGGTCTTCAGTCTCCTAAGTGTGAGAAATGTTCAGAAAAATGTAGTTTTACAGGATAAACCTGCAAGTGCTCAGATGAAGGGGACTGTCCTGGGATGTGGCCTAAATAAATAGTTTCTTCATGTGGCACAAAAGTTTCCTGATTTTCTCTAAGGAATGAGAGTTCCATGATATTGAGTAATAATCAATAATTACTGAGCTCCTGATGTTCAAGACCACTGTGTTAGGCTCTGATGATACAGGGAGCATGAGCTAAGACCACTGCCCTGGAGCAGCTAACAATTCAGTTGGGAAGATGGATTAAAGCAGAGCATTATAAATAATTCACACAAAAAAGATTACCCAAGGAAGATGTTCCTAAGGGTAAGGGTGATTATAGAAGGTTTCCTGGAGGAAAAAGACCTGAAACTGGGCCTCGAAATGTGTATATGATTAAAAAGTAGTGTCTTTCAAGACTGGAGTAAAGTAGAATATGCAATGTGCCTAGTATGGTGTCTACAGTGAAAATGATGATGATGATGGTAGTCAAAGCAATTCTGCAGCTTGTAGACAGGCATGCTTCTTATTAGAGTACTCAAGAGTAAAAGAGTTAAGTACACATTTTGAAGTGAAACACAGACTGTTTAATTTTGTAGCTAGAGATCTTTGAATCAGAGGTACTTTTATACCTGACAAAAGAAGGAGGCCCCTGCTAAGGACAAAATGTATCCCCACTGCTGCTGCTGCTAAGTCACTTCAGTCGTGTCCGACTCTGTGCGACCCCATAGATGGCAGCCCACCAGGCTCCCCCGTCCCTGGGATTCTCCAGGCAAGAACACTGGAGTGGGTTGCCATTTCCTTCTCCAATGCATGAAAGTGAAAACTGAAAGTGAAGTCGCTCAGTCGTGTCTGACTCTTAGCGACCCCATGGACTGCAGCCTACCAGGCTCCTCCGTCCGTGGGATTTTCCAGGCAAGAGTACTGGAGTGGGGTGCCATTGCCTTCTCCGAATGTACCCCTACATGCCCTAAAAGGAGGCATCAGTTATGTGATAAGGAAAATCCCAGAGCCTGGGGTTTATAACACAAGAAAAGGACTGAATGTGGTACAATATGAAGCTTCTTAGGTAACCCCCTCTAGAAAGTGATAGAAAGATAGCAAGTGACAGCCTAATACAGGCGCCAGGCCAGAGTCCCCAGACCCCAGTGGTGAGCCACGCCTCTCTCCCTTCCTCTGACACTGTGCAGTTCAGGTAGTGCTGACTCACGCCATGTTCCATGGCCAGGTCCTGATGGAATTAAGCCAGTCACAATCTCCTCTTCCCCTGCCCACCATGACTGATTCAAGAGAGACTCATGAGCAAATGTGGCCCAATAAGAGACTGGATACCTAAGGGTCCATGCGGGAACAATCAGAGGGGATGCACCCTCTTCTCTTGCACAATGCAGCTGGTCAGCAGCTTGCAGCTAACAGCAGTCAGTTGTGAAAAAGAGAGCTGGCAATGTGGTGGGGGCTGGGCAATGCATGGAGCCTGAAGATGAAGCCAACGCTACAAGAGATGGAGCAAAATAGAAAAATTGGGCTCTGGTTACAATGTATATGCTACTGGATCAAGCACTGCCTGAATCATTTCTGTATCATTCAGATCTGTGATCCAAGAACTGCCCTCCTCACTCCCATTTTTTGCTTAGTTTGGTTTGAGTGTTTTTTTTTTTCCTCTCTCTTATTTATAACCCAAATATTCATAACTTGGTGATGACAGCCAAGCAAGCTCTGAGATCATTCAATTTATTTCAATTTATTGTCTAGGAATGTTCACTCCAAGTATCAACCATTTGTGTAAAACAAATATCTACCAATATTTTCTAGGCGTAAGTCACTATGGATATTTGCAATTCCACATGATATTTGAAAAAAGTGACTTGAGAATATCTGTCAAATATATCAGATCATAACGATTACTACATAATGGCATGTTCTAATAAGGTTTCAATTACATTTATATGTGGCAAATTTTAAAGCACTGGGCTTATGAAATAATTTAGATGAAGCACATACCACTACTCATTCTCATTTTAAATTTAGTGACTCTCTTTTCATTCAAGCAGTAGAACCCTGCCTGATATTAGAGCCCTTAGGGTCTCCTCAAATGAGAATCTCGGTTCAGAATATGAGCCAGCACTACCAGGGTGACAGCCAGGAGTATGTGAAGCAAAGAGAGACAATAAGCATGCAAAACACTGCCCTTGCTAATGCCCAGATACCCACACTTCAGACATCATGTCTTCATTCTCATTTCTGCCATCAAAACCATAAGGCTGTGTGATGGAAAGAATGGAGGGCTGCTCAGGACAGAGAGGACCATCAGAACCATCCCATGCTCACTAGAAGCTCTACAATTATATACCAAAAAGATCTCTCAGCCTCTACAAGTCCCAATGTTTTCACCAGTCGCTCCTGTAAACCTGACCATTCTTGTCTTCAGAAATCCTCATTCTCTCTTCACCCCTGCCCGATTCCATTTTCCTTGCAAAAGGTGAATGACAGGAGGTATAGAGATCCATTGGTTATTTCTTATACAGATTCCTTGATAGTAAAATTAAGAAGATCTATCTTTCTACTAGTGTGCAAAAACCCCGCTGGGTCTTAACAAAGAACTTCCCGGGACCACGGTAGAGAAAAAATGCAATATGCCTATGTCTGAGCAGGGAGTAATATTTTCTAAGGCCCCCAGTATTGCATAGAAGACTGATTTCTTTCCTTTACAGGGACTTTCCTTTTACCCTAAGCATTCATCTTGCTGGCTATGACAGCTAAGGTTAGAAACTGTTGCTTTAATGGAGCCAGAGTCAATAGAATAGTACATACAGTTGCTGAATGATACAATGTCATATTTTTATTTACTTTTAATAATGGCAACAATGTATGTAGAAATAAATGTTTATGCATTTTTACATTTCTTTCAAATACTATGTATCTTTTAATTATGTTTTAATACATAATTACTTAAAGACAATTAGTGTTATCTCATTTTCACATATCTTTAAAAAGATAATTGACTATTGAGGGTAAAATTAATATCAATGTACTATAGTGTTTATAACAGATGCAAAAGTAAAATAACAAAGGAATACAAAGGTCAACTTGGGGTAAATGATAAATGTGGTAACATTTTTAGAACGTTGATAGGTATATAATATTTTAAAGTAGTTTTTAAAAGTTAAAAGTTGCAGATAGTAATCGAGAGCAACCAACTAAAAAATAACACAAAGAGGTATAACTAGGAAGTCAATAAAAAGTATTAAATGAAATACTAAACATACACCTGATTTATCCAAAAGAAGACAGGAAAGGAGGAACACAGGAACTAAGGACCTTTGAGACATTGTTATGGGTTGAATTGTGTCTCCTTGCAAAATCCATACGTTGAAGTCCTAAGCACCAGTACCTCAGACTATGACTTCATCTGGAATTAGGGTCTTTTTTTTTTTTTTAACATGGACCATTTTTAAAGTCTTAATTGAAATTATTACAATATTGCTTCTGCATTATGTTTTGGTTTTTGGCCCTGAAGCATGTGGAATCTGAGTTCCCCAATCAGGGATCAAACCTGCACCCCCTGCATTGGGAAGCAAAGTCTTAACCACTGGAATCCCAGGGAAGTCTCTAAGTTAAGGCTTTTACAGAGGTAATCAAGTTAAAAGTGAGAACTAAGCTGATATGACTGATATCCATACAAGAAGGGGATATTTGGATGCAGATAGGCACAGAGAGAAGACATGTGAAGACAAAGAAACAAGATGGCCCTCTACAAGCCAAGGAAAGAGACCTGGAACAGATCCTTCCTTCACTGCCCTCAGAAGGAACCAACTCTGTAAACACCCTGATCTCAAATCTTCAGCCTCTAGACTATTACTTACCCAGCCTGCAGTACTTCATTATGGCAGCCCTAGTAAAGTGATACAGCTGTACAGTAAATAAATACCAAGAAGCCAAAGTTAAAATTCAACAATATTGGTACTTACTTTAGGTGTAAATAGATTAGTACTACATGTAAAATGCAGACACTGTCAGACTGAACAGAAAAGCAAACTCTAACAATATGCTGTTTTCAAGAAACATAAATTAAACATAGAGACACAGACAGGTTCAAAGTAGAAGGGTTGAAAAAGATACATGCATACCACAATATACAAGAGAGGGACACGGCCATATTACATCAGAAAAATTAGACTTCAGAACAAGGAAAATTACAAGAGGAAAAATAAGGACATATAATGATTAAAAGAGATTCACTGACAAAACATAAAAATCATAATACATACCAATATACATGGATTAATTGTACTGCATATTCTGGTAATATAACATTAAAATATAAAATCAAATTTATAACAGCAAACAAAATATCAAACACCTTAGAATAAACCCAGTGGAAGATATGTAAGACCTCTATGCCAAAAATTACAATACATCCTCAGAGAAATTAAGTAAGATCCAAATAAATGGAGGAGTATGCAGTTTTCCTGAATCATACACCTAAAAAATGTTAAAGGGTCTCTTCTCTTGAAATTGACCTATTTCTACATTGGGCAGCACCTCTACACTTATAATTATCGTGCTATTTGTGGGTCACCAACGCATGGATATGGGCCTTGACTAGACCATGTCTCTCTATATAGTCCTAAGCAAATCCCAGGAGGCTTTGTTGAACAAAATGGCAAAGTAATCTTAAAATTTATATAAAAATGCAAAGGGTCTAAAATAAGAAAAAAAAATCTTAAAAAAGAACAAAGTGGTAAAACTTACACTCTATGAGTTCAAAATGGCCTGGAGAATTCAGGACTATACATAGTTCACGGAGTCACAAAGAGTTGGACACCACTGAGTGATTTTGACTTTTCACTTTTTCAGTCACAGAGGAGTGGCCAAGGTGGTGGGGTAGAAAGACCCTGAGCTCACCTCCTCTCACAGGCACACAAAAATTACAACTATTTATAGAGCAACTGTTGATGAGAAAAACCAAGACAGTCTCAGAAAAGATCTTCTACCACTGAAGATCTAAAGAGAGAACCATAACAAGAGGGCAGGAGGAGCAGAGACATGGTCCAGTCAAGGCCCACAAATTGCAGGATAATTATAAGTGTAGAGGTTCTCCCCAAGAAGGGAGTAGTCTGAGCCCCACATTGGGCTCCACAGCATGGAGGTCCTGCACAAAGAAGATGAACATCCAGGACATCTGAAGCCCAGTAGAGCTTACCTTCAGGAGAGCTCAAGGGCTGTGGGAAATAGAAACTTCACTCCTAGAGGCTGCACATAAAATCTCACAGGCTCTTGGACCCAGAGCAGAAACAGTATGTTGAAAGAAGCCTCATTCATATCCACTTGTTGATCTTTGAGAGACTCCTAGAGAGGCAAAAAATAGCTGGGGGCTCACTCTGAGGAAACAGACATGGGTGGTAGACATTCTGGGAAGCATGCACTAATCTGAGGACACTGATGCTAGCAAGTGCCATTTTGGAATCTTCCCTTTAGCTTAGAAACCTCAGGACCAAGCTCCGCCCAACAGACTCTCAGTACCGGTACTGGGTTGCCCAGGCCAAGCAACTACCTGGGCAGATACAGCCCCACCCACCAACAGGCCCGCTTCCCCAAGGCTCCCTGAGCCCACAACTGCCCCCAGGCCTGGCCACGTCCCCCAAAGGGCTCAGGCTTTTTGCATACCAGTGTGTTGAAACTAGCCACAGGACCACCAAGACCCTGTAGACAAAAACCCTGGGACCCAGCTCCACACACTAATACCAGCTCTGGAATAAGCCTCACTCCCCAGTGGTCAGGCACCTGAGACCCCATGGGCCCTGACCCTGCCCACCAGTTGGCAGACACCAGCCCTAGGACCAAGAGCATCCTTCAGTCAGCCATGATGGGATTTGGCCCCATCCATCAGTAGGCCAACACCAACTTTGGGACTTCCCAGACTCATAACCAACCATGTCAGGAAACACCCTTGCCCATCAGCAGACTGACGTTTGATCTGAGACCCCAAACCCTACACCCACCCACTTCAGAACCCACCTCTGCCCACCAGTGGGTCCACATTTGTTTCAGGAACCCCCGCTCCAGGCCCACAGGCAGAAGCCTTGTAACCCATTCCTACCCACTGGTAGCCAGCAGCCTCCACACAAGGTAGGATCTGGCAATCAACCAGATGAGGGATTAGCCTTCATCTGATCATCCACTGTAGTAACCCTGCACAACAGAAGGACCCATGCAACCAAAATAAGGGGTCCCTCTAAAGCATATAGCTCTAGGGACCAGAGGGGAGTGAGCTGGTGGGGCATACAGGATGTCTCCTGTAAAAGGCCATTTCTCCAAGGTCAGGAAACATAAACAAACTACCAAATACGTAGAAATAAAGTCATCAAATTGGGCAAAATGAGGAGACAGAGGAACATTTTCCAAAGGAAGGAACAAGGTAGAGCCCCAAAAGAATTAAGTGAAGTGGATATAGGGAACATACCTGATAAAGAGTTCAAAGCAGTTACTGTAAATATTCTCAGAGAACTCGGGAGAAGACTGTATGAACCCAGTGGAAAGTTTACCAAAGAGTCAGAAGATGTAAAGAAGAACCAAGTAGAGCTTAACAATACAATAACTGAAATAAAAATTATTCTAGAAGAAATCAATGGGCTTCCCTGGGGGCTCAGTAGTAAAGAATACACCTGCCAATGCAGGAGATGTGGGTTCAGTCCCTGGGTCAGGAAAAACCCCTGAAGAAGGAAATGGCAACCCACTCCAGTATTCCTGTCTGGAAAATTCCATGGAGAGAGGAGCCTGATGGGCTACAGTCCATTGGGTGACATAAAACTCAGATATGACTTAGTGACTAAACAACAAAGAAGGAATCAACAGGAGATAAGATACAAAGGAGCAGACCAGTGAGCTGGAAGACAGAGCAGTGGAGATAAATGAAACTGAATAGAAAACAAAGAAATAAATACATAAGGAAAGTTTAAGAGACTGCCTAGGACATCAAGTGTCCTAGCATTCATATTATGGGAGTCTCCGCAAGGAAAAGACAAAGAAGAGAACATGTTTGAAGATATAATACCTGAAAACTTTCCTACCTGAGAAAGGAAACAGACATCCAGGTCCAGGAAGCACAGTCTCAAACAGAATCAACCAAAGTGGTCCATGCCAAGATGTATTTTAATTGAAATGGCAAAAATTTTTAAAGAGACTATTAAAAGCACCAAGGAAAAAACAACAAAGTTATGCAGGAGGAAACTCCCATAAGGCTATCAGCTGATTTTTCAACAGAAACTCGGCAGGCCAGAAGAAAGTGACACGTATTTAATGTGATAAAGGGGAAAATGTGCAACCAAGAATACTCTACCTGGCAAAGCTTTATTTCATATTTGACATTTGAGAAATCAAAAGTTTCACAGACAAGCAAAAGCTGAAAGAGTTCAGCACCACCAAAATAGCTTTATAAGAAATGTTAAAGGAACTTTTCTAAATGAAGAAAGGTACAACACTAAACTCAAAAAGTATGAAAGAGGAAGGCTCACTGATAAAGGCAAATATACAGTAAAGATAGTAAATCAATCATGTAAAAAAGGAGGACTGTTAAAAGACAAGAGTAGTAAAAGTATCTACAGCCACAGAAACAAATGGACTACAGAAACAAAATGGTTTAAAACTATACTACAAAGTTATAGTCATCAAAACAATATGGTACTTGGACAAAAACAGACACATAAATCAATGGAACAGAAAAGAGAGCCCAGAATGAACCCACGTTGACATGGGTAATTAATCTATGACAAAGGAACCAAGAATATTAAATAAGGAAAAGACAGACTCTTCAGTAAAGGGTATTGGAAAACTGGACAACTGGATGCAAAAGAATCAAACTGGACTACTTTCTCACATCATGCAAAGAAATAAACTCAAAATGGATTTAAAACTTAAATTTAAGACATGAAACCATAAAATTTCTAGAATAAAATCACTAATGATTAGAGAAATGCAAATCTAAATCACAATGAGATATCACTTCACACCTGTCATAATGGCTATCATCAAGAAGATAATAAATAACAAGCGTCAGTAGGAACCTGCAGAAAAGGTCACCCTTATGCACTGTGGGAAGCAATGTAAATTGGTGCAGCTACTATGGAAAACAGTTTGAAGATTCTTTAAAAAAATAAAAATAGAACTACCATATGATTCAGCAATTCTACTTCTGGATATTTATTCAAACAAAAACACTCATTAGAAAAGATATAGGTACCCCTATGTTCATTGCAGCAGTATTTATAATAGTCAAGCTATGGAAGCAATCCAAGTGCCCATCAACAGATGAATAGATAAAGAGTATGAAAAGATTAAATATATATCTCACATATACACAAACAAAATGGAATATTACTAAGCCACAAAAATAACAGAATGTTGCCATTTGCCATAACATAGATCTAGAGAGTATTACGCTAAGTAAAATAAGTCAGACAAAGAAATAAACACTGTATGATTTTACTTACATGTGGAATCTAAAAAACAAAATAAATGAACCAATATAACAAAAAAGAAACAGAATTATTTACACAAACAAACAGAGAAGAAAGTATGGGGAAGAAAGAAATAGTTGAGGGAGACTAAGAGGTACAAACTTACAGTTGCAAAATAAATGAGTCATGATTAAAAAATGTACAGCGTGAGGTGCATTTATTGTTGTTGCTCAGTTGTCATCTTTGACTCTTTGCGACCCCATGGACTGCAGCACTCCAGGCTTCCCTGTCCATCATCTCCCAGAGTTTGCCCAAGTTCATGTCCATTGAGTTGGTGATGTTGCCCAACCATGCCCATGGCATGGCTCATAGCTTCATTGAGTTATGCAAACATCTTAGCCACAACAAGGCAGTGACCCATGAAGCGGGTGAGGTATATAGGCAGTAAGTAATGTCTTTATATACTGACATATTGTGACTGGACTTAATATTGTGATCATTTTAAAATGCATAGTAAAAATTACTGTTTTATAACAGGAACTAACTTGTGTTGTAGGTCAGTTGTACTTCAAAAACAAACAAAAAAAGAGATTAGATTTGTGATTACCAAAGGTGGTGTAGGGCTTCCCTGGTGGTTTAGTGGTAGAGAATCCGCCTGCCAATGCAGGAGACTTGGATTTGAGCCTTGGTCCAGGAAGAGCCCTTGGAGAATGAAATGGCAACCCACTCCAGTATTCTTGCTGGGAAAAGCCTTTGGACAGAGAAGCCTGGCAGGCTACAGTCCGTGGGGTTGCAAAAGAGTTGGACACAACTGAAGTGACTGAACAACAACAACAAAGACGGGGTCGGGGTGCGGGAGGGGGAACTGGATGAAAGGAGGTCAGGAGGTACTACAAACTTCCCATTGTGAGATACACGAGTACTAGGAATATAATGAACATGAAAAATATAATTAGCACTGCTGTACATTCCACATGAAAGTTGTTATTAGTCAGCAATGAAAAGGAACAAAAGAATACATACTATGTTTTTTCACTTAGGTGTAAGAACATAGAAAATTCATACATGATGATAGAAATCAGAAAATCATTGCCTCTGGTGAGTGAGACAGTTAAAAATTGACTGGAAGGCTGCATGAGGGAGTTTTCCAGGGTGATAAAAACACTTCATATCTTATTTTGCCTAGTAGTGACAACTGTCAGAACTTATCAAACTGAACACTTAAGATTTGACCATGTTATTGCTTATAAAGTATACTGCAATTAACAACAATAGAAAAAAAAAAAAAAACCTGTTAACCTATGACAAAATAGCACATTGACAGAGCTTACAGTTTAATTATTTCATACTTCTACCCTAAAATGATAATGCCCTGCTGTGCTCAGCTTCTCAGTCTGGTCTGACTCTCTGTGAGCCTATAGACTGTAGCCTGCCAGGCTCCTCTATCCAGGGGGATTCTCCAGGCAAGAATACTGTAGAGGGTTGCCACACATTCCTCCAGGGGATCTTCCCAGTCCAGAAATGGAACTGGGGTTTCCTGCACTGCAGGCGATTCTTTACCAGCTGAGCTACCAGGGAAGCCCTAAGATGATAATAACCCTAAGGAAATGTAACAAAGGATAATAGATAGTCTCTGTTATTAATAAAATAAAATCAAGTGGAGAAGTATGTGGACACTAGATCTCAAGGTCAATAAGATGTGCATTTATACAGCAGAAATACAGTTACAACAGTGGGATTGAAAAGAAGGACACATGACTGTAATGCTAGATAGCCATGGAAATAAACCAGGAGGATCTCTATGTCTGATGTAGAATAGTCTCCAAGATACATGCTAAAACAAATGAGGCAAGAGGCAGAACAATGTACAGTTCAGTTCAGTCGCTCAGTCGTATCTGACTCCTTGTGACCCCATGAACTGCAGCACTCCAGGCCTCCCTGTCCATCACCAACTCCCAGAGTTCACTCAAACTCATGTCCATTGAGTCAGTGATGCCATCCATCCATCTCATCCTCTGTCGACCCCTTCTCCTTCTCCTACAATCTTTCCCAGCATCAGGGTCTTTTCAAATGAGTCAGTTCTTCACATCAGGTAGCCAAACACTGGAGTTTCAGCTTCAGCATAAGTCATTCCAATGAATATTCAGGACTGATTTCCTTTAGGATGGACTGGTTGGATCTCCTTGCAGTCCAAGGGACTCTCAAGAGTCTTCTCCAACACCACAGTTCAAAAGCATCAATTCTTCGGCACTCAGCTTTCTTTATAGTCCAACTTTCACATCCATACATGTCTACTGGAAAAACCATAGCTTTGACTAGATGGACCTTTGTTGGAAAAGTAATGTCTCTGCTTTTTAATATGCTGTCTAGGTTGGTCATAACTTTTCTTCCAAGGAGCAAGCGTCTTTTAATTTCACGGCTGCAGTCACCAATTACAGTGATTTTGGAACCCCAAAATAAAATCAGCCACTGTTTCCCCATCTGTTTGCCATGAATTGATGGGACCAGATGCCATGATCCTACTTTTCTGAATGTTGAGTTTTAAGCCAACTTTATCACTCTCCTCTTTCACTTTCATCAAGAGGCTCTAGAGTTCTTCTTTGCTTTCTGCTGTAAGTGTGGTGTCATCTGCATACCTGAGGTTATTGATATTTCTCCCAGCAATCTTGATTCCAGCTTGTGCTTCATCCAGCCCAGCATTTAGTGTGATGTACTCTGCATATAAATAAAATAAGGAGGGTGACAATATACAGCCTTGACATATTCCATTCCCTATTTGGAATCAGTTTGTTGTTGCACGTCCAGTTCTAACTGTTGCTTCCTGACCTGTATACAGATTTCTCAAGAGTCAGGTCAGGTGGTCTGGTATTCCCATCTCTTTCAGAATTTTCCACAGTTTGTTGTGATCCACACAGTCAAAGGCTTTGGCATAGTCAATTAATCAGAAGTAGATGTTTTTCTGGAACTCTCTTGCTTTTCTGATGATCCAATGGATGTTGGCAATTTGATCTCTGGTTCCTCTGACTTTTCTAAATCTAGCTTGAACATCTGGAAGTTCATGGTTCATGTACTGTTGAAACCTGGCTTGGAGAATTTTGAGCATTATTTTACAGAATGTGAGATGAGTACAATTGTGCGGTAGTCTGAACATTCTTTGGCATTGCCTTTCTTTGGGATTTGAATGAAAACTGACCCTTTCCAGTCCTGTGGCCACTGCTGAGTTTTCCAAATTTGCTGGCATACTGAGTGCAGCACTTTTACAGCATCATCTTTCAGGATTTGAACTAGCTCGAAGAGAATTCCATCACCTCCACTAGCTTTGTTCATAGTGATGCTTCCTAAGGCCCAATTGACCTCGCATTCCAGGATGTATGGCTTTAGGTGAATGACCACACCATCGTGATTATCTGGGTCATGAAGATTTTTTTGATAGTTCTATGTATTCTTGTAACCACTTGTTAATATCTTCTGCTTCTGTTAGATCCATATCATTTCCGTCCTTCATCGAGCCCATCTTTGCATGAAATGTTCCCTTGGTATCTCTAACTTTCTTGAAGAGATCTCTAGACGTTCCCATTCTATTGTTTTCCTCTATTTCTTTGCATTGATTGCTGGGGAAGGCTTTCTTATCTCTCCTTGCTATTCTTTGGAACTCTGCATTCAAATGGGTATATCTTTCCTTTTCTCCTTTTCCTTTCACTTCTCTTCTTTTCTCAGCTATTTGTAAGGCCTCCTCAGACAACCATATCGCCTTTTTGCATTTCTTTTTCTTAGGGATGGTCTTGATCCCTGCCTCCTGTATAATGTCATGAACCTCTGTCCATAGTTCTTCAGTCACTCTGTGTATCAGATCTAATCCCTTGAATCTATTTGTCATTTTCACTGTATAATCATAAGGGATTTAATTTAGGTCATACCTGAATGTTCTAGTGGTTTTCCCTTTTTTCTTCAACTCAAGTCTGAATTTGGTAAAAAGAAGTTCATGGTCTGTGCCACAGTCAGCTCCTGGAATTGTTTTTGCTGACTGTATAGAGCTTCTCCATCTTTGGCTGCAAAGAATATAATCAATCTGATTTTGGTGTTGACCATCTGGTGATGTCCATGTGTAGAGTCTTCTCTTGTGTTGTTAGAAGAAGGTGTTTGCTATGATCAGTGGGTTCTCTTGGCAAAACTCTATTAGCCTTTGCCCTGCTTCATTCCGTACTGCAAGGCCAAATTTGCCTGTTACTCCAGGTATTTCTTGAGTTTCTACTTTTGCATTCCAGTCCCTTATAATGAAAAGGACATCTTTTTTGGGTATTTGTTCTAGAAGGTCTTGTAGGTCTTCATAGGACTGTTCAACTTCAGCTTCTTCAGCATTACTGGTCAGGGCATAGACTTAGATTACTGTGATGCTGAATGGTTTGCCCTGGAAATGAACAGAGATCATTCTGTCATTTTTGAGACTGCATCCAAGTACTGCATTTTGGACTCTTTTGATGACTATGATGGCTACTCCATTTCTTCTAAGGGATTCTTGCCCACAGTAGTAGATATAATGGTCATCTGAGTTAAATTCACCTATTCCAGTCCATTTTAGTTCACTGATTCCTAAAATGTTGCTGTTCACTCTTGCCATCTCCTGTTTGACCACTTCCAATTTGCCTTGATTCATGTACCTAACATTCCAGGTTACTATGCAACATTGCTCTTTACAGTATCAGACTTACTCCCTTCACCAGTCACATCCACAACTGGTTGTTGTTTTCACTTTGCCTCCATCTCTTCATTCTTTCTGGAGTTATTTCTCCACTCTTCTCCAGTAGCATTTGGGCACCTACTGACCTGGGGAGTTCATCTTTCAGTGTCCTATCTTTTCGCCTTTTCATACTGTTCATGGGGTTCTCAAGGCAAGAATACTGAAGTGATTTGCCATTCCCTTCTCCCGTGGACCATGTTTTGTCAGAACTCTCCACCATGACCTGTCCGACTTGGGTGGCCCTACACGGCATGGCTCATAGTTTCACTGAGTTAGACAAGGCTGTGGTCCATGAGATCAGATTGGTTAGTTTGCTGTGATTGTGGTATTCAGTCTATTTGCCCTCTGATGGAGAAGGATAAGAGGCTTATGGAAGCTTCTTGATGGGAGAGACTGACTGAGGGGGAAATTGGGTCTTGTTCTGATGGGCAGGGTCATGTTCAGTAAATCTTTAATCCAACTTTCTGTTGATGGGTGGGGCTGTGTTCCCTCCCTGTTATTTACCTGGGGCCAAACTATGCTGGAGGTAATGAAGACAATTACAATACTAAAAAGCAGAGACATTACTTTGCCAACAAATGTCCATCTAGTCAAGGCTATGGTTTTTCCAGTAGTCATGTATGGATGTGAGAGTTGAACTGTAAAGAAACTTGAGCACCAAAGAAATGATGCTTTTGAACTGTGGTGTTGGAGAAGACTCTTGAGAGTCCTTTGGACGGCAAGGAGATCCAACCAGTCCATCCTAAAGGAGATCAGTCCTGAGTGTTCATTGGAAGGACTGATGCTGAAGCTGAAGCTCCAATACTTTGGCCACCTAATGCGAAGAGCTGACTCATTTGAAAAGATCCTGATGCTAGGAAAGATTGAAGGTGGGAGAAGGGGATGACAGAGGATGAGATGGTTGGATGGCATCACTGAGTCAATGAACATAAGTTTGCTAAACTCTGGGAGTTGGTGATGGACAGGGAGGCCTGGCGTGCTACAGTCCATGGGGTTGCACAGAGTTGGACACAACTGAGCATCTGAACTGAACTGAATGAAGAGAATGGCAGAAAGAACTTCTATCTGCTGATGTAGATGACTATCTCTGGAGTGCCGGGACATATATTTTCATCTTGCACCCCACCCCTAGTATTTAGTTTTGATTTTTCACCCTATAGAACTATAATTTTAGAAATTATAAAACAACAACAACAATTAGCAAAGAGACACAAAAGGATGTAGATAGCACTCCTGGCTTAGGGAGATAAAAATTAAGGAGGTTAGTAATGGTTTTATGAAAAAATGGGCAATTGAGCTGGGTCTTATAGTCTGGGCATGGGAAGAACTTACAGATAAGGGAAAAAGAAGGAATATGAACCAAATTTCCACACTTTCAAAACCAAGCACCACAAATTCCAATGGAATCTTCCCTGTGTTATCCCAAGGCCAAGAAACAAATGCATGTTCCATTCCTTGAAACAAACTATCTTACTTAGGAAGATTGTATTCCCAATGAATATGGTGTTCTGATTGAAATGTTTGCTGTAGGTAATGTTTTGTTACCTTATTGATATTAGGGATGGAGAGAAAAATAAATACACCTAGCTGTTCTTTTGTTTTGTTTGTCTTTTGTTTTGTTTTAAACAACTTAGTCTTTTATTTGCCCAAGGTCAGCCATTGTAGGCACTGAGGCCCCAAGATTTCCAGAGGGGATGGGGGCTGGGGCAAGCCATCCTGCCTCCCAGGTGCTGCCTGGCCCATCCTGCTTCCTGCAGGAGATGGGAGAGTAGATAAAGTGTGCTCTTGCACCATCAAGTATCTCCTCAATTTTGTGTATGTGTTAGTCACTCAGTCATGTCCAACTCTGCAACTCCATAGACTGTAGCCCACCAGGCTCCTCTGTCCAAGGGATTCTCCAAGCAAGAGTACTGGAGTGGGTTGCCATTTCCTTCTCCAACCTAGCTGCTCTTGAATTTCCTCTCAATATGTAGTTCACCTCCCCTGGGCTTTTTCTCTGATGGAACCTCTGCCTGCTGAGCTGACTGCTGTTGCCTGATCCCCAGTGTGGGAGGGACTCTGAGGGAGACTCCTCAGTCCTGCAGGCTGCCCCGTCCTCTCCCACTGAGAGTCCAAATTAGAGGCTGTTAAGGATTTGGCAGACTCATTTCTGCTTAGTTCCCTTATAACTGTCCTACTTCTTTTCATGTGTGATTTTCATACTGTATCAGAAATTCCTGCAGGTTCCTGATATGGGCATGGAGTCAACTCTGATTTCCTGTACTGATGCCGGTTTCTTCCCCCTGTTTCGGGATTCTTTGTTTTTTCTAGTTAGTGTGTGCTGTGCTTTGTTGCTCAGTCGTGTCCGACTCTTTGCAACCCCATGGACTGTAGCCGCCAGGCTACATGAAGAATCCATGGGGACTCTTTAGGCAAAAATACTGGAATGGGTTGCCATGTTCTCCTTTAGGGGATCTTCCCAACCCAGGGATCGAACCCAGGTCTTCCACATTGCAGGTGGATTCTTTACTGTCTGAGCCACCAGGTCAATTTAAGGGAGGGAATAAATGGAAGGGAGGGGATTCAACTTCTAAGGTCTTAAGTCACCATCTTTCCTAGATGCCAGCCTGAGTTATTAATGTTACATTATTAGACAATACTAGGAGCCTGTCAAAACTGGCCTGGTATTAATACATTTTAGGCAATTAATGTTATGGTATGTATTGGAATTAAAAGAGAGGGTGTTTGGTTTGTTTAGTAGTGAAAGTCACTCAGTCATGTCTGATTTTTTGTGAACCCATGTACTATACAGTCCATGGAATTCTCTAGGCCAGAATACTGGAGTAGGTAGCCTTTCCCTTCTCCAAGGGATCTTCCCAACCCAGGGATCGAACCCAGGTCTCCCACATTGCAGGCAGATTCTTTACCAGATTAGCCACAAGGGATGCCCCTTAGTTTGTTCAGACAGTGTTCAGATCTTGATTCTACCAATCCCAGGCACTGAATTAATCATTTGGAGTCTCATTTTCCTTCACCTGTAAAATGAAGACTGTTAATAGCATCTACCTCATAGAACAGTAACAAGGGTAAAATGAGGTAGTGCCTCTAAAGCTTTGGCACAGGACCTGATGATCAATAACTGCTTAATAAATATTTAAAAGAAGTTTCCCCACTCTTTCCTCATTGCTAGATGGGGTAACTAAACTCAAATGTTCCCACTAATGTTCAGATTTCACACCTGAATTTTTCCAAGAATGTTTCTTTCTTTTTTTTTTTAAGAAAGAATGGTTCATAATCGAATCAAATTTGATCTAATCTGCAAAGCAATATAAAAACCCTAGAAGGATGCATCTTAGCTGTCTAGACATGGCCCTATGGACTGTTAAAGAGTCCCAAACCCTCTGCCTCTTACTTTCCTCATCTGCAAAGTAAAATTCCATTTTCACCAAAATTTCACAAAGCTGTATTTAGCCACCCTCCTGTACAGATGGAACTACACTCTCAGGTTATAGAGCTGTGGGTTTCTTTTGATAAATGAGAGGATTTATGTCTTCCCAAGCTTGATATGTAGGGATGGAGCCGAGGATTAAAAGGGAGACACGATGAGGATTTAAGCAGATTTATTGCAAATCGTTACTGGAGTGCAGGAGTTACAGACCCAAGATTAAGGTGAGCCTCTCTCAAGAACATTTTCTTCAGTAGTAACAGACAGGCAGAGCTTCTTTTTTTTTTTTTTCTTTTTAAATCATTCTCTAATGAGAAATGGTTTAAACTGGGGAACTTCTCTGCACAGTAAATTGGACAGATTCAGAGACATGCTGGAAAGATCATTCAGTAACAGAACTAAAGCTGCTGTCCCTAACAAAATCACACAAGTTAGAATAAGAATGAGAGGTTCGCAGCACCTGACAATTAGCAAGCTGGAACACTTGCCACAGAATCAGCCTGACACAGATATACTCGTATTAAATCCTGCCCCTGATCCCTCCATAGTGCCGCCCCTCTAACTCTGTTCCAGACCTTGGAGTGGATTCCCATTTCTCATAGGAGAAAATAGAAAATTCTCAGTATGCCCTTCAGCCACGGGGCCTCTAACAGCCTCAACTTTGGCTCTGCTTCCAGGGTCCCGTGGTCCAGCTGTCCATGCCTGCCCACGCCCCAGGAGAACACCTGGCCCGCGGCATCCAGCAGCAACACGTGCTTGGCGCCCAGCTCCAGCCTACACGCCTGCAGCCTGGGGGCCAGAGGCCAGTAGAAGGGCAGCCGCGGGCTCACTTAGGCAAAAGTACAGGGCAGCAGCAGCAGCAGTCCTGCCTGGGTCTCATCACTGCTGGGGTCCATGTTCCACCTCTAGCACGGCCTGGGCCCAGAGGGGCTCCCGGCGGAATGCCAAACCGGGCACCCAGGCCTGCAGCTCCACCCCAGCTCCTGGCCCCACATGCAGCAGCACCAGGAGCTCCTCTGACACCCACGCGTCCTTGCATCTGCTCACGGCACGGGACAGCTGCACCTGGCCTCCACTGGTCACAAAGGTGGTGTAGCTCCAGCTCGAGCTCATGCTGCAGACAGCGAGGCTGCTGCCCAGCGTCGTCAGCAACTCAGGGCTGGAAAAGGTCAGCTTTCATTCCAATCCTAAAGAAAGTCAATGCCAAAGAATGCTCGAACTACTGCACAATTGCCCTCATCTAACACGCTACTGCTAAGTCACTTCAGTCGTGTCAGACTCTGTGCGACCCCATAGACGGCAGCCCACCAGGCTCCCCCGTCCCTGGGATTCTCCAGGCAAGAACACTGGAGTGGGTTGCCATTCCCTTCTCCAATGCATGAAAGTGAAAAGTCAAAGTGAAGTCGTTCAGCCGTGTCCGACTCTTAGCGACCCCATGGACTGCAGCCTACCAGGCTCCTCCGTCCATGGGATTTTCCAGGCAACACGCTAGTAAAGTAATGCTCAAAATTCTCCAACCCAGGCTTCAACAGTATGTGAACTGTAAACTTCCAGATGTTCAAGCTAGATTTAGAAAAGGCAGTGGATCTAGAGATCAAATTGCCAACATCCATTGGATAATCGAAAAAGCAAGAGAGTTCCAAAAAAACATCTACTTTTGCTTTATTGACCATGCCAAAGCCTTTGACTGTGTGGATCACAATAAACTGTGGAAAATTCTGAAAGAGATAGGAATACCAGACCACCTGACCTGGCTCCTGAGAAATCTGTATGCAGGTCAAGAAGCAACAGTTAGAACTGGACATGAAACAACAAACTTGTTCCCAATTGGGAAAGGAGTACATCAAGGCTGTTTATTGTCACCCTGCTTATTTAACTTATATGCAGAGTACATCATGAGAAACGCTGGACTGGAAGAAACACAAACTGGAATCAATAACCTCATCTGGTATGCAGATGACACCACCCTTATGGCAGGAAGTGAAGAAGAACTAAAGAGCCTCTTGATGAAAGTGAAAGAGGAGAGTGAAAAAGCTGGTTTAAACTCAACATTCAGAAAATGAAGATCATGGCATCTGGTCCCATCACTTCATGGCAAATAGATGGGGAAACAGTGGAAACAGTGGCTGACTATTTTTGGGGGCTCCAAAATCACTGCAGATGGTGATTTCAGCCATGAAATTAAAGACGCTTATTCCTTGGAAGGAAAGTTATGACCAACCTAGAGCTTATTAAAAAGCAGAGACATTATTTTGCCAACAAAGGTCCATCTAGTCAAGGCTATGGTTTTTCCAGTGGTCATGTATGGATGGGAGAGTTGGACTATAAAGAAAGCTGAGCACTGAAGAATTGATGCTTTTGAACTGTGGTGTTGGAGAAGACTCTTGAGAGTCCCTTGGACTGCAAGGAGATCCAACCAGTCTATCCTAAAGGAAATCAGTCCTGAATATTCATTGGAAGGATTGATGCTGAAACTGGAATTCCAATACTTTGGCCACTGATTCAAAGAACTGACTCATATGAAAAGGCCCTGATGCTGGGAAAGATTGAAGGCAGGAGGAGAAGGGGACGACAGAGGGTGAGATGGTTGGATGGCATCATGGACTCAGTGGACATGAGTTTGAGTAAACTCCAGGAGTTGGTGATGGACAGGGAGACCTGGTGTGCTCAGTCCATGGGGTCACAAAGAGTCGGACACAAGTAAGTGACTGAACTGAACTGAACAGTATGCCTGCGAGTTCCTGCATGGCCCAGACCCTGCTCACTTCCCTAGTGATCCTGCTCTCACTAGCTGCATTCCAGCCACACTGTCCTCACATAGAACAGACGTCACTGCCACAGGGCCTTTGCAAATACTGTCCTCTCTACTTGGAATGCTTTGCTCCTCTTCATGCCTCAGATCATAGTTCAAATATTTACAGTACCATTGGCTATCTCCATAATCTTTTAAATTGCGATCCATGGTTAATTGTGTAATTTATTAGTATTATCAGTATAAATTCCTCATTAGAATAAAAATTTCATGAGGACAGGTAATGCATCTATTGTACTGGCCATTCTCTTTATAATACTTACACAAGACAAATATTCAATAAATATTCACTGACTATGTGAATGAATGGATTTGCAACCTCCATCAACACCAGAAGCTCAGTCTATAAATCTCCAAGTGCAACAAATCTCTGAGCTGAATCTCATGAATCACTCAGCCCCATGAGAACTGGGTGACACAGACCTATGCAATTATCTGTGGTATGCTCTGTGTACATGGATGGACAGCCATAGATCTATACTCTCATCTTTTCCTCTGTTCTCTCTTTCCCTGGGTTGCATTCGTGCTCCCAGGTCCCCTACCATGTAGGCCTTTGTTTCTTCATTCCCTTCATTGTGTGTGTAATTACTGGTCATTTTCAGTTTTTCTGTCTCCCCCCTCACAAGCCAGGACCTCCCTGTGATTTGGTGGCCTCATTTGTACCCACCGTTCATAGCGCCTAGCTTCCTTATTTGATGGCTCTCTTACTTCCAAAGGCAGGTTGGATCCCTGAGTCAGGATGACCCCTTGGAGTAGGAAATAGCAACTCACTCTGGTACCCTTGCCTGGAAAAATTCCATGGACAGACGAGCCTAGCGGACTATAGTCCATGAGGTTGCAAAGAGTGGGACATGACTGAGCACACTGATAGGAGACTAAATTACTTTCAAAGGCTCCTACTTCTCCATCGAAATATTTAGAAATTATTATTCCTAGAAAAATATTCAAAAGATAGATTTTCTCTCTCTCTTGCTGCATAGGTCTTAGGGCCATGAACAACAACAACAACAACAAGATAACTTTTTAAACTGTAGGATGAGTTGTAAGAACCCTGGGATGAGTGGATATTTTAAAACAATGACATAGCTGGCTATTCAAGAGGATGAAAAACTTTATGACAAGGACTCTGGAAATGAAAGTTGTTTGGAAAATAACTGAAAATTTCATGTAATGTTATTGAGAAATCATTATAGTAGGAACTTATTCATTCATTTGTTCAGCAATTTAATGACCATGTTTTGAGTGGCTAACATGAGCCAGGCACTGTGTTTCTATCTGGTTGCTGGTAACAATGGTGTACAGGGCAGATGGGAGTTCTCCCCCCAGGAGGCATACATTCACATTGCAAGAAACAGACAGTAAATAATAAAATATACCTTTCTGTCAAGTGTAATGAGCCAGGATATTATGAGTTAGTCATAAGCACTGAGAATCTATTTTCTCTTCCACAGCAAGGAAAGGACAGTTATTCTGCTTTGGCCATGCTATTTGTACTGTCCAGTTGCTGCAATGTTGTTCAGTGTGAGTGAAGATCCCCTGGTGGGTCATGAAATTACATTTTACTACCATTTTAAATGAATAAAATAGAATAGAAAACATCAAAGATTACCTTGCATATTAAAGAGAAGTACTGATTTTTGTTTCATGTATGGATATACTGGTTCTGATGTAGACTATGTCTTCCAGCAGGTCACCATCAAAAATGTGTCAACGCATGCCTCCTGGGGCCTGAATCTCAGTATTGTCCCACTCTATGAGATGCTAAGGGACCATTTATGATGATGGCAAGACAGTTAGCTGGTTCCTTTGGGTGAGAGAAACAGACACATTCAAATTCAGCCCTATTTCAAAGGACCTTTCATTTTTTTAGACTATGAATCAGAAAATACTATTTGGATACATACTCATGGAGAAATGAAAATAAGTTATCACTCAGCACAGGCAATTTAAAAAAATTATATTATGGGGGGAGAAGCATTGATATGCTTCCCTAATTATAGATATGCCACAGGATTACTAAATTACCCAATTCATTCAGCGAGTCTTTATCAAGTATCTATCATGTTCCAGATACTGTGCTGAATAAATCATGCATGGTTCTTACTTTCATTAGGTACGTAATCTTATTAATCACTGTTTAAATTAGTGATCCTAAATCCTGGCAGCAAAATATAATCATCTGGGGAGCTTTTAAAAAGTACTGATTTTCATTCCCATAGGTTCTAGTTTAATTAGTCTAGGGTAGGGATCCAAGATGAACACTGTTTAGCTATCCAGGTGATTCTAATGTGCAGCCAATATTGAGAACTAATGGCCAATAATGGTCAATAAGAATCTTGCAAATCTGTATATTATTTAACTTTCCTTAAGATACCTAGAACATTTTCTATCTTGTGGTGGTAAAATAAATTCTTCTTATAAAAGTAAGTACTTTACAAATTCTCTAAAAATGTCAGCATCTATAATACCCTTGAATTATTTTTATCACTATTCTCTGGCTAAATTCTGTTTAACAATCAGGTTTTCATTGTTTTAATCTTAAAATTTTTACTTTCATTATTGGTTTTGAACCCCATTTATGAAAACATTTCAATTCCCCATTATTAGCCATTTCTCCTAAATGATTAATATTTAAGAATAAAAACTATCCTTTAATTTCCATCTTTAGTGTCAGACTTCCCTGGTGGCTCAGATGGTAAAACGTCTGCCTACAATGCAAGAGACCTGGGTTCGATCCCTGGGTCGGGAAGATCCCCTGGAGAAGGAAATGGCACCCCACTCCAGTACTCTCGCCTGGAAAATCCCATGGACAGAGGAGCCTGGTAGGCTACAGTCCATGGGGTCAATCCCATGGATGGAGGAGCCTGGTAGGCTACAGTCCATGGGGTTGCAAAGAGTCGGACATGACTGAGCGACTTCACTTTCTTTAGTGTTAATAATCAAATTAAAGTTCCATGTGTATACACTTCTAGATGAAATATTCAAATTTATAATCATTTGCATATTTGTTTCATTTTTGCAAACATTTTGTCCCATTAATACATTAATTAATTTTTCACTCCTCTTCACATTTAATACTGAATATCCACACAGCCAAAGTTTATAAAAAACCTGAAAAAAAAAATCTGCCTGATTCAAATCCCCATTTTCCCCAGCATCTCTGTGCTTTATCTTTTCAAGAAAATTCACCCTTTTTTAAAAAAGCTATTCTCATCTCTAACACCATGTTCTGCCTTCCCTGAAGATAGGATTAAGGTATCTGATTCAAGAACTCCATTTTTTCTTATTTCCTTTTCAAATGAAAATGAGCAAGCCAACTGAAATATCAGGGAGTTTTCTGAATTTCCCACCAACTTAATCTCACTGCCTGTTGATGATATTCTTACTTATTCATTCCCTTCTTTGGAGACATCTAGAGATAATTTTCATCTTCTCTCTTTTCTTAATTTTATCCCTATGACTACATGTGGGCTATGGAAACACACGGTTTCACCTTGACTTGGAAGCTCCCAGCTCTGTGGTCTCAGTCCAGTAACTTAAATTCTCTATGGTTCAAGTATTAGACATAATGAATATGAAATACTCAGCACTTATTTATATGCCTCCTAGCATACAATAAATGGTAGATAGCATTAATATTGAAGCAGTAGGCTGCCCACAGTGTGTTAGTAGCTCAGTTGTTTCCAACTCTTTACAACCCCATGGACTGTAGTTCACCAGGCTCCTCTGTCCATGGGATTCTCTAGGCAAGAATATTGTAATGGGTTTCCATTCCCTTCTCCAAGGCTGCCCACATTTAATATCAATCCATTATGTTGGTGTAGGACATATAGAATCCTTTCCTAGAGATAATTTCAGTCCATCTCTCTCTAGCTAGAGAAAGAAGGCTTAAACACTGGAGAATTGGTTCCCGAGGAGCACATCTGTTACAGGATCATTTGTTCATCCATTTGATAAATATTAATCTGATCCTCTCTGTGTGCAGGCTCTGGGCTGGGAGCCAGGGCTCCAGCAGGGATTAGGACAGATATACATTCACTACTGTAGAACTTAGAGTCTTGCCAGGACACTAAAATTCTCATGTGTGTGCTCTTATGTGATATGAAAAGTTGCCTTTCAGCGCCTCAGGGGCCCTGGGACTGGGATGAGCTCCTCCCTGACAAGCACAGAATCAATGATGATGATGATGATGATAACTTGACCTGCATCCTTTATTTGAAAAGGTGAGGGCATTCTCTATTATCATCCCCTTTGGGGAATGTTAAGGTTCCTTTCCCTACTTACTGCAAGAGTATTTGGACAAAGGAATGAGGTTTCTAGACCCAGTCTTCAGTGAACATGAAACCTCAGAATGTGGTAAGTGCTGCCTGCTGACTTTGCTAAGGAACCCTCATTTCTCACAAGCTGACTGAAGAAGGGTTCCCAAACAGCTGTTTTCATCAGGAGTCATAGAATTTGCATTGCTGAATTTCCCCCCAGGTTTTTTACTATTCATCTATATAACCATTTTAAACACTTATTTGTTTCTTGCTTTTTTAAAAAACACAACACTATGGCATGTTTTTAAAGATTGATGCTCATTACATTTTTTCAAAATCTTCTTTTAATTTGCTGCATGTCATTCACTCTTTTCCTTTACACTTAGACATTGCATATCCTCCTCCTTTAACTACTTTAAATGATCCTATATTACTATGCTGTAACTATTTAGGCATAAATTTTTACCACCACTAATCATTCCTCAGATTTTATATCTACAAGGTATGTGACACAGAACTTTACAACTCTGAAGTTTCTTAAAATTTATCCCCAAATTTCTTTCCATAAAAATAGTACAAGTGTATATTTCTACAAGCTGGGTTATGAGTACCAGATTTATCATGTCTTAACTTGTTCTAAGTATACACTCACACGTACAGAGATTCAGATTCTACCAAAACTATAGGAGGAACACATGTCTGCTGTGTCTCTAATTTTATGCTAGCATTTAGATCACTCCAGTACTCTTGCCTGGAAAATCCCATGGAAGGAGGAGCCTGGAAGGCTGCAGTCCATGGGGTCACTGAGGGTCGGACATGACTGAGTAACTTCACTTTCACTTTTCACTTTTCACTTTCATGTACTGGAGAAGGCAATGGCAACCCACTCCAGTGTTCTTGCCTGGAGAATCCCTGGGACAGGGGAGCCTGGTGGGCTGCCGTCTATGGGGTCACACAGAGCCGGACACAACTAAAGCGACTTAGCAGCAGAAGCAGCAGCAGGATTTAGATACATTTTTCTAAATTGTGTGTTATAAATGGCAATCTTCTAAGTTTACTTTTTCCTTTTAGTTTATGATGAGCTCATTCTGAAAAGAAAGAATGAATCCCCATCCAAAACTGGTTTGGATGTCAAGACTGATAATATATTACACACATACAAACACACTCACACAGACACACACACTCACACAGACACATGCACACACCAAGAGGGAATAAAAGGCTTATTATTTATATAATGAAGCTTCTAGAAGAGCATGACTGATTTTCTCAGCTAACCCAAAAAATGACTTGAGAGACCAAAGAAAGGACACTGGCTTAGGGTTTTTATTTTGATTAGAAGGTGAGACTGAGGTAAGGGTTTCTGTGCCTGGATAGGACTTGTGTGGTTTGAACTTTCAATAGGTGCCAAAGGAGAGAACATCCAGTCTTATCAGCTTGCCCAGGTGTGGGGCAAAAGGTCAAAGAAGAATGAAGCTTAAAAGCTGATAGCCATCAAACATTAAAAAAAAAAAAAAAATCAGACATTTCATTAGTTTATTTGTTGAAATATTTTATATTCAACCTGTCCTCTTCTACTCTTTGACCACTTGCGATACAGTTCATACAGGAAAGCTAGGAAGATGCTTGGTTCTTTTCATTTATTTACTGGTTTTCAAGACAATGAAGTGGTTTCCTGTCATTCTCTGATGGTGATTTTTTTTAATGCTATAAAATCATGGGTTTAAATACATTTATTGGGCTTCGATGGACATGAGTTTGAGCAAGCTCCAGGAGTTGATGATAGACAGGGAAGCCTGGCACGCTGTAGTCCTTGGGGTTGCAAAGAGCTGGACACGACTGAGTGACTGAACTGAACTGAACTCATTGGCTTTCAACCCACTGCGATTTTCATCATTACTGAAACACAATTTGTCTCACCTTTAGCCAGTGGGACCCTTGCTGAGTTCCCTGGAGAGTCCTTTTGTCATGACCCAAGTAGGATTTGGCAGCTTCCAAGCCGCCCCCTCTGGGTGTGAAACAGGCTGGCCCATGCCCATCTTAGCTTTCCTGCTCCGGATCTAGAATCAGGTATCTCTTTACGAAGCCCAAGTTACTTTTAGAGAAAAGTTGTATTTCAATTATCTCTAGGCTTTTAAAAGGTACACAGGACTAGGAAATATGCGCACACACATACATGGGCTTCATGAGTTCATTTACTACTTAGAATTCAAATTTAAGCCTGTAAAACTTTTATTTAACCTTTTCTATATTATATGTGTGGCTCCTTTTGAAACTTCACACTGAGAGTCCTGGTTCTCAGCAACAGCAGGGGTGATAGAATAAGAATATTCGATAATCACTCATTAGTTTTTTCACATATTATACATATGATAGTACTGGAATGACCATACTGATGCAAATACTAATTTTAATACTGATGATGACATGATTAGTGAAAACATTAAAACGATTTTTGCACATGCTCTACACATTCCCCCATGTTAGCTGCAGTTCTACTGTATCTACATTGCTATGGCATGTAGTAATTATAAACTCCAACCTCTCCCTAGCGCTCATTTTGTTTTACTTCTGTAGGCACCTATGTATCCAAAACTCACTGTAGATCTTAGATCTATTATCTCTCTAGTGATCTGATTTAAAAAAATGTTTATATGAAGACCACAAGGTTTTATATTATCTTTAGTCCTTTCCTGAGTCTTGCCACTTTATTTCTGAGTTTTTCAAATTCTGACTTGTACTGTTCCTTAATGTCTTATACCCTTCTCTTAATCACTTTAAGCTTGTTTTAAAATATTTAATAGGCTACGATTTTACTTCATTTGAGAAAGTACCTTTCTGGTATGCTTTCATTGTCTGTAGGGATGCTGTTCTCCTTATTCTCTTTTATCTTATAACAACTTGGTATGGATTTGATTTCCATTTTTCCTGCTGCTGACTTTTGCGTGAAATTGGATTCCTGAACTTTTAGAATGAGACGTGCTTCAGGATAGCGTTTATAACTTGTCAGAGCACCCTCGTGGTTGTTCTGTAATGTTCAAAAATAGGGCAACCCATATCCTGAGGTTTCCCGGCTCCTCCCCTCCCGGCTTTTGTCTCTCCTTGTTCCTGTCGTCTCTCTCCTGTTCGGTTTTCATTCTACTCCCAGCAGTGACTCCTCAGGGTGGGACGCTGTCCTGATGGGCGCGCCAGCTGGCTGGTTTTAAGAATTCACAGGGGCTGGACTCAGGTAGCTCCCTCAAACCTTTTTAATGTGGACTCTTAGCACTCAGCCAGTACTGGAGAAAGAAAAATGCTTCCTCGTTTCATCTGCTGCTCTCAAATCAGCCTCCCTAGCTTTCCGGTGAATACCTATGGACTGTTTCATGTTCTCCTGGTCTCAGTTCTATCAGATGCGGCCCTGTTGTTTTTTTCTTCCACAAAAATGCTAATAATGTGAAGATCTTGTGGCCACTGGTGGCTTGTCCTTATCTGTTTGTATTTAATACCTCTGAGGTTTTAATTTGGCTCTGAAAGACCAAAGTTCATCTGAAGACATAAGATCCTCGGGTTTTAAAGAAGTGAATGTGCCACCTTCTGGCACACCTACTTATTTTACATTTAAGAACTGTCATCCCAGAAACTGTGGATATCTACAAAAACTGCCAAATCTCACTAGGACAACCTAGAATGACAATGGCCATTACAGGGAACATTCCAGTTAAACGTGATTGTTAAAGGTGCACTTGAAAGCAAGTTTCCCAAATCAAACAAACAGAATGGGATACATATTTTAATTGGCATGCAAAAACTTCCAAAAGGTTTCAAAGTTTCAAAACAGCTTCACTGAAACATTGATTGCAAAAAGCTAATGAAAACTAAAGACACAAGAGGCAAGCTAAAACAAAAGACCGTAAGACTGACATGGCTCCTATAACTCTCTTTCATCCTCAGACCCCATTAATCCTCTACCTGAGTCACCTTTCCATGATGAAGAGGTTACAAGACTGCAAGTAAAAGTCTGCCAAGTTAGTATCCTTACATACGCCCCCATATCTACCACTGAAGCAGGGACCCCATATGGGCCCCTCCCAGGGGTGTTGGGACTCTGAGGGATTCTCCAGTAAACTGCTACCAGTGACTCCCCTAAAGAGCAAAGGGTAAACCAAAAGTAAAATTAGCAGTAAATCTTGCCAAATTGTGGTAGAAACTAGGGCTACCTCTTTACTTGAAACCCTACTCTCTGGAGCCTGCAGATGAGATCCTGAGAACAGTGGCAAAAGTCAGTGAAGGGTGAGAAATCTTACCATGGTCAGCTCTCCTGGTTCTCTGTAGTGAGTGGCCAGTTGAGAGAGAGAAACAGAATTTCAGGCTGTCACTTCCTTTACAAATTTAGACTCTTACAAATTCAGTTTCAGGGCACCCACTGGTTGTTGACCCTTTCTCTCCCAGGGACAGCTCTTTCCTTCTTGTCTGTCTTATTTTGTATCCTGAGAACTTGGCTTGGCTTTCTGCCTGCCTGGGATGTGCCAGTTGTTGGTTCTTGCATACACAGGCAGATCAACCATCAGTTTTGAGGGCCTAAAAATATGGCCAGACAGAAATGTGGGCTGCACTCCTTTTTCAGAGAGGGTCCCACCAACTGCTGCCAGCTGTCAGGGGAACTAAGTTTTCCTTTCTTTTGACTGTCTTTGGGGGATGGCTCTGAACCCTGGGAGTACAGTCTCCTTTTGTATCTTGTTTGGGGATGCCTCTTTGTCCAAAAGGCTATTCAGTACTTCTAGGAATATTTAACATTTGTTCTGGCTGAAACCTGACAAGATATTTAAAAGGACTTTTCTTAAAAATAGCTCTATGGTCAGAAGTTGGCCATTTTGAAAGTTGATATTCAGAGCCAAATGGGAGCGTTTCTTAGACCTTCTCCTCTACGCTAAATGAAACCATGTACCCAGAGGGGAAGAAAACATTCCAAAGACAAACAGGTCTAAGTCTAGAACATAGGAGCCAATGATCTCCCTAAGGTTAGCACCTTAGAAAGCAACAGAGGATGACTCACAAAGAATGTGAACCTGAGATGTTGTGAGCGGTGAACACCACACAAAGATTCAGCAAAACCTCTAAGAACTCCAGAGTGTTAGCTGGGAATCGCTTAGCTGCTAAGCTAGTGCCTTAATTATTTTAATCACATCTCTCAGAAAGGCTGAGAGTCTGATTGATGGGGAAATTTTTATAAACAAGACAACAAGCCCCAAATGGATGCCCCACATCACCAAACCAAATCTTAAAGATACAGCTTTCCAAGAAATGCCCTTCTGAACCAGTCAATCAGGGATCACCTAATCATTACCAGTTAGGTATCTGTCCAATAGACTCCTAAGTATAAGTAAGTAAGTATTAGTCACTCAGTCGTGCCTGACTGTTTGCGACCCCATGGACTGCAGCCCACCAGGCTCCACTGTCCATGAGATTTTCCAGGCAAAGATACTAGAGTGGGTTGCCATTTCCTTCTCCAGGGGTCTTACCCCCTAAAGGAAAGTAACCTTACAGTAACCAATAGGGTTTATTTTTATTTTTTAAATCTAATATGTCTTCCTTGTTTCTGTTCCCTCTGCCATAAGTCTTTCATTTTGTACAGCTCCTTGGAACTTTCTGTCTGCTAGCCTGGATGCTGCCTGATGCATGAATCACTGGATAAAACCAATATGATTTTTTAATTTTGTTTTTTAACAGTAAAGGATCTTCTAATCATAAAAGCAATGGAAACTGAAAAAAAAATATTGATAGATCTGCCCTTGCAAGAAATATCCCTCCTAGATATCCAGTTATATTTCCATATCATTCAGCAATGAATGATGCAGATACAACTTTTCTGATACTTAGGATGAAATGACCTGAAGATGTCCTCTGTTGGCCAAGGTCTTAAAATTGTCTTGGATTCAAGCTTGTACCGGCCAAAACTGATCTCATGATTTACAAAAAAGGTTAAAATGAAATGATCTGAATCTTGTTATGCAGGCTGATATAGATGCCCTTGTTTATTAGCAAGATGCTAGATCAAGGACCATAGAATGTGAGAATCCATTTCTCTAGGTGGTTAATAGTAGGTTCCCAACTAACTCAACCCTGAGAATGTAAAATCTACTGGGTACTTTAAGACACTTCAATACGGCATATAGCTTTGACCTAGAATGTATGCATGATGAATGGGCAGTAATATGAGTCATGGTTACTCTCATTTTGTCTAGCCTCCTAGTGGGACTACTGAAATCCAAATTTATCACAGGCAGTCTCATATTATAGAAAATCAAACCAGGAAAACAAAAATGTAAAATAGATTTGGGAGGTGATCATTAACACCCCAAGATTATTTTTCTTTTATCAATTCATTCAATGTCAACTTCTTGACATTTAAGGTAATCTGTATTAAGCAATAAAGGAAATAGAAAGTTAATAGGGTTGGAGCCCTTGCCAGGGGAAGATCCTAAGAAACGATGAAGCTTCTCAATATTTGTGAATAGTATTTAGGAACATAACTGCTGGATAAATGGTGATTCAGCAGCATAACTGTCAAGGGGTCTGTGACTGGAGCACTGAGGTTCTGGGCAGAGGCTAGAGTGAGGCACATGGGGAGCAAAATTTAAGGAGGCTCCTGGAGCTTACCCCACATGTAAATAACCCTGAGAGTGAGTGCCTCCTTAAATTTCAGCCTTAGTACTTTGCTTACCTTAACCTTGTGCTAGCCCTGCTGGGGCTGATCTTCCAGTTGCAACAGCAAATGGACTCTCTTGATACTTAATTTCACCCCTAGACCTTTTCCCATACAAATTTACATTCCATAGCCTTCTATAAACCAAGTTGGAGTAAGCTAGTTATGTGTTAGCCTAAGGGGAAATTTCACCAAGCCTGACAGGGCAACAGTGTGGGCTCCATCTAGTCCCTGAAGAACATCTTTTCTAAATTCATCCCTATCTCCCTTGAAAAGAGCTGTTAATAGGAATCTGAACATTAAAAATAAGAAAGGGAGAAAAAAATAACCCTATTAAGAAATGTCCCTTGATTTAAAGGACCTGCAACTTATTGGACAGTGGGTATTTTGCATCAGATTGTATCAAAAAGGTAACTCCCACATGTCAAGCCTTTTCAGCCTGTAAAACAAATATGTTTCCACTTTAGGGGAGGAATGTGTAACTGCGACCTGTAGGCCCCAGGTTCTCCTGCTCTCCTAAAAGAATGAAATTGACTTCCTGAAAGAAGTTAATTTTGCTTGATTTCTTTCCTATTTCCTCCCTCAAACCATTTGTGGGCAAATAGGGCTCACATACAGAGTGTTTTATTTTGCACTGTTTCCCATTAATTTGGACTCTTTCACGTTGTTTGGCGTTCCCTGCCATCTGTGGGGAGGTGTGCTGACATGGCACACACTCAGAATGCCTGGCAGCTTTCAGACGAGATGGAAGAACACACCCCATCCTTTCCAACAAAGACTTGGCAAGAAGAGCTTTAGGGAAAAGGAAAAGGGATATACTGAGCTGAGAATATGGAACAAAAGTCCAGGGTGGCTCTGCCTCTCAGCCCAGGATGGATATACAATTGCCAGGGAATCGATTTCTGTCACTTGACCCTCAATTTCATCTGAGGCCACCTTTTATCATCACCCTTTTCAGCCTTTCTTTCCCTGTCACACAGAGAGGAGAAAACAGTTATTTTCTCTGCTTCTATATTTCTTTCTTCAAGGAATGATTATCTTATTCTTCCCACTCACTACCTCTTCTCCTCATTATTCTCAGCAGGTTCAACATCAAAAACCTGTCTGAATCTGTCCCAGAACTCATTCTTTTTCTGGAGAGCATGGTTTCACAGATACTGTCTGCTTCTGCAGCAAGCTTTGGGGCATATTTCTTTCTTAAAATAGCAGCCCGATTTGGCTACAAAGCCATAATCTGCAGTATTTCTTCAACCAGGTCTTAATAATCCTAATGAGATAACAATTATAATTTCCTCTGTGTATCATATCAAATACTTTTAACTGTTCTCATTAGGCCTCCCACAATCTGGCCCACTCCTCTCTCCAGCCTGCATCTCCTGGTGTGCCTTTCTCAGAGCTAGGCTGCTCCCAATTTCCCCTAAACACCTACCCACTTTCCCACTGAAAGCATTTCCCCATTTTACACTTCCCCATTTCCATAGCTCCTAATCCCCAAATCCACCTCTCCTGTGACAGCATGGTTCTATGAAATCCTAGCCATTCTCATAGACCAGGTCAAGGTGTGCCTGCCTCCATGAAGACTTTCCCAAGCTTGCATTACGCCCTGTTGATACAGAATTCTGACTCTTGCCCTGAGATTCTTTCCAGATTCAGCTTGGAAAGGTCACAATTTTGAAAATGGTTAGAGGAGGAGCTCCATTGCTCCTTGGGGTAGCCCAGTGAAATGCACTTCAGACCTAGATATTTGGAGATCAGTTTTTCGTGTGGCCCTTAGTGTTATGGGTGACAGGTAACGATACACACACAGAACATCAGGCCAACTCAACTCAATCTCCTATAGAGGTCAAGTGAAGAACAATTTAAATTCGACAAATATTTACTGAGTACCCTTCATCCATGCCCTGTACTAAGCACTGGGGACACAAGGCAGATGCCTACACTAGAAGATTGATATATGGGCTAAGCAATTTGAGTTTACTTTCCTCCCTTATGATGAGTTAAAGCAGTGGTTCTCAAACCTGGCTGTGCAGCAGAACCACCAAGGGAATATGATTTATGTATTTGCTTATTTATGCATCAGTTTTGAATTTCATTTTGTGGGAATAAATAATACATTCACTGGCTATAAAGTGAAAAGACTGAAAAAGGTACACAGGGACAAGTATCTCTTATGCCACTATTCTAGTCACCCAGTTTCCCTAATTGTGCCAATTTATTTGATATCATTGGGGAATAGCTTAACTCTGTCTATGTCTTTCATCATATCAAGTCTATTTAGACAGAGTGGAAAGGTGATTGGGAGTTTGGGAAGGTGCCGAGCGAGTCTGCCCAAGCCAAACACAAACTCGGAAGCTAGGCTGCAGTGACAGAAATCAGGCCTGTGCCTACAAGATTTAGGCAAGATCAGAAAATGACCTCCTGAAGGTGTCTGGAAACAGGAGCTCCTGGTTGCTCATCTTCCTAAGCAGCCAGCTCCCCACAAAGTCTTCAAGATCTGTCCCCACTAAACCCCTCAAAATATAGTGCCACACATTCTTCCATCCTTCTTAGACATGGGAGTGTCAATGTATCTGTTATCTGTCACTGTTTGGCTATTCTGTGCTTGAACATGACATCGAGCATGATAATAGAGACTTGCAAATTACAGCCAACAAGTGTTGGCTCTTGTTGGCTGCAGATAAAAGTGTCTTTTATCTAATAATAATATAATAAAGTTGCAGTGTACAAAATCAATATACACAAATCAGTTGCATTTCTATACAATAACAATGTACTAACAGAAAGAGAAATTAAAAAAATAATCCATTCACTCTAGTACCAAAAACAGCAAAATACTAAGAAATAAATGTTATTTTACCAAGAAGGTAAAATGCCTAAACACTGAAAACTATTAAGAAATTGATGAACGAAACTGAAGAAAATATAAATTGGTAAATAGAAAGATATTCCCATATTCATGGACTAGAAGAATTAACATGATTAAAATGTCCACACTACTCACCAGGGGTTGAAGCCCTGTCTCTTATGTCACCCGTGTTGGTAGGCAGGTTCTTTACCACTAGCACCACTTGGGAAGCCTACTCAAAGCAATATAAAGATTTAATTCAATCCCTATCAAAGTCTCTGCGGTGTTGGAGAAAACTCAAGAGTCCCTTGGACTGCAAGGAAATCAAACCAATCAATCCTAAAGGAAACCAATCCTGAATATTCATTAGTAGGACTGATGATGCAGCTCCAATACTTTGGCCACCTGATGTGAAGAGCTGACTCATTAGAAAAGACCCTAGTGCTGGGAAAGATTGAAGTAGGAGGAGAAGGGGGAGACAGAGGACAAGATGGTTGGATGTCATCACCAACTCAATGGACGTGAGCTGAAGCAAGCTCTGGGAGATGGTGAAGAATAGGGAAGCTTGGTGTGCTGCAGTCAATAGGGTCATAAAGAGCAGCACACGACTGAGTGAATGAACAAACAAAACAAATCAAATTTCCATTGATATTTTCACAGACATAGAGAAAACTATCCTAAAGTTTATATGGAACCAGGAACAGACTCCAAGGATCCAAAGTAAGTCTTGAGAAAGAACAAAGATGGAGGCATTACACTTTCTGATTTTAAGCTATGTTACAAAGCTACAGTAATCGAAACAGTATAGTACTGGCATAACACTAGACATACAGACCAATGGAACAGAATAAAGAGCCCAGGAAAAAAGCCACTCATAAACGGTGAACTAATACTGAACAAGGGTGCCAAGAACATATAAAAGGAAATCTCGTCAAAAAATAGGGTTGAGAAAACCAGATATCCACATACAAAAGAATGACGTTAGACCACTATCTTACACCATTCACAAAAGTGAATTTGAAATGGATTAAAGATTTAAACACAGTAGTCTCCCCATCCACAGTTTTGCTTTCCGTGGTTCAGTTACCAGTAGTTAACTGCAGTCTAAAAATATTAAGTGGAAAATTCCAGAAATAATTCATAAGTTCTAAACTGCATGCTATTCTGAGTAGCATGATAAAATCTCATGTTATCCCTACCCGGGCTCCCCAACCACCATCACTGTCTGCTCCTGACATCTAACCATTGACATCACCATGACTCAGTGATCCAAAAACACCTGAAGCAGATGATCCTCCTGACATATTGTCAGAAGGTGAATAGTAGTCTAATACTGTATCACAATGCCTACATCGTTCATCTCATTTTATCTCATCACATAGGCATTTTGTCATCCCACATCATCACAAGAAGAAGAGTATTGTACAATAAGATATTTAGAGAAAGAGAAATAATACTCACATAACATTTATTCTAGTATATGGCTATAATTTTTCTATTTGTTATAATTGTTGTTAATCTCTTACTGTGCTTAATTTATAAATTAAATTTTATTATAGACATCTATATATAGGAAGAAACATAGCATATATAGAGTTTAATACTATCTGTGGTTTTAGGCATTCACTACGGATCTTAAAACACAGCCCTGTGGATAATGGGGAACTACTGTGTAGGACTTGAAACTGAAAAACTCTTAGAAGAAAGCAGGGAAAATCTTCTTGACATAGGCCATGGCAATAATTTTTTTGATATGACACCAAAAAGCACAGGCAATGGAAAGCACACTAAACTAAAAAGCTTCTGCATAAAGCAAAAGAAATAACTGACAAAATAGAAAGGTAACCCATGAAATAGGAAAAAATACATTCAAGCCATACATCTAATGGTGGGTTAATATCCAAAATACATAACAAACTTATACAATCCAACAGTAGACAAAGAATATATTTCAATATAAAAATGGGCAAAGGACCCAAGTAGACTTTTTCCCAAAGAAGATATTCTAATGACCAATGCATACATGAAAAGATGCTCAACATCACTAATTATCAGGGAAATGGAAATCAAACCATGTCAGGAAGCATTTAACAGGAGGCTTCCTGAGTGCTGTTTTGGATCTGTCAGGAATCCTCTGTTCCTAGGAGGAGAGGCAAGCCTCTCCAGGGGGCTGAGGAATCCAGGAATTTCCTTCATTAGTTTTTCTATATGGTGATAAGTACCCTCTTCCTTCTTGTGAACCATACGGTAAAAGTGATTGTTTACAACTCTCTCTTACTTTAATATGGATCGCCTATGTTTTGTAAGTCTGGAATTTTAATCTTTATCTTTGCTGAGAATAACTACCTTGTAAGACAGTATATATGCCCACACCATGTTGATTAAAACACCTTTGCTCCTACAGAGCTCTGGTCCCTGGGTGTCTCTCTCTCTCTCCCTCTCTCTCTTTTTCAGACTGATCCCCTGGAGTGCGGAGGCCCTCTGAGTTCACTTTCCTACCGGGGCTTCTAAGACCCTCTTGAGAATGCGCTCTGCGCCTTCACCTCATCGAGAGGGCGCCTGAGGCCTTCGTGAACAGAGCAAGTCCCGTTCAGGGGCTTTACTGGTTTTCTGTGTAAACCAAGGAATATCAGCCTCTTTCTCTCTCCTTTACTTTCTTATCATCGACTCTAGACCACCAGGTTCTGGTCCATTAAAGGACCTCAACAAAACCACAATGAGTTATCACCTCAGATCTGTTAGAATGACTCTTATGAAAAAGACAAAAGATAAATTGTTGACAAGGATGGGAAGAAAAGGGAGACTTTTTGGATTGTTGATGTGAACATAAATTGGTATAGCCTTTATGGAAAACAGTATGAAGGCTGCTCGAAAGTTTTAAAATGAAACTATATTTGACCTGGTAGTCTCTCTTTGAGGTGCATTTCTGAAGGAAATGAAATCAGTATCTCAAAGAGGTATCTGCACCCCACGTTCAATGAAGCATTATCACAAAGCCAACACATAGAAACAGCTTTAAGTGTCTGTTAACAGATTAATGGATACAGAAGATGTAAACAAAGGGGGTAGGAGAGAGAGGGAGAGGGAGAGAGAATGAAATGTTATTCAGCCATGATAAAGAAGGAAGTCCACTTGCCACGAAGTGGATGCATTGAGAGGACATCATGCTAAGCAAAATAAGTCAGATAGGAAAAGACAAATAGCCTGTGATCTCACTTACATGTGTAACCTCCCCCACCCCACCCCTGCAAAAAAAAAGGCAAACACAGAGAAACAAAAAGTAGAGAACAGAACAGTGGTTATCAGAAGCTGGAGGTTGGGGGAAATGGGGAGATGCTTGTCAAAGGGTAAAATCCTTTAGTTATAAGATGAATAAGTTCTGGAAATCTAGAGTGCAGCAGGGTGACTACAGTTAATAATAATACATACTTAAAATTTGCTAAGAAAGCAGTAAGTGCTCTCACCACACACACACCAAAAGGGTGGGAGTAGTAACCATGTGAAACACTGCATGTGACAATTAACCTGATTGTGGTAAGCATTTCACAAAGTATATGTGTGTTAAATCACCACCCTGTACACTTGAAAGTATATCATTTTATTTGTCAATTATACCTCAATAAAACTGAGGGGGAAAAAAACGAATGTTTTGAAAGTTTCCTAAATAATCACCTTGCCCATTTATTCTCTAAGGTTCCAGGATTATATGGATTTATACATTGAATTTACAGCATCACAGGCCCAGGAGGGACCCCAAAGATAGTCCATCAGCGCCAGACCTTTGCCTTACAGGGAGACCACTCCGAGCTCCAGGGACAGGGGACAGACTTAACCAGGTCAGCAGGGGAAGTGCCGTCAGCCACACTGCCGCCGTTCCAGTCCTCAACAGGGCTCCTGCACACTCGATGGCCTCGGCACATCCTACCCCTGCATTAGCTGCTAGAACTGCCAAAGCAAAATGCCACCTATTTTTGGTGACTTCAGCAACAGCAATGTGTCTCACAGTTCTGGGGGCTGTAAGTCCAATGTCAAGGTGTTGGCAGTGTTGATTTCCTGAGGCCTCTGTCCTTGACTTTCAAGTGACTGTCTTCCTGCGGTGTTCTCACAGGGTCCTTCCTCCGTGCCCGTGCACCCCTGGTATCTTTTGGCATATCACAATTTCCTCTGCTTAGAATAACACCTGTCGGATTGGATTAGTGCTCATTCTAATGGCCCCATTTTAACTTAATCACCCCTTTAAAGGCTCCAGGTCTGAATTCAGTCACATTCTGAGGTATTGAGTTTAGGCTTTCAACGTATAAATGGGGTAGGGGGATACAATTCAGCCCATAATGACTTCCTATGTTGGGAATGCTTTCCCCCTTCGCTTAATTCCTAATCATCTTCTGGATTCCAACTTAAAACATTACTTCCTTAAAGAAACCCATCCTGACTGCCTCCTCAGTATCCAAAGTCAAGCTCTGGCCTCTTTTTCAGGCACATTTGTGATGCCCTTTTACTTCTGTGTGTGTGTGTGTGTGTAGTTGCTAAGTTGTGTCCAACTCTTTGTGACACCAGGGACTGTAGCCTGCCAGGCTCCCCCATCCACAGGATTCTCCAGGCAAGGATACTGGAGTGGGTTGCCATTTCCTCTCTGGCCCTTTTAAACTTCTCCTTACCATTATTATTACCAAAGAAATCCCTGTGAAGTGAGCCAATTCGCTTTTGCCTCCCTCCATGAGCCTCTCGCCTCCCACAGGGTAGGGACCTGGCTGCTCTTAGCCACTGCGGCATCCTTACAGCTGAGCCAGGCCCTGGCACAGGTAGCAACCCAGCAAATATTTGCTGAATAAACAAGTAAGTGGATAAGGCTTTAAGGAAGTAATTAAAATCACAGAACTCTCTTTGGAATTATTATTTTCAAACTATTCTTACATTTTCTCACTTTTGCTCATAATGTTTCTGCTGTAAAATTCTCCTGGGGCCCCAAAGCCCAAGTCAAACAGCCTCCCCCACTCATTCTCCTTACCCAAGCACAATCAATTCTTTCTTCCTCAGAAATCCTGCAGCACACTATTCATGCAGTTGGTCTCATGCTTAAGCATGACTTACAGATATTAAGTCTTAACATGTTTACCGGCCCCCCCTCCCCCCACCAATACACACTTCATTTGAGCTATGATTGCTTTGAAGATAAGGACAGAGTTTCATTTAACTCTAAAACCCTGGCACACAGCATAATGCCTGGCATAATAAAGAGCTAATGGTTTTTAGAAAGCAATACAATAGAGCCCAAGTAGCATGGATGGAGCCAGTTGTGAAGGTTGCACAGTCCTTCTTAATGGTTCCAGAATCACTAATGGGGCCCTTGGTTGCTCTGCCCACCCCGCAGGCTTCAGCAGGCCTGGGTGAGCTGCTGCTCCACATTTCCCAGAAACAGCTTGTGGAATTGGCTCTAGAGCAGGAAGGACTCGAATGACTGCTTACATCAAGTCTTTGAGACCATTTTCCTTAAAAAAAGAAAAAGAAAGCAATCCTGAGAATTCTTTGAAATTTAATTTAAATTCTGACAAGAACTAGCACTAGTTCTCTGATCTAGGACGACACGGACAGAAGCCCAAACAACTGAATCAGCCTGGAGCACAGGGAGAGGGCAGGGACCCAGGTAGTCCAGATTCCATGTAGTTTCCTGCAGTCCAGGCTCCTTACCTGGAAACACCAAGTAATCACATCTGCGTCATACTTCACAGCAGCATGGGGGAGATGCAGATGAGACATTATGAGAAGAGAGTTTATGGAAGGTTAATGAGCTCTCCCAGTTGCAGAGGTTCTGGTTTAGTTCCAGAGTGATTGACAAATGAAGACAAGACAATCACGGTTCCATAAAGGACACATCCAGGTTTGACAGGCAGTGATTCCCACTTTAAGAAGGATATGATCTTTTCTATCAAAGGAGAAGTTATAAGAAATAAAGAAGTGATTCATTCTTGGAATAGTTAAACAAAAAGATACATAGTTGGCTTATAAATAAGATTCCTAAAATGGTGGCTAGATGCCAATCCTTTAGTCTTTTCACTTCCTAATTCTCCTTCCTCAGAAGAATGTTTTGGTGGGCTAATTTCACGGGCTTTGTCCTGGACATGCACACAAAAAACTAAAAGTGTAGGGAAAATAGTTAATATAAATAGTCCAATCAAAAACTTAGATAATATCTGGGAAGATTGGAACTCCGTGACTTAGCCTATGAGGAGCCGGAGGAGAGAATCTGCATTTTAGGAATAAAAATGGAGTGGATTTCCTGCTTCCTGTGCTTGCTCCCAAACCTTTGACTGTAGCATATCCTTCTACAAAAGTAAAGACTACCTTTTTCAATTGTCTGTTGTATTCCTGTGACACCATTTTGAGAGCATTTCCAACACCACTCCTCCATGTATAGAGCCACTTGAAGCATTAGAGCATTCTGAGGTTTGAAGAGAACCCAGTTTTATTAAACTCAAGGACACATCCTTCTGTCTCCAGACTTAGCCTCTGATTACTTTCACCTCCTAGTGAACAGCACTCTGTCCTACACACCTTTCATTATCTCAACCTACAGATAGAGATGGGGATGAGGTAGGAAATAGATGGGCTCCAGGCTGGACTGATGTTGAAGCTGAAACTCCAATACTTTGGCCACCTGATGCGAAGAGCTGACTCATTTGAAAAGACCCTGATGCTGGGAAAAATTGAAGGCAGGAGGAGAAGGGGACGACAGAGGATGAGATGGTTGGATGGCATCACTGACTCAATGGACATGGGTTTGGGTGGACTCCGGGAGTTGATGACGGACAGGGAGGCCTGGCTGTGCTGCAGTCCATGGGGTCACAGAGTCACGACTGAGCAACTGAACTGAACTGAGGCTGGACTTTAACAATCCACCAGCTTCCTCTTTGCATTTCTTGAGACAAGAGCTAGGTAGGCTCCAGTTGAGGAATTCACAGCTCGCCCCTATTTGTATTTACATTTGCAAGTAACAACAAAAACAGGGTAAATAGCCAGTCTTTGTCTCTTGTTAACACATCAAGGGAATAATCATGGCAAGGACAAAGAGACAGAAAAAAAACCTGAGTAAAAGATAAGGGAGACACTACACATGCACAGAAAGGCTCTTTGGAGTCAAAAGTCAGAGGATAATTCCAGGTCATAATGAGTCTTGCTCCTCCCAGAAGCCTTTACTCTGAGATCCATTTTGGCTAAAGTATGAAGGCACACCCCAAGGGAGGGTCCTGAGACAAATTTACCAGCAGGTAACAAAGGAAGGTGACTTGCCTGAGGGAAGACAAAGACCTGGAGAGCTGCCCCCTTATAAAGGATTTATATTTCCCCAAAGGCACAACTCTCTCTCTGAGCTCGCTGAAGCGCCTTTCTGCATGTACTTTTCAATAAACTTTTTCCTTTACTCTTTACCTTCTGTCTCTTGGCCTGAATTTGTTCTTGACTAGGCAGGCAAGACTACAGGCCTTGGCCCTAACTGCTGGCCCCTGTGGTCGGGTGGTTAGGACTCCAAGTCTGGAAAACTAAGACCCTCTTCCAGCTACTGCTCACTGCTGCCTGCTGCAAGCTGCCCCTTACTGCTGTGCACGTCTGAATTCAGGGACAGCATGCCAGTTGGTTAGATTCATAGCTCCTGGGGCCATTCATGCCAGAGTTCAAATCCCAGATTTGTGGCATGTCATTTGGGTGATCTAGACAAAGCATCTGATCTTCAGTCTCCTTTTCTTAACATGATAAAATCAATAATAGATATCTGATGGGATTGCTGGAACACTTGAATTAGACACTGCCAGCCCTGGGGAGCTACAGAGGCTCTGACAAACAGTAAGTGATCAAAAAATGAGAGCCTGGGTGTAATATTGTCAGCTCAGCTAGGGTTAAATGCTTTCTTTCCTTCTGGATTTGTTTTCTTGGTCCACTTTATCTCCTTCATTCCTTTGGTCCTTTTTTCTCAATCAAGAGTGAACCCAATTCATCTCCTGAGTGACATCTCTTACTGAACTTCCTGTCCTGGGCACTGTTGTTGTTTTACAGGCACTAAGTCATGTCTGAAGAAGCGGAAGTTGAACGGTTGTATGAAGACCTACAAGACCTTTTAGAACTAACACCCCAAAAAGATGTCCTTTTCATTATAGGGGACTGGAATGCAAAAGTAGGAAGTCAAGAAACACCTGGAGTAACAGACAAATTTGGCCTTGGAATATGGAGTGAAGCAGGGCAAAGACTAATAGAGTTTTGCCAAGAAAATGCACTGGTCATAACAAACACCCTCTTTCAACAACACAAGAGAAGACTCTACACTTGGACATCACCAGATGGTCAACACCAAAATCAGATTGATTATATTATTTGTAGCCAAAGATGGAGAAGCTCTATACAGTCAACAAAAACAAGACCAGGAGCTGACTGTGGCTCAGATCATGAACTCCTTATTGCCAAATTCAGATTTAAATTGAAGAAAGTAGGCAAAACCACTAGACCATTCAGGTATGACCTAAATCAAATCCCTTATGATTATACAGTGGAAGTGAGAAATAGATTTAAGGGCCTAGATCTGATAGATAGAGTGCCTGATGAACTATGGAATGAGGTTCGTGACATCGTACAGGAGACAGGGATCAAGACCATCCTCATGGAAAAGAAATGCAAAAAAGCAAAATGGCTGTCTGGGGAGGCCTTACAAATAGCTGTGAAAAGAAGAAAAGCAAAAAGCAAAGGAGAAAAGGAAAGATATAAGAATCTGAATGCAGAGTTCCAAAGAATAGCAAGAAGAGATAAGAAAGCCTTCCTCAGCGATCAATGCAAAGAAATAGAGGAAAACAACAGAATAGGAATGATTAGAGATCTCTTCAAGAAAATTAGAGATACCAAGGGAACATTTCATGCAAAGATGGGCTTGATAAAGGACAGAAATGGTATGGACCTAACAGAAGCAGAAGATATTAAGAAGAGATGGCAAGAATACACAGGAAAACTGTACAAGAAAGATCTTCACAACCCAGATAATCACGATGGTGTCATCACTGACCTAGAGCCAGACATCCTGGAATGTGAAGTCAAGTGGTCCTTGGAAAGCATCACTACGAACAAAGCTAGTGGAGGTGATGGAATTCCAGTTGAGCTCTTTCAAATCCTGAAAGATGATGCTGTGAAAGTGCTGCACTCAATAGGCCAGCAAATTTGGAAAACTCAGCAGTGGCCACAGGACTGGAAAAGGTCAGTTTTCATTCCAATCCCAAAGAAAGGCAATGCCAAAGAATGCTCAAATGACCGCACAATTGCACTCATCTCACACACTAGTACCTGGAGAAGGAAATGGCAATCCACTCCAGTACTATTGCCTGGAAAATCCCATGGACGGAGGAGCCTGGTAGGCTACAGTCTATGGGGTCGCCAAGAGTCAGACACGACTGAGCAACTTCACTTCACTTCACACACTAGTAAAGTAATGCTCAAAATTCTCCAAACCAGGCTTCAGCAATATGTGAACCGTGAACTTCCTGATGTGCAAGCTGGTTTTAGAAAAGGCAGGGGAACCAGAGATCAAATTGCCAACATCCGCTGGATCATGGAAAAAGCAAGAGAGTTCCAGAAAAACATCTATTTCTGCTTTATTGACTATGCCAAAGCCTTTGACTATGTGGATCACAATAAACTGTGGAAAATTCTAAAAGAGATGGGAATACTAGACCACATGACCTGCCTCTTGAGAAATCTGTATGCTGGTCAGGAAGCAACAGTTAGAACTGGACATGGAACAACAGACTGGTTCCAAATAGGAAAAGGAGTATGTCAAGGCTGTATATTGTCACCCTGCTTATTTAACTTCTATGCAGAGTACATCATGAGAAACGCTGGACTGGAAGAAACACAAACTGGAATCAAGATTGCTGGGAGAAATATCAATAACCTCAGATATGCAGATGACATCACCCTTATGGCCGAAAGTGAAGAGGAACTAAAATGCCTCTTGATGAAAGTGAAAGTGGAGAGTGAAAAAGTTGGCTTAAAGCTCAACATTCAGAAAACGAAGATCATGGCATCTGGTCCCATCACTTCATGGGAAATAGATGGGGAAACAGTGGAAACCATGTCCGACTTTAATTTTTGGGCTCCAAAATCACTGCAGATGGTGACTGCAGCCATGAAATCAAAAGACGCTTATTCCTTGGAAGGAAAGTTATGACCAACCTAGATAGCATATTCAAAAGCAGAGACATTACTTTGCCAACAAAGGTTCATCTAGTCAAGGCTATGGTTTTTCCAGTGGTCATGTATGGATGTGAGAGTTGGACTGTGAAGAAGGCTGAGCACCGAAGAATTGATGCTTTTGAACTGTGGTGTTGGAGAAGACTCTTGAGAGTCCCTTGGCCTGCAAGGAGATCCAACCAGTCCATTCTGAAGGAGATCAGCCCTGGGATTTCTTTGGAAGGAATGATGCTGAAGCGGAAACTCCAGTACTTTGGCCACCTCATGTGAAGAGTTGACTAATTGGAAAAGACTCTGATGCTGGGAGGGATTGGGGGCAGGAGGAGAAGGGGACGACAGAGGATGAGATGGCTGGATGGCATCACTGACTCGATGGACATGAGTCTGGGTGAACTCCGGGAGTTGGTGATGGACAGGGAGGCCTGGCGTGCTGCAATCATGGGGTCACAAAGAGTCGGACACGACTGAGAGACTGAACTGAACTTAACTGAAGTCATGTCTGACTGTTTGCAACCCCATGAATTGCAGCATGCCAGGCTTCCCTGTCCATCACCATCTCCCAGAGTTTGCTCAAACTCATGTCCACTGAGTCAGTGATGCCATCCAACCATATCATCCTCTTTTGCCCTCTTCTCTTTTTGCTTTCAACATTTCCCAGCATCAGAGTCTTTTCCAATGAGTCAACTCTTCACCTCAGGTGGCCAAAGTATTTGGAGCTTCAGCATCAGTGCTTCCAAAGAATGTTCAGGACTGATTTCTTTTAGGATTGACTGGTTTGATCTCCTTGCAGTCCAAGGGACTCTCAAGAGTCTTCTCTAGCACCACGATTCAAAAGCATCAATTCTTTGGTGCTCAGCTTTCTTTATGGTCCAAATCTCACCCACCTGACTCATCCACACATGACTACTAGAAAACATAGCTGTGACTATACAGACCTTTGTTGGCAAAGCGATGTCCTGCTTTTTAATATGCTGCCTAGGTTTGTCATAGCACTGGCATGAGCAGCTTACATGACAGAAACATTTCTCAGACCATCTGAAGCTAAAGGATGAAAAAAAAAACAAATTCCCCCTTGATAGTAAAGGAACTTCATTACAGATAGCCCAAAGTTCCAGCAGATGCCTACTTTTCTCTTCCTTACACATCCAAACAAACCCAGATGGTTTTCCTTTGTAAACCATGCTCAGAAAATGCATAGTAAGGATGTAGAAGCTTTTGGCTCATAGTTCCCAACAAATTCCCAAATCAAGATTCTTTCCTTTTTCTTAGGTATGCAGCATAGTTATTAGCTGCAGGATATGTAAAGGGCATGAAAAGTTACTCAAGCATTGAGTTGAGAAGTACAAATGTCAAAGGCAAAAAGGAAACTGTAAATATAGTCACAAACTTGAAAGTTCAAGCAGCAAAAACAGCTGTAGGACAAAATGTCCTTGGAAAAGATTCAGTGTAGGCTCAATGACAATGGGCATTGCTGCCTGTTAAGTATCCCTGCACATTGTAGGAGGTAACAAAAGCTAACTGAATGAATGAATAAATGAACTATAGACAAAATACTTATTTATTTTAATGATATACCTGGAATGTTGAAGCCGAAATAGTTTAAAAGTTATGCTCTCTCCTCAAACTCTTCCTTTCATGATATACGAATTCTATATCATTTACCTTTTTTATTATCTTATCAAATGCCTCTCAGATTTTAGTTGTCCTGACCATTCAGATGGCTGGCCCAAGACAATACCACTGATAATAAGGTCTGGAGCTTTGTACACTTTATGCTGGAATTATCTCAGAATGCCTCAGTCCCCTACAAGATCATAGAAGAGCCTCAAACGCTGAAAGACAATCCAGGCTCCCATGGCTCTATTCATCGCCACTCCCTGGTAAATGTGGTATGTGTTCAGATGCCCCATACCATTGTATTTCCACATAAAACCACCAGAGTCTCAAGTTTTATTCCATTAAAATTCCTCACCTATCTCACTTTGTTCTGCTCTTTCACATCTATGGTGAGCACTACCTAAAGAGCCTCCTTTCTCTCGGTCCTCATAGTCTCATGGACTGAGTGTACTGAAGACACTCCACACGCTGCTGTCTGTACTGAGCACCAACATGACTCAGGCTGCCATCAACGCTTGTCCCAAGTGTGCTGCTCCTAGAAACTGCCTCTCCTTGAAGATGACACTATTTACATGACTAAATATACTTTACTATGAACCAAAAAGGAATATTTTCTTCCATGCATGTCAACTAACAATATCATCTTATTAGGAATTCCTGAATAGTGCAAACCATTGTAGAGGCAGTTGAGAAGTAAAACTGCCCAGACCCAATAAAAGGCTGACTAGTCTGCTCAGGTGAGATGAACGTTTTCTGACTAGATGATGGCACTTTCTCTCTCCCTCCCTCTCTCCTTCCCTCCCTCCCTGTAGGATGAGATAAGATCACAGGATTTTTTTTGTTAATCTACTATACCTTCCTCTGATAGATAGGTTCTTTGCCTATTTTGCTGAGTAAATTTATGGTCATCTTAACTATGATTCTTCAAAGGAAGTGTGGTACATGGAATACCACACAGAAAAAAAAAAAAAGAATGATCTAGTGCTACATGCAACATGCATGAAACTCACAGAGAAACGCTGAACAAAATAAACTGGAAACCAAAGGGTACACACTGATTTCATGGTTACAAAGCTTATGGACAAGCAAAACAAATATTAATAATAGTGACAAAAGTTAGAATGTGGTCATCTCTGAAGAGGCTATTGGCTAAAAGGAAGCACAAGAGGACTTTCTGGAGGTGCTGAAAATGTTCTACATCTTGATCTGGATGGTGGTCACACAGATGTATACATATGGTAACATTTATTGGATCTTTCACAGAAGATTTATATGCTTAACTATATATATATATACACACACACATATACAATATAATATATATACACACATATAATGCCTCGATTAAGAAGTTAAAAAACAAAACCCTGCAACTTGATAATTAGATCACAGGGACACTATAAAATGTGACATCAACAAGATAAAATGCAGAATTTAGCCTTCAAATTTGCCTTCCAGGTGGAAAATGTGCTTACTTCGGGTAACTACCATGTGCTGTAGTTATTAGACTAAATGGATGTATTTACTGTCCCCTATGGAATTAACTTTGTGGAGATTACTAAGCATTTTTTCCCTGCTTAATACAGTTCAGTTCAGTTGCTCAGTTGTGTCCGATTCTTTGAGACCCCATGGACTGCAGCACGTCAGGCCTCCCTGTCCATCACCAACTCCCAGAGTTTACTCAAACTCACGTCCATTGAGTTGGTGATGCCATCCAACCATCTCATCCCCTGTCATCCCCTTCTCCTCCCACCTTCAATCTTTCCCAGCATCAGGGTCTTTTTAAATGAGTCAGTTCTTTGCATCAGGTGGCCAGTGCAGTGCTGACAACATTCTCAGGGAAAACTGCATCAGGAATAAGTGAAATTTGAGGCATCGTAATTCACATTTCCTCTCAAAGAACATTATTTCTAATTTTAGTTTATTTCAAACTCAAAGAAATTTTTTAATAACAAGAACTTATCCTTCTGCGAATATCGAGCAAACCTGAAAAAGAATCCATCTGGAAAAACTGCATTAGTGATAAAAATGACATTTCAATATTCAGAATGCAGTTGGCTCAAGAGGAAGGTTCCTTCTGTGACCACATGTAGGCTGTGTATTTTTCAAAGAGTTCAGCCTTTTGGAACTTCTGAAATCCATTTAGTCTGGAAATTACTGGGGTCTAGTTCAATCAAAAAATAAGCCTGGGTTGCTAAAGGGTACAAAAGCCATCATAGGAAAAAAAAAAAAAATCAATTTGGGAAGGCCTTCCATAGCTCTCAGCATTGAAATCTGAAAGCTCACTTTCCATGAAAGGCAGCAGCTACTGGACGAGGACATTCCCAGACTCACCTCTTGGATAGTGTGTCCAAGGGTCACTGCTCTCAGAGGTCAGAGTTCAGCACATTGAGACATGGACTCCTTAGCACCTTGCTTTCATGTAATATTCAGTCCAATTCAAGTGAGGCTTTATATTACTGCTCACAATGGTATGGTGAGAAGAGCACTGTAGACTTCAGTTCAAAACTCCCCTCTACCACACAGTACTGTGTGTGACAATTCAGCATTCAGTTTCCTCATTTATAAAGAGGAAATCACACTTTTTACAGAATTTCTGTGAACATCAATGATAAGGTAGAGTGTACCTCTCTGAAAATATTCAGTAATTTCTAGCTAGTGATGTTATTACACAAAGAGGCACAGTGAACTGTAGGAACCTCTGAGCTTTGTTGAAATAAGGATGTGCAAGTTCTAATTATTCAAATGGACCAACATTCAACAACTAGTACTGGGTACTACCTACAAACCCCTGTAGAGGCCACAGAGGCAATCCACTCAAACTCTTTCCCACAAGCAACCCACAGTCATGGGGATGAGAAAGACATGATATTTGCTATACTTAGTACAATGCCTGGCACATAAATATGCTCAACTATATTTATTGAATGACTTCCTCTGTCATATTTTTATTTGCTATTTAATCTGTTTCTGCTCTAATCTTCATTATTTCCATACTTGATATGTGTGTTAGTCACTCAGATGTGTCCAACTCTTTGAAACCCTGTGGACTATAGCCTGCTGGGCTCCTCTGTCCATGAAACTCTCTAGGCAAGAATACTGGAATAAGCCATTCTCTTCTCCAGGGGATCTTCCCAACCCAGGAAACAAACTCAGGTCTCCTTCACTGCAGGCAGATTCTTTACCATCTGAGCCACCAGGGAAGCCCTTTGAGCTTAATTTGATCTCCATTTTGTAGTTTCTCAAGATGAAAGTTTAGATTAATAATTTGATGTCTATATTCTTTTAAAAAATACAGTGATCAGCAGCTATACTTTTCCCCATAAATATTGCTTTAACTGCAGTCTGTAAGTTTTGCTATGTTGCATTTTATTTTTATTCATCTCAAAGTATTTTCTAATTTCATTTCTTCTCAGACTTGATAACTCAACTGATCTACAGTCATTCTAAATACTTGGTATTATAGCCTTATCATTATTAAACTACTAAATTTGGAGATTTTCAACAAAAGTGTAGATATGTCTGAAATCTTACCCACCTCAAGTTTTTCTAGTCCTTTTCTTAGTGATGTTTTGTTTTCTAGCCACATCTTTTACAGTATCTTATTATACAAGGAAAATAACATTTACCTTGAGCTCAGCTTTATAAGTGGCTTCCTTGGTGGCTCACTGATAGAGAATCTGCCTGCCTGTGCAGGGTCCTTGGGCTGGGAAGATCCCCTGGAGGAGAGAATGGCAACACACTCCAGTATTCTTGCCTGGGAAATCCCATGGACAAAGGAGCCTGGCAGGCTACAGTACATGGAGTCACAAACGAGCCAAACACAACTTAGCGACTGAACAACAACGACAGCTTTATAAACATTAACACATTACTCATTAGTTACAAAGAGCAGAGCTTCTTCAAGGTTGCAGGAAAATATTTGCCAACACTCACTTCCATTTTTATTACTGTCTCTCCTGCTCGAAGATCCATGCCCATCTCTCTGTGCATCTCAAGGGTTTTATTACCACCTTGGCAACTACACTCAGAGAGCAGCTTACTAGTCCCCACCAGCCCTTTAATCCAACAGGCTGTTTGCTGTGCTGTGCTTAGTTGCTCAGTCATGTCTGACTCTTTGCAACCCCATGGACTATAGCCCTCCAGGCTCCTCTATCCATGGGGATTCTCCAGGCAAGAATACTGGAGTGGGTTGCCATTTCCTTCTCCAGGGGATCTTCCCAACCCAGAGATCGAACCCAGGTCTCCCACATTGCAGGCGGATTCTTTACAGTATGAGCTACCAGGGAAGCCCAACAGGCTGTTCACTTCCTCTTATTTCTTAGTAATCAGATTGTCAAACAAGAATTGACTTACCCTGTGCTCTTTGGTCTCCTTCCCAAAAACCTTCCTTCATTTTAGCATGAATCAAGTGCTGTTTCTGTGTGTTTTGTACTCAGTTGTTCTCATTTTCTACTATGTTGTGGATCATAAGATTTTGGCCATTCTCATCTAACATCCTTTGAATTAATTAAAAAAGAAAATTTCCAGATGACTGTATTTGCATCTCTCTGATGAAAAATATCTCCAGCAGAGATGACCTGAAGGGGTCCTGTTTTTGTACCAACCCGTTGTGTGAAGCACTCAAGTACCGTGCTTGCAATTATTGAGCAGTTACAACCTATAATTGCAGAGTTATTTTGTTCTGCAAATTCTATGGGAAGATAGTAATCAGAGAAAATAGAAGAAAAGGCAGGGTATGAATTGGAAGAAAAAATTTTTAAATACTCAAAGAACTGTATAAGCAACACAAATAAATTTTGTCTTTGAAGATGTAGTTTATCAGAACTGAAGACAAAATTTTCTTTGTCCTTTAGAAACATGCACATTTATACTAACTGGACACTGACCAAATCTAAAAGGAATCCTCCTGCAACTATTAAACAAATCTAAACAGAAAAATCTGATGTGTTTTTAAAGAAAGATCCATAAATACACACACACACACAAGTTAAAGAATACATATTATATATTTTTTAAAAAGAAAGATCAAAAGATTGTCTCTGGATATGACCCTAATATTGATAAGGTCTCCCTCTCATTTTATCTGGCCCCAAGTTACTTTCTCACTAATTAAGGATTTTTGCAATAATTGTTTCCCTCCTTAGGGAATGAACAGAGCCCAGCTACCACTACATCTTGAAAGTTCTCTTTTCTCAGCTCTGTAAACCAACAGCAAATATCTTGGCTTCTGTAGATCACAGGCAGCATTCTGATTAGGGCTTAGTAACAGTCATTTCCATCATAAATTTACAAATCTGTACTGAAAAAAACATAAGAAGATATTTTCCTCCAGGATATTTAAGTATAGGCCTGAAAAGTATGCTCATATATTGTAGTTGTTATTTAGTTGCTAAGTCATGTTCAATTCTTTGCAAGCCCATGGACTGTAACCTGCCATAGGATTTCTTTGCATATAAAATCCCCTTTTGTCTATGGGATTTCCCAGGCAAGAATACTGGAGTGGGTTGCCATTTCCTTCTCCAGGAGATCTTCCCAACCCGGGGATTGAACTCAAGTCTCCTGAACTGCAGGTAGATTCTTTACTGCATTGCTAGAAAGGCCAGACCATGAACAGACTACATAGGCCAGACTACATAGTTTAGCATCTTCAAAAAGGCCACCCTTATAAAATAGAGCTCTTAAATAGTCCATTCACATTTGATACCCTCTGTATGTCCCAGAAAATATACCTCTGTTTTTTCCCCAGCCATACATTTATAGCAGGAGTATAGTGACATGAACAGCTCTTCCAACATTCTTATCCTTATGATTTAGTGGAGAAGTTCTCCAGCAACCACATTAAGTAGTTTGGAGCTTTCCTCACCTTTTAATTCAATGTAGAGAAAAGAGTTTTAGGCCAACCTCCACAGACTGAACATTACTTCTATTTTTTTTAATTAAACTTTATTTTTAATTTAGATTCTCGTGCAGTTCTAAGAAATAATACAGAGATCTTATCTATATTTTACCCACATCTTGCCAAACCAGGATCTGGACACTGACCCAGCCAAGCTAGGGAATGTTTCCATCACCATAAGGCACCATCAATAAAGGCAAAAAAATAGAAGTAATGTTCAGTCTGTGGAGGCTGGCCTAAAACTCTTTTCTCTACATTGAATTAAAAGGTGAGGAAAGCTCCAAACTACTTAATGTGGTTGCTGGAGAACTTCTCCACTAAATCATAAGGATAAGAATGTTTCCATCACCATCACTCATCTCCTTTGCTCTACTGTTCCTAATGCCTAACTTCTATTTTGATGCTTATACAGCTGTGTATTGACTTATCCATTCATTCAATCATTTATTAAGTCAACAAATATTTATTGAACCTTTATATGCCAGGTACTGTACTGAACATACAATAATATGCAAAAATTAGATGTGATTGAGCTTATCAATAAGCAGGTGAGGCAGATACTAACCAAATATAAGTCTTCAAATAAATGTAAAGTTTAAAATGTGTTAATACCACAATTAAGCAGCAAGTATGACAAAGTCATAATAAAAATGAGATTTAATGGGGAGGAGACAGAGTAAGCTTCCCAGAAGAAGTAAGAACTGAAGGTGAGTTGAAGTAGCTGAATGAAAAGGGTGTACTGATGCCAAGGAAAGCAAACCCAGGCTAACTGCAACACAGCCTTCTCACTAGGGTTTCGCACTTTATTTCTGTCACTCCCGATTTTTAATCTCATAATGGAAAATGTTATGGAAGTGATAGCAGAACCTTAGAACAGGGACAGAGAGAGCAAACGTAAAACAGTGAAGCCCATTAAAATTTTTATTTCCAATCTCTGTGTAGGATCTACTCTCTGAGACCAAGCTACTATCCACCAATTTTGTTCCTGCCTCTCCTAGGGGAAACTTGCCATTAGAGAACACTAGTGCTTACTGTTGAGACATTCTCTTGCACAGTATGAATTTCACTTGAATTTAATGGAGAAATTTAATATTTAAGAAATGTCAAGTGCCTTAAAAAACGTAACGGCTTTTGACCCTACAGTTCCATAAGAATATGTCCTAAGGAAAAATTCAGAAATACAAAAGAACATTCATACATAAACTTTTTCATTGTTTTTTCCATTGTTACTTACTAGAGTAGAAATACAATAGTATCCATGATAGTGTCAAACAGCAGGACACTGAATAAATGATTTATGGACTATGCATATGACATAGTGTCACTGAGCATTTTATAGCTATATTTCCAAAGATTTTTAAATAGCACTGAAAAATACTTGTAAGTTTAACTAAAACAAGCGAAACAACAAAAAACTCTGTATACACAACTAATTCCAGTAATGCTAAAGATAAAGCCAGCTGATGACAGAAGGGCAGTGGTTATTTCTACCTGGTGGGATCTAAAATAATTTTTATTTTCTTGTTTAGACTTTTATTTATATGTGCATTTATTTGATACTCAGAAAACAATTGATACACTATTGTAAATTTTTAAGCCAGCAATATGACCTGTGGAAGGATGTATAATAGGGGTTTCAGCTTCACTTCATTTTTTTGGCCACAATCATGCAGCATGCAGGATCTCAGTTCCCTGACCAGGGATCTAACCCATGCCCCCTACATTGGGAGAACAGAGTCTTAACCACTGGACCACCAGGGAAGTCCCTAGTTTCACTTTTGACTTGAGTCATTGTCATTCAGTTGCTCAGTCGTGTCTGCCTCTTTGCGACCCCATGGACTGCAGCATACCAGGCTTTCCTGTCGTTCACCATTTCAAAGAGCTTGCTCGAATGCATGTCCTTTGAGTCTAGTGATGCCATCCAACCATCTCATCCTCTGTCGACCCCTTCTCCTCCTGCCTTCAATCTTTCCCAGAATCAGGGTCTTTTCTAAAGAGTCAGTTCTTCACATCAGGTGGCCAAAGTAATGGAGTTTCAGCTTCAGCATCAGTCCTTCCAGCGAACACCCAGGACTGATCTCCTTTAGAATGGACTGGTTGGATCTCCTTGCACTCCAACACCACAGTTCAAAAGCATCAGTTCTTCAGCACTCAGCCTTCTTTATGGTCCAACTCTCACATCCATACATGAGTGAGTGAGTGAAGTCACTCAGTCGTGTCCGACTCTTTGCGAGCCGGTGGGAGTGGGTTGCCATTTCCTTCTCCAGGAGATCTTCCCAACCCAGGGATCGAACCCATGTCTCCTGAATTGCAGGCAGACGCTTTAACCTCTGAGCCATCAGGGATGACTACTGGAAAAACTTTGACTAGCTTTGACATAGCTTTGACTATATGGACCTTTGTTGGTAAATTAACATCTCTGCTTTTTAATATCGGAGAAGGCAATGGCACCCCACTCCAGTACTCTTGCCTGGAAAATCCCATGGACGGAGGAGACTGGTAGGCTGCAGTCCATGAGGTCGCTTAGAGTCGGACACGACTGAGCGACTTCACTTTCACTTTTCACTTTCCTGCATTGGAGAAGGAAATGGCAACCCACTCCAGTGTTCTTGCCTGGAGAATCCCAGGGACGGGAGAGCCTGGTGGGCTGCCGTCTATGGGGTCGCACAGAGTCGGACACAACTGAAGCAACTTAGCAGCAGCAGCAGCTTTTTAATATGCTGTCTAGGTTGGTCATAGTTTTTCTTCCAAGGAGCAAGTGTCTTTTAATTTCATGACTGCAGTCACCATCTGCAGTGATTTTGGAGCCCAAAAAACTAAGTCTCTCACTGTTTCCATTCTTTCCCCATTTATTTGCCATGAAGTGATGGGACCAGATGCCATGATCTTCATTTTTTGAATGTTGAGTTTTAATCCAGCTTTTTCACTCTCCTCTTTCAGTTTCATCAAGAGGCTCTTTAGTTCTTTTTCACTTTCTGCCATAAGGGTAGTGTCATCTGCATACCTGAGGTTATTGATACTTCTCCTGGCAATCTTGATTCCAGCTTGTGCTTCATCCAGCCCAGCATTTCATGTGATGTACTCTGCATATAAGGTAAATAAGCAGGGTGACAATATACAACCTTGACATACTCTTTTCCCAATTTGGAACCAGTCCATTGTTCCAAGTCCGGTTCTAACTCTTGATTCTTGACCTGCATACAGGTTTCTTAGGAGGCAGGTAAGGTGGTCTGGTATCCCTGTCTCTTTGTGATTTGGGGCTTCCCAGGAGGCACTAGTGGTAAAGCAGCCACCTGACAATGCAGGAGACATAAGAGATGCGAGTTCAATCCCTGAGTCAAAAAGATCCACTGCAGGAGGGCATGGCAACCCACTCCAGTATTCTTGCCTGGAGAATCCCATGGGCAGAGGAGCCTGGTGGGCTATAGTCCATAGGGTCACAAAAGATTGAACATGACTGAAGGGACTTAGCATGCACACACACATGCAGATTTGTGGTTTTAGAACAGACAATTAACTCCTCATGGTCTCAGCTTCCTCACTCAGCTGTTTGGGAAACTGCTCTATTCTCTCACAGAATTGGGAATAAAGAAATTACAAGTAAGAATGCTCCATATACATAAAAAAATGTGAAGCTTTGAAAGTAGCATCAATGACAACATACCACTAAGTGTCACAAGGTATGAAAACTAAAGACCTTCCAAGAACCCTGCCTTGGATTCCTTGGCATTTGAATTGAAAAATTAGAGGAAACATTGAAATGCAATAGGTAAATAAATAATGTATCACTAATCATTCTGGACTTCCCAGGTGACTCAGTGGTAAAGAATCCCACCTACCAATGCAGGAGACGCATGTTCCAACCCTGGGTCAGGAAGATCCCCTGGAGGAGGTAATGGTAGGCCACTCTAGTACTCTTGCCTGGAAGATGCCATGCACAGAGAGACTTAGCAGGCTACCATCCATGGGGTGGCAAAAAGTCAGGCACAACTGAGCATGCACACAACACCATTCCTTCACAGTTGGCTGTAATGATCTCTGATCCCTCTATGTATCCCTGAACATTCTGTCCAGTGTGGATATTCTGTTCAATGATTTAATTTATGCACATTTCATTTCTAAAGCATCTCCTTAGTAAATTTTCAAGATTCTAAGAGTGTGGGTAGAACCTTCTTCTGTTTTAAGAAAACTTGTTCCCAGCTAAATTCAAAACTTCATTTGTGCTAGAGAACCATGGCATGCACACCTCATTTCATAGGATAGCTAGCTAGAGGCTGCAGACTTTTGAAGGAAATTCAAGAATTTCACTATATATGCTTAGAAGCCATAAAAGTTCCCAATCTGTTGCTATCATTTTTTAATGAGATGGCTATTAGTCCTGCTCTTCTGAGGAGTACCAGCTACATATACTTCTCCTTGCAGTCAGTCAATCTAAGTGTTGGTGTAAAAGAGCCCCCAGAAAGCACATGTGGTACCTGTAAGCACAGTTCTATGGTTAGGGAGATGGGCATCCTAGACAAATGTGTGCTCATCTCCCAAGATTCAGTGGTAGCATGAAAGCAGAAGTCTTTAGTCAGGGGAAGAGCTAGCTTCAGTCTGATCTCAAACATGATAGTCAATAAGCAGACTGACCTCTTGAAATAAATGAATTCTTCATAAGAAGAGCACAGAGGACAAGAACAGGACTTGAGGTACCCCTGTTTCATAGCTGTGGGATGCTGGACTTCTAATTCTTTATCTGAAAATAGGAAATGACATACTTCAAAAGTTCATTGTGTAGATAAATGAAATGTAGAACATGAAAGCAATTTGTTAATTGACAAGCACTAATCAGATAACAAGAGGTTGGACAGGGCCAGGGAAAGATGATTATTTTAGAATCAGAAGAGTTTATGCCTAATTGGTCCTTTATAAGATGATGAATTTGGGGGAGGGTTGCTTTTACAGATTGAAAATGACCACAAATCCTTTGCAGGTTCTCTCATCAAGAGATGGAGTCTATTTCTCTACTCCTTGAGTGCAGGCCAGTCTTGTGACTTGCTTTGACCAACAAAGTATGGCTGAGGTGACAGTCTGGGACTTCTGAGCCTACTGTCCTCATAGCTTCATCCTCTCGTGTAACCCAGCATCCACAGAAAGGAGTAGAAATCACCTCCTGGCTTCCTGGAGGATGAAACCATGAGGTGAGAGAGGGCCAGCCTCCCCAGCCATCCCTGGTGTCCTAGTTAAAGTTCCCAAGTGACACCAAGTGGAGCAGGAATGCCCCACCCCAGCTGAGGCTGATTCTAACTTTTGAACCACAGAATCATAGACAAATAAACAGACAAAGATTGTCATTCTAAACTCACAGATTTCAGAGTGACATGTTATGTAATAAAAACTACCTGATAACATCTTTCACTCCTCCTCTCTGACAAGAGTGGACTCTGATGTAAACATCTAATCAAGAACAATCTGTAAGAACTCAGTGATTTCCACTGATTTTTTTGTCAAGGTGATTAACAAGTCCATTGGGGGAGGAAAAGCAGCTGAGGAAGTTCAGTAGAATCAGTGAGAAATAAAACTTTTTCTGAGCACAGTAACATCCCTTGTGTCTAGAGTCCAGCCCTGACAATCACATAACATTTCAGAATATAAGAGGAAACTGGTTTTTTTAGGAGAAAAGGTGATGCCATGAACTCCATGATCTGGGATGTACTTTACTCACAACAAAAGCTTTCACTCTTTCTTTATACTTAGTTTTAACCAGCTTAGTTTCTAAGCTGATAGAAAATCAAAAGAGTGATACAGAGTGTAGACACGTTTAGTGGTGAGAAGTGAGAGAAAACTATTCAAAATCAAGAAAGGGGGAAGGGAGAACAACTGAAAACTACACACGCACCTGAGTAGCATGGGAATTAGTTCAGAGGCAGACATCTCTGGGGGCACAAGCCCCAAAATTAAAGGACACTTGCTCCTTGCAAGGAAAGCTATGACAAACCTAGACAGCATATTAAAAAGCAGAGACATCACTTTGCCAACAAAGGTCTGTATAGTGAAAGCTATGGTTTTTCCAGTAGTTATGTACCAATGTGAGAGCTGAACCATAAGGAAGGCTGAGCGTCAAAGAATTGATGCCTTCAAATTGTGGTACTGGAGAAGACTCTTGAGAGTCCCTTGGACAGCAAGGAGATCAAACCAGTCAATCCTAAAGGAAATCAACTCTGAATATTCATTGGGAGGACTAATGCTGAAGCTGAAGTTACAATACTTTGGCTGCTGCTGCTGCTAAGTCACTTCAGTTGTGTCCGACTCTGTGAAACCCCATAGATGGCAGCCCACCAGGCTCCCCCATCCCTGGGATTCTCCAGGCAAGAACACTGGAGTGGGTTGCCATTTCCTTCTCCAATGCAGGAAAGTAAAAAGTGAAAGTGAAGTTGCTCAGTCATGTCCGACTCTAGCGACCCCATGGACTGCAGCCTACCAGGCTCCTCCATCCATGGGATTTTCCAGGCAAGAGTACTGGAGTGGGGTGCCATTGCCTTCTCCAAATACTTTGGCTACCTGAGGCTAAAAGCCATCCCATTGGAAAAGATCCTGATGCTGGGAAAGACTGAGGGCAGGAGGCAAAGGGCAATAGAGGATGAGATAGTTGGATGGCATTATTGATTCAATGGACATGAGTCTGAGCAAACTCAAGGACATAGTGAAGGACAGGGAAGTCTGGCATGCTGCAGTTCATGGGGTTGCAAAGAGTTGGACAGGATGTAGAAGTGAAAAACAACAACAAAGAAATGGGCGTTGAGGGCATTACAGCTTAATGTAGAAATGTTAAACATATCAGTACATTTTAGGGAAGGTTTTCAACCAAAAAGCATAACTCGGTTTGGATATTTAGCTGGGTGAGCCTTCAGTGAGCTGACTGGCTCAGCCCACACTTCCCCATGGGGTCCAGCCAGCCTGCACTGCCCCAGAGACACTGAGCGAGCCCAGGTCCCTGCTCATGCTGCCCTGCCTAAAGCTGGCTCCTGAGCTTATCTGTTTATGGAGATCTCTCGTTTCTTTCTTCTTCTCTAGGGAATGTTTCCTATGTCTGGAAGCCTTCTGGAGAAGGACCAAAAGGAATGGAAATGGTGTTTGTAGAAAGACCAAAATAAAAAATCCCTTTTCAGATGCCCATCAACCACACAGGCTATGAGTTTGGGCAGTTTGATTAAAAACCACAGAAACTCATTTTGGCAAACTTCAGCAGTAAGAGAATTTTCTAGAAGGTAAGGGGGACACTTGTGGGATCAAAGTAGAGGTTGAAGGGTTTGGCATGGAATATTCAACCACAAACTAGAGGACACGTGCCCGGGATTTACCACCATATCATGACGGCACACTGCGGAATGCAGTACTTTCCCAGAAGAAAGTAGGGTGCTCTTATGAATGAATTATGCATGCAGAAAACCCCAAGCAAAAGCCCCACACGTTCAGGTTGGCATATTTAGGCCCCACCTGTGTCCAGCCTGGACTCTCAGGGTGGGTCCTGGCAGTGGCCACCTACCTCCAGGTCTGAAGATGGTGGATGACAGCAGACCCCCTCTGCTCACACTGCAACTCAACTACACCTGAAAGCCCTGTATCTGTAAAGGGATCTGATAACTTGGACTAGACGCAGTTTTTCTGTTTTGGTCTCTATGACGCCTCTATCCTCATCTCCCACTGCCCCCTCCCACAGCCACTGTAGAGGGTGATCCGATCAGATACTTGAGGACTGTGGCAAAGGGTCTGTCACACAGACATCCAATTCTAGTGAGAGGAAAGGCTTTTATCTCCTTGGGAGCCTTGGCACACTTAAAGCTGGGGGGAGCAGCTCTGGGATAAAGGCAAACAGCTGCAACAACAGCTGGATTGACAGCAAAGCATCTGAGAAGGGTCAGTGGTTTGCCTGGATTACACAGTGTAATTAAACATACTTACAGTTTAATGGAGCTCAAAACAAATCCCACCATTATTGACCCAGTATTGGGGGCTTAACAGACCTTAATGAAGCTTCCCATTGCCTCTGCCAGGTGGTCCTTCTTTCATACCCGAAACGGATTTATTTCTCTTTCATTCTTCATACACTATTCCTCAGAAGCACTGATAGATACAGACTTTTCCAGATTATTTAGGTTGAGCTATTCACAGAAATGGATATAGTCCCTGTGACTCATGTATATTTAAATACAAATACTGCATATACAAGTACATACTAAAAAACAGATATATACTAAAACATTACGTGCTCTTAGTTGTTCAGTTGTGTCCGACTCTTTGTGACCCCATGGACTGTAGCCTGCCAGGCAGCTCTGTCCATGGGGATTCTCTAGGCAAGAATACTGGAGTGGGCTGTCATGCCTTCCTTTGGGGATCTTCCCAACCCAGGGATCAAACCCAGGTCTTCCTATTATATATACAGACAAATACTAAAAATACACACACACGGATGCATATATGACACAATCTTCATACTTTGGCTCTATCTTTTCATTCTTTTGAGCTTCTGAGACTTTTACTCCAGGAAGGGCTGTAGTCAAGTTAAATATTAAAAAGGAAGAGTACAAAGGCATAAGAAGTTCATTTGACAAGTGTCCACTTTAACCATGGTGTGTGAAAGCATTGAAGAAGGTTTGAACAGTGTACTAGACGTGTTTCTTCCATGAGGGAGCTCATGGTATAAAGTACAGAATAAGAAAAAGAAAACCAAACACTGATTAGGGCACTCACTGTCCCCAAGGCACACTGCTAAATGGTTTCCTTTACATACAGCAAGGCAGCAGATGTACTAAAAACAACCTGATGAGGGAGGCAGTGCCCAGACTCCTGCCCATGACGCTCTGCAGCCTCCTTACAGGCAGCAGGGTGAACGGAGCAACAATGAACAGGCGATGGCAGGGGAAGGGAATACTTCCCACTGGAGCAATCAGAACAGTCTCCAAGAAAGAGCGGCCGATGGCCTGAGGGAGATTTCGAAAGGTGGAGACAGGAAGCGTTAATTAGGCACGGTGTGAAGACATGTCACACACACAGACAACGGCATGGGGTGTGGGACAAACAGTATGGTGGAGCGAGGGCAGGAAAGACTGGAAGAAGTTGAGAAGTCACACAGATGCTTGGGGGCTGGCTGGTGAACTGGGACTCTCTTGAGAACAAGAGGGGTCTTCAAATGTGGAAGACCAGCATCTGAATGGTGCTGAGGGGAGACTGGCTGAACAGTGTGCATCTGACGGCCAGGCAGGGACAACCATTGAAGGAGAAAGGCACCAACCAGACCGTGGTGGGAGAGACCCCAGGGGAGCAAGGCAGAACCAGCAGCAGAGCGGTACAGTCGACTGGCTGGGGAGGCAGGATTCCACAGTAACTGGAAGCTGAGATACTGCTAATAATGAGAAGACATATGAGAGAAGGGTTTTCTGGGTGGCTCAGATGGTAAAGAATCCACCTGCAATGCAGGAGACCTGGGTTTGATCCCTGGGTTGGGAAGATCCCCTGGAGAATGGCATGGCAACCCACTCCAGTATTCTTGCCTTGAGAATCCCATGGACAGAGGAACCTGGTGGGCTTTCAAATCTTAGGGATGATGCTGTGAAAGTACAACACTCAGTATGCCAGCAAATTTGGAAAACTCAGCAGTGGCCACAGGACTGGAAGAGGTCTGTTTTCATTCCAATTCCAAAGAAAGACAATGCCAAAGAATGTTCAAACTACCACACAATTGCACACATCTCACATGCTAGCAAAGTAATGCTCAAAAATCTCCAAGCCAGGCTTCAACAGTATGTGAACCAAGAACTTCCAGATGTTCAAGCTGGATTTAGAAAAGGCAGAGGAACCAGAGATCAAATTGCCAACCTCCATTGAATCATTAGAAAAAGCAAGAGTTCCAGAAAAACATCTCCTTCATTGACTACACCAAAGCCTTTAACTATGTGGATCAAAAAGTCCTGGAAAATTCTTAAAGAGATGGGAATACCAGACCACCGTACCTGCTTCTTGAGAAACGTGAATGCAGGTTAAGAAGCAACAGTTAGAACCACACAGGGAACAACAGACTAATTCCAAATTGGGAAAGGAGTATGTCAAGACTGTATATTGTCATCCTGTTTGTTTATATGCAGAGTACATCATGTGAAATGCCAGGCTGGATGAAGCACAAGGTGGAATCAAGATTGCCGGGAAAATATCAATAACCTCAGAAATGCAGATGACACCACCCTTATGGCAGAAAGTGAAGAGGAACTAAAGAGCCTCTTGATGAAGTGAAAGAGGAGAGTAAAAAAGCTGGTTTAAAACTCAACATTCAAAAAACGAACATCATGGCATCTGGTCCTATCACTTCATGGCAAATAGATGGGGAAATAATGGAAACAGTGAGGGATTTTATTTTCTTGGGCTCCAAAATCACTGCAGATGGTGATTGCAGCCATGAAAATAAAAGACGCTTACTCCTTGGAAGGGTAGTTATGACCAACCTAGACAGCACATTAAAAAGCAGAGACATTACTTTGCCAACAAAGGTCCGTCTAGTCAAGGCTATGGTTTTTCCAGTGGTCATGTATGGATGTGAGAGTTGGACTATGAAGAAAGCTGAGTACCGAAGAATTGATGCTTTTGAACTGTGGTGTTGGAGAAGACCCTTGAGAGTCCCTTGGACCACAAGGAGATCCAACCAGTCAATCCTAAAAGAAATCAGTCCTGAATATTCACTGGAAGGACTGATGTTGAATCTGAAGCTCCAAAACTTTGGCCATCCAATATGAAGAACTGACTTATTAGAAAAGACCCTGATGCTGGGAAAGATGCAGGAGGAGAAGGGGGCAACAGAGGATGAGATGGTTGGATAGCATCACCGACTCAATGGACATGAATTTGAGCAAACTCCGGGAGTTGGTAATGGACAGGGAAGCCTGGTGTGGTGCAGTCTGTGGGATTGCAGGGAGTCGGACACGACTAAGCATGCACACACAGGAGGAGGAGTGGCTCTGGCAGGAAAGAAAACAGGTCAGGCTGGCATCCCAAGTGGAAGTGACTAGGAGCTGTTCTTTCTGCAACTGGACATGCAAGTGAGTCCTGGAAGTGCTGATGGGGGATCCATTTCAGTGAGGAGATGACTGAAGCTGGGAGTGGGGTTGAATGCCTCATGAAACTCCTGTCCTATAGTTAAAATCTACGGTCTCCAGACTTTCCTGGTGGTTCAGTGGCTAAAACTCCGTGCTCTCAATGCAGGGTGCCTGGTTCAATCCCTGGTCAGGGAACTAAATTCTATATGCTGCAGCTAAAAGATCCACATGCTGCAACAAAAATCAAAGACCTGCGTGCCACAACAAAGGCTCACTGCAGCCAAATAAATAAATAGATATTTTTAGAGTTCCACAGTTTGTTGCCTGCAGTTCTGAAAGGCAAAGAGTTTTGAAAAACAAGCCCATTTATTTATGACTTATTTGTAGTCCCAGGCAAGCTCAGTTGGCCACAGAAGACATAAGACTTATCATCTCTACTTATCCAACTGAGAGTAAGAAGTCATATATTGTGAAGAAATATTCCTGCATTTGATCATGGTGTGCTGTCCAAGGGCCCACCGAGGAGGATATTTAATACATCATAAAGCAGATACAGTACAGATGCCCTGCTACCTCTCTGCTGCTGCTGCTGCTAAGTCACTTCAGTCGTGCCCGACTCTGTGCGACCCCATAGACGGCAGCCCACCAGGCTCCCCCGTCCCTGGGATTCTCCAGGCAAGAACACTGGAGTGGGTTGCCATTTCCTTCTCCAATGCAGGAAAGTGAAAAGTGAAAGTGAAGTCACTCAGTCGTGTCCGACTCCTAGTGACCCCATGGACTGTAGCCTACCATGCTCCTCCGTCCACGGGATTTATTAGGCAAGAGTACTGGAGTGGGTTGCCATTGCCTTCTCCATGTTACCTCTCTAAAATCCCCCAAATTCTTAATTCCAAAGCACACCTGGCTGCAAGACTTCTAGGAAAGTGATCATGGGAATGTCACTTACTTTCTGAAAACATCAAACAGAAATAATTATCATATCTAATTCTGAGGGCTACGTCTATGCTCAGAACACTTCTAAGTATTTTACCTTTCACAGCAATCGTCTGAAGTGGGGATCATGATCACCTCTATTCTACAGATAAAGGATCTGAGGGTCAGGCAGGTTAGCTGCAAGGCATACAGCTGATTCTTATCCCAGGGAGGCTAATTTCTAAGGCTGTCCTCTTAACCACTGCAGCACACTGCCTCCAAGTTAATTTGTAGAAGAATTTAGCAATAAATCAATCCTTCTTTACATTAGAGAACAGCAGGGAACCAATGCCTTTTACCAGATTTCTACAATGATATAAGGGCATGGTTCAGCCAAGTTAGTCTCTCATTTACATTCTGGCAAATCAGAGGGAGCAATATGAAAGGACAGGCCAGGAAAGATTTCTGTGCAGGCCCTGCCCTCCATACACACAGTCTCTAGTTCTCCGTGTCAGGTGAAGAAGCTGGAGGTTGAGGCAGCGAAGTAGAGAGATAAGAGCACAGGCTCTGGGTCAGATTGCTCTGGTTCTCCCTCCTTGTAGCTGGTGATTCTAGTCAAGTTAACTAACCTTGTGGAGCCTCAGTTTTCTCCTCTATAAAATGGGATTAACTAAAAACTGTATCACAGAGTCACTGGATGGTTTAAGTGAGATATTTCTTACAAAGCTTTTGGCAGAGTGACTGGAGGATAGAGAATCTTCAGTAAGCTCTGAAGTTTTGTATTTGGCAAGACTCCTGCAGGGCAAGAGCTCCTTGTGGGGATTCTGACAACCAGTAAGCTTTGTGGATTTCCCTAAAGGTGAGGCTACTGTTTGCCAAGTCATCCTAATTTCTTCCAGCTTCTTTGAGCTTCACACACATCAGTCCAATTTAAGGATCCTTTCCAATTCCACAGTCCATAGGCAGACCGGTTTAGGTCTACCTGGTGGCTCAGACAGTAAGGAATCTTCCTGCAGTGTGGGAGACCTGGGTTTGATCCCTGGGTTGGGAAGATCCCATGCAGGAGGGCATGGCAACCCACTCTAATATTCAGGCCTGGAGAATCCCCATGGACAGAGGAGCCTGGTGCGCTACACTCCATGTGGTCACAAAGATTTGGATATGACTGAGCGACTCAGAACAGCACAGTGGATAGTATAAGCCCTAACCTGAAAAGGTGCTTTTAGTGCTCCACTGTTTTCTCTGACTGTGTAGGCAGTCAGACACAAGGCTGTATCCACTCTAGTATTCTGGATTCAGCCCTGAGTGTGAGCTGAAGCAGACCTGCCTGGAGAATCAGGACTAAGCCTAATGTGTATTGTCCCATTTCAAGTGGTTACCTGCATAGTCTCTGGACATGGGAGTGGAATTATATTTCTGCCCAATCTTATTTCTAAGATACATTTTGAATTGGAAAGGATGGTTGGGCTTTGTCCAAATTCCATTTAGTAATGATGAGGTTCACCACATGCTTCACACATAGTAGACATGCAGTAAGATTCAGATGGCACACGATATGACCAATGAGCACAAAATGTGGCTGATCCAGAATTTTTGTGCTCCACAGCCCTGGTTACCATGGTAATTCATTCCATGGTTAGTGGTTGGTCAATGTTAAGTGATGCTGGGCTTTTCTGATCAGAGTACGTTGTTCTTTTTCGGGGAAAATTAATTGTCCCTGAGTTTGTTTTCCTTGTTGGGCTCTCCACTTATCTTCCAGTTTGCAGTACGGCTACTTGGCTTGTGATGCTTGCCTTGATTCTGACACAAAGAAAGGAAATAGAAGAATCCAGCAAACAGTTAATGGAATGCTTGACGAAGTTAAACTAGGGCTTATTCATGCAGCAGAGTAGCTGATAATTGCCTTTATTATTCTAGGCTAGATTGAGGTCATTGTCTGATGAAATTGGGCAATTTTTAAAAATGGGAAAAAATGAATACAATTTAAGTTTATTTAGACACAACTTCTATATTTTCTTTTACTTTCTTATCAATGTTTCACTTTTAGTAAGAGGGAAAGAGAAAGAGAGGAGATGAAGGAGAGTGGTAAATAGGGAGGCATGTATTAAGGAAAATAATCTTTGACACAGTATTTCTTTCATTTAAAATGGCAAGTGATAAGAAAAAAGCAAATAAACATAGATAACTTTAAATGAGTACAAATACACGCTATTTAGTTCCTGGAATCTAGCACAGTGCTGGTTTTAGGACACTGTCATTACATTGTCACATGTTACACTCCCAGTTCCCGCCTCTCAGACTTCATCACTATATACCTCTGGCACACGAAAGAGAAGGAAGGAAGGAAAGAAGGGAGGGAAGGAGGAAGGAATGAAAGAAAGAAAGAAGGGGGAAAAGAAGGGAGAAAGGGAGAAAAAAGAGAAAAGCATGGCTCACAGCTCTTCCTACAATGAGAAAGACTCAGTGAACTAGAATTCAGGTATTCTCCACTACCACCCTCCCTCTTAATTAGTCATTCTGACTTAACTCATTCCATCATCCTTTTCCTCTCCTCTATTCCACTGATACTCAGTTAGGTTCAGTCGCTCAGTCATGTCCGACTCTTTGTGACCCCATGGACTACAGCATGCCAGGCCTCCCTATCCATCACCAACTCCAGGAGTTTACTCAAACTCATGTCCATCAAGTCAGTGATGCCATCCAACCATCTCATCCTCTGTCGTCCCCTTTTCCTCCACCTTCAATCTTTCCCAGCATCAGGGTCCTTTCAAATGAGTCAGTTCTTCTCATCAGGAGGTCAAAGTACTGGAGTTTCAGCTTCAACATCAGTCCTTCCAATGAATATTCAGGACTGATTTCCTTTAGGATTGACTGGTTGGATATCCTTGCAGTCCAAGGGACTCTCAAGAGTCTTCTCCAACACCACAGCTCAAAAGCATCAATTCATCGGCTCTCAGCTTTCTTTATAGTCCAACACTCACAATCCATACACGACTACTGGAAAAAAAACATAGCTTTGATTAGACAGACTTTTGTTGGCAAAGTAATGTCTCTGTTTTCTAATAAGCTGTCTAGCTTGGTCATAACTTTCCTTCCAAGGAGCAAGCGTCTTTTAATTTCATAGCTGCAGTCACAATCTGCAGTGATTTTTGAACACCAAAATTAAAGTCTCTCACTGTTTCCATTTTTTCCCCATCTATTTGCCATGAAGATATGGGACCAGATGCCATGATCTTAGTTTCCAGAATTTTGAGTTTTAAGCAACTTTTTCACTCTCCCCTTTCACTTTCATCACAAGGTTCTTTAGTTTTTTTCGCTTTTGCCGTAAGGGTGGTGTCATCTGCATATCTGAGGTTATTGCTATTTCTCCCGGCAATCTTGATTCCAGCTTGTGTTTCCTCCAGCCCAGCATTTCTCATGATGTACTCTGCATGTAAGTTAAATAAGCAGGGTGACAATATACAGCCTTGATGTACTCCTTTCCTGATTTGGAACTAGTCTGTTGTTCCATGTCCACTTCTAACTGTTGCTTTTTGACCTGCATACAGATTTCTCAGGAGGCAGGTCAGGTGGTCTGGTATTCCCATTTCTTTACGAATTTTCCACAGTTTCCTGTGATCCACACAGTCAAAGGCTTTGGCATAGTCAATAAAGCAGTAGATATTTTTCTGGAACTCTCTTGCTTTTCTGATGATCCAAGGGATGTTGGCAATTTGATCTCTGGTTCCTCTGCCTTTCCTAAATCCAGTTTGAACATCTGGAAGTTCACGGTTCATGTACTTTTGAAGCCTGGCTTGGAGACTTTTGAGCATTACTTGACTAGTATGTGAGATAAGTGCAATTGTGTGGTAGTTTGCACATTCTTTGGCATTGCCTTTCTTTGGGATTGGAATGAAAACTGACCCTTTCCAGTCCTGTGGCCACTGCTGAGTTTTCCAAATTTGCTGGCATATTGAGTGCAGCACTTTCACTGAATCATCTTTTAAAATTTCAAAGAGCTCAACTGGAATTCCATCACCTCCACTAGCTCTGTTCATAGTGATGCTTCCTAAGGCCCCCTTGACTTCACATTCCAGGATGTCTGGCTCTAGGTCAGTGATCACACCATTGTGATTATCTGGGTCATGAAGATCTCTTTTGTATAGTTCTTCTGTGTATTCTTGCCACCTCGTCTTAATAGATTCTGCTTCTATTAGGTCTACACCATTTCTATCCTTTATTGTGCCCATCTTTGCATGAAATGTTCCCTTGTTATCTCTAATTTTCTTGAAGAGATCTCTAGTCTTTTCCATTCTATTGTTTTCCTCTATTTCTTTGCATTGATCACTGAGGAAGGCTTTCTTATCTCTTCCTGCTATTCTTTGGAACTCTGTATTCAAATAAGCAGTGCTGGAGCTGCGGCTGTGTGGTACTGGAACAGTTATGAGGAGATACTTCATGTCCAAGGGCAGAGAAGCCCCAGTAAGATGGTAGGAGGGGTGAAATTGCATTTAGAATCAAACCCCATACCTGCCAGAGATGCTCAGAGGACTCAAATATACCTTGTGTGCACCAGGACCCAGGGACCCCACACAGGCTGAGACAGAACTGTGTTTGGGTGTCTTTTGAGGAGGCACACATCAGCAGTGGACTGCTGTGGGGGCAGGGGCTCTGGGTGCAGTAGGGTATGGCATAAGACCTCTTGGAGGAGGTTGCCATTAACCCACCATAGAGCTGCCAGAACTTATACAGGACTGGGGAAACACACTCTTGGAAGGCACCAACAAAACCTTGTGTGACCAGGACCCAGGAGCAAGGAGCGGTGACCCCACAAGGGACTGGCACAGACTTGCCCATGAGTGTCCAGGAGTCTCTGGTGGAGGCGTGGGTCGGCGGTGGCCTGCTGCAGGGTTGGGGGCACTGAGTATAGCAGTGCCTGCATGGGACCTTTTGAAGTAGGTCACAATTATCTCCATCAACTCCACCATAGTTTGACCTCAGGTCAAATAACAGGGAGGGAACACAGCCCCGCCACTCAACAGAAAATTGGATTAAAGAATTTCTGAGCATGGCCCCCAAACAACAGAACAATACCCAGTTTCCCCCTCAGTCAGTCTCTCCCATCAGGAAGCTTCCATAAGCCTCTTATCCTTCTCCATCAGAGGGCAGATAGACTGAAAAACACAGTCACAGAAAACTAACCAATCTGATCACATGGACCACAGCCTTGTCTAACTCAATGAAACTATGAGCCATGCTCTGTAGGGCCACCCAAGACAGACAGGTCATGGTGGAGAGTTCTGACAAAATATGGTCCACTGGAGAAGGGAATGGCAAACCACTTCAGTATTCTTGCCTTGAGAATCCGAAAAACAGTATGAAAAGGCAAAAAGATAGTACACTAAAAGATGAACTCCCCAGGTCCATAGGTCTGCAATACGCTACTGGAGAAGAGTGGAGAAATTACTCCAGAAAGAATGAAGAGATGGAGCCAAAGGAAAAACAATACCCAGTTGTGGATGTGACCGGTGATAGAAGTAAAGTCCGATGCTGTAAAGAGCAATGTTACATAGAAACCTGGAATGTTAGGTCCATGAATCAAGGCAAGTTGGAAGTGGTCAAACAGGAGATGGCAAGAGTGAACATTGACATTTTAGGAAGCAGAGAGCTAAAATGGACTGGATTGGGTGAATTTAACTCAGATGACCATTATATCTACTACTGTGGGCAAGAATCCCTTAGAAGAAATGGAGTAGCCATCATAATCAACAAAAGAGTCCAAAATGCAGTACTTGGATGCAATCTCAAAAATGACAGAATGGTATCTGTTCATTTCCAAGGCTAACCATTCAATATCACAGTAATCCAAGTCTATGCCCTGACCAGTAATGCTAAAGAAGCTGAAGTTGAACGGTGCTATGAAGACCTATAAGATCTTCTAGAATTAACACCCAAAAAAGATGTCCTTTTCATTATAAGGGACTGGAATGCAAAAGTAGGAAGTCAAGAAATACCTGGGGTAATGGGCAAATAAAGTCTAATAGAGTTTTGCCAAGAGAACTAACTGGTCATAGCAAACACCTCCTTCCAACAACACAAGAGAAGACTACACACAGACATCACCAGATGGTCGGTGCCGTAATCAGATTGATTATATTCTTTGCAGCCAAAGATGGAAAAGCTCTATACAGTCAGCAAAAACAAGACTGGGAGCTGACTGTGGCTCAGATCATGAACTCCTTATTGCCAAATTTAGACTGAAATTGAAGAAAGTAGGGAAAACCACTACACCATTTAGGTATGACCTAAATCAAATCCCTTATGACTATACAGTGGAACTGACAAATAGATTCAAGGGATTAGATCTGATAGACAGAGTGACTGAAGAACTATGGATGGAGGTTCATGAGATTGTAAAGGAAGTAGGGATCAAGACCCTCCCCAAGAAAAAGAAATGCAAAAAGGCAAAATGGTTGTCTGAGGAGGCCTTACAAACAGTTATGAAAAGAAGAGGAGAGAAGGCAAAGGAGAAAAGGAAAGATATACCCACTGATATGCAAATCTTGTCAATTCTACCTCAAATATATTGAGTTGAAGAAAAAACTTTGATAGTGGCCCCTCAAGGCCAGAGTTCACGACTGATTCATCTTTGTGTCTCTCAGCACATAACGCAGACCATCTCACCTAGCCAGCCATCAATACCCATGTTATTTATCTCATAAATATCTGGAGAAAGGTCAATGTACAGTTAGTCCCTTCTGTCATTTGGAGAGGTATATCCTCCAACTGGATTTTCTAGCACCTGTGTGATCCTGGGTAAGTGCTGTCCCCTCTCTGGTCATTAGTACATTCTTCTATGATGTTCAAGGATAATAGACATCCTCCACCCCAAACTGCTACTGGCAGCCAAGAAGCCCTGTTTTCTGTTCTTTGAAGCCCTCTGCTGTCTCTTTTATCATCAGAATTCTGTCAAAAGCAAAGGCCATAACCCAAGTCAAACTTTCTTAGTTCAGTTCAGTTCAGTCTCTCAGTCGTGTCCCACTCTTTGCGACTCCATGAATCGCAGCACACCAGGCCTCCCTGTCCAACACCAACTCTAAGAGTTCACTCAGACTCACATATATCGAGTCAGTGATGCCATCCAGCCATCTCATCCTCTGTCACAAACTTTCTTAAGAGGGAGAAAAAGGAAATTATTTGCTATGGTAATTGAAAAGTTTGGAGAATGATGCTAAGGAAAGTATAACCATAGGCTTGTCTGAATTTAAGTGTGAAAACCATGTCATTGACATCAGTCCCTCTTGGTCTCCACATCTCTTTGTTTCTGTCCCTGTCTCTCTGTGTCTTTCTTCTCCAGGGCTCTCTCAGAGAGAGTTCTCTAAGTAAAGGCCAACAGGGCCACCAGCAACTGCAGGCTGGAGCAACTATTGTAGAAAAAGAATCTCTTTTTCAAATGTTCCACCCAAAGTCCCAGGCCTGACTCCCATTGGCCTGTGGAAGTCATCTGTTTACCCTTTAACCAACCACAGTGCCCTAAGGTATTTGGTCCTGTGCACATTCCTCAGGCTGGGGAGAGGATCAGCCCCATAAAATCACTTGAGCTGAAAAGCAGGTGAGGTGATTCCTGAAGTGAAAGAGGGGTACTGGCACATGGCAGGCACCAGAAGTTGCCTCTTACAAGGCCCTTCATGATATCACCAGCTAATGACTCCTACTGACCACAGCCTCAGTTCTTTCCTCCACCCCCAATGCCAATAATCTAAAGATAAACATTCCTAAGACAATGAACTACCCCAGCTAGTCCTAAAAAGTAGGTAAAATTCCTTAGAAAAGTTACATTTCCTAGAAGGACTTAAAGACAGGCAAGACTTGGGACTTATGTGTGATTCATCAGGCCAGTCCCCTGAACAGCTGTTTTTGAGTTCTGAGTAGGTGTGTGGTGTGCTGCTCACAACCCCACTCAGTACCAAGGCACCCATTCCCCCAGCTGCCAGGGGTCGTGTCTGCCTGACCACTCACAGCTGAGTCTCTCTGGGACTTGCCTTTGGACACATGGAGCTCCCTTATCCAATATTAAGTCACCATTTGGTGAGGTCCACATTCAATGACAAGGCTACAAAGGTCTGGCCGTCTTGCCCCAATTCAGTACACTCTGAAGCAACTCCCACCATGACCCTGGCTCCAGAACTTATTAGGCCTTTGTCATAATGGCTTTGCTATTTAACTTCTCCCTCTGTCCACCCTGCTTCTCTGCCCCTACCCTGCACCCATAAGGATGTTCCCGAGAGTACTTTCCAATAATCTTCCTGCACACAGATCTCAAAGTTTGAATTCCTTTCTGGGGAATCAACCCAAAAGGCAGATTATGTAGCATATAAAAACTTACGCTATTGAAAAAGAATGTTTTTGTCAGTAAAAACTCAAGTTTTGAAATCAGACAGTCCTAGTTTCAAATTTGCCACATACTAGCTGGGAGAGTTTAGACAAGTTACTTAACCATTCTTATCTTCATATCCCTATCAGAAGGATGGTGATATTAATAATATCATCTCATCTCCCAGGATGGATGGGACTTTTAAGGGAGACATTTGTGTGTAAAGTGTTCAGCTTAGGATCTGGCATTAAGAAGGGTACAGTGTACAGCTATTATTATTTTATAATCCTCTAGTGTAGTTAAATTAATATGTCTTCAATAAAGACAAATGTCCCAATGGTCAATATCTAGAGTCAGCAAAGGTTTGGTGACCAGATAGTTGCTCACATTGTTTGCGAGTCTGAAACTGAGGTCTAATTTTCTTTCTGGAGGGTAATTATATAATATATATAAAAAGCCCCTAGAATGCCAATAACCTTTGACTCAGAAATTCCATTTATAAGCATTTTCTCTAAGGAAATAATTATAGTATGACCTCAAACAGATAGTCTGGGGTATTTATATCAGTATTTCTAAACATAAATCTTGGAATTACCTAATGTCAGATAACAGAACTGTTTCAATATAACATACAGTTAAAATAAAATGCAGCTATTAAAAATATACTGTAGAAACAAAGCTAATGATATGGAGATAAATTCACAACAATCATAAGTGAAAGAACAACCCACAGAATAGTAGTATGTAGGATGTGAGCCCAGCTTTTATAGGCATAGAAAAAGTATGTACTCACTCTCAAAAAATCTAGAGTAAAGGCTAGATGGCTATGATTAAAAATTTAATATGTGAGTAGTCATTATCCTTGAGTAGACTACTGATAATATTGTTTTTCTCCTTTGTGCTTTTCTATATGTCAAAAATTTTCTACAGTGAAGATGTAAATAAAATTTACAAAATTTTATTTTGTAAAATTTTTTAAAAGTGGTATTCCTTAAATGGCATTTATTGGATTAAACAGCAAACCAAAAGTACCAATGGCTAAATGCCAGTAATTGTCTAATCTTACCAGGGGTCTAACTTCTGAAACTTAAGAGGCATTAGAAATGCCAGCTAAATAAGGCTCACACAGTCCCTAAGGAAAAAAATAATCCTAAACCCCAAGTTAGTTCTAAGAAATCCCTGCCAGCCATAATTAATTCAGAGAAGAAATCACCAGAGCTAATGTTGTCTGTTGTAAAATACATAACTCGCTCGCTCTCAATAATAGGTTACATTCAATATGCTCACCAGGACCAGAAGTTAATTGTTAAATATGTCTTCAGGGTCCATGTAACTTGGAGGCATTTATTTTCATGTACTTTCCATCGGATGGCCATTTTCCTGAATTTAAATTTAAGATTCACAGTCTGACAATAAAAACAATGATTCGAAATCAAAATCTCCCTGGAAGATCTAAGACATAGGTCTATTTAATTTAGGAAGTCAGACAAGTCAAGGTTACAACACATCCCTTCCCTAGCCTTCCTTATGACTTGAGTCTTTTTTTCCCCTTCTTTTTCTCCCTCTGTGCCTCATTCCTATTTCCATGCCCTTCTGTTTTATCTACATTTCTTTCCCTCTCCTAGTGCACAGCTGATCCTGGGCACAGATTTTCTCTGCTAGGGATTTCTAAGGTTGTGGAAGCCCTTCATGAGGCTGTGCAGGTTCTCAGAGAAGCTTTGGGTATAGTTAGCAACTAGATCAAATTTCATGCTCCTCTCCTCATAGTAACCAAGAGCTCTATCATGTATAGCTCCTTGCTTCCTCATCAAGCACTTGGGAAGCAAATTACTGAAAAATAGTGGTACATGGTTATCCTTACACTACTCTGATACATGCTGTGGATGGATGCAAACAACACTCTTCAAGACCCTGAGTAGCCAAAATAATCTTGAGAAAGAAGAATGGAGCTGAAAGAACAATGTTCCCTGACTTCAGACTATACGACAGAGCTTTAGTAATCAAAACAGTAAGGTGCTAGCACAAAAACAGAGATCAGTGGACAGGACAGAAACCCCAGAAACAAACCCCCAACAACCTGTGGTCAATTAATGCACCACAAAGGAGTCAAGAGCATACAATGGAGAAGAGGCAGCCTCTTCAACAAGTGGTGCTGGAAAAACTAGACAGCTACATGTAAAAGAACAAGATTAGAACATTGTCTAACACCATACACACACACACACACACACACACAAATTAAAAAAAAAACAAAAACTCAAAATAGATTAAAGACCTAAATGTAAGATTGAATACTATAAAACTCTTAGAGAAAAACACAAGCAGAACACTCCTTGACATATATTGCAATAGTATTTTTGGATCCATCTCCTAGAGTAATGGAAATAAAAACAAACCGATGGGACCTAATTAAGTTTAAAAGCTTTTTGCACTGCAAAGGAAATCATAACTAAAATAACAAAGGCAACATATGGACTAGGAGAAAATATTTTCAAATGATGCAACCAACAAGGGATTGATTTCCAAAATAAAGTTCATACAACTCAATATCAAAAAAAAAAAAAAAAAAAAAAAACAACCCAATCAAATATGGGCAGAAGACCTAAACAGACATTTCTCCAAAGAAGACATACAGATGGCCAACAAGCACATAAAAAGATGCTCCATGTTGCTACTTATTAGAAAAATGCAAATCAGAACTACAATAAAGTATCACCTCACACCAGTCAGAATGGCCATCATTAAGAAGTTTAAAAATAATAAATGCTGGAGATGGTGTGGAGAAAAAGGAACTCTCTGCATCCAGTTCTGATGTCCCTTTTAAGCCATGAGCAAGGGATCTGTGCGCTACCTCTGCCATTTCCTTGGCTCGGGAGCATCCCTGGTCACAGCATAGGGAGTGGTATTGTGGCTTTAGACTGAGATAAGCAGGAAAGACGGAGAAGGCAATGGCAACCCACTCCAGTACTCTTGCCTGGCAAATCCCATGGACGGAGGGGCCTGGTGGGCTGCAGTCCATGGGGTCGCTAGGAGTCGGACACGACTGAGAGACTTCACTTTCACTTTTCACATACATGCATTGGAGAAGGAAATGGCAACCCACTCCAGTGTTCTTGCCTGGAGAATCCCAGGGACGGGGGAGTCTGGTGGGCTGCCGTCTATGGGGTCTCACAGAGTCGGACACGAATGAAGCAACTTAGCAGCAGCAGCAGCAGCAGCAAGCAGGAAAGAAATGTGACCCTCCAGTTTAGACACGAAAACAGCCATCAAGCTGCCTTAGAATTGGACCAAGCCAGAACACACTGGAAAGCAGAGGAGTCATGGGGCCTGAAGATCTTATTCTTTCTACTGGATCAGAACAAGGGAAACGGATGGGAGACTAACGCTTGATGAAACAATGTGGGCTGGCCAATATTATTGCCTGTGTTCCTTGGCTGGAATGAATCTTGGGGGTGAGGGAGTGCTTATTCACAAGGCTGTTTAAATCAAGCTGTGAGTCTTTAATCCTGCTGTCATTTTTGCTGTGATTAAAATCCCAATGGGCGACATCACACGCAATTTTTGTTTTCTAGGGCAGATCAAAACATCTTAATAAAAACAGATCACCATGCATGTCAAGTCTGGGATAAAGGCAAGGTTAAACCAATGGAGGAGAAAGGCCATAAGAACCAGGAGTGTTTAACTTAATGTGAAAAAAACATAGAAAATTACATCTGTGTAGGCTTGGATGTGTATTAAACTCAACAGGCAGGGGGAATATGGAAATACGGGTAAAGATTAAAGAGCTTAGTAAATAGATTAGTCATTTTGTAATTAGGTTGGAATACAAATTAGAGACCAAGTACCTTTTATCTGGTTTTGTTGTGATTGATTAAAAAAATGTAAATTTTAGATTTCTGAGAAATAATATTTTCAGTGAGGTTCCATGCTGTCATTCTGCATTTAGCTTCCTTGCATGCTTATTTGCAAACACAGCTGTAGCTATGGGAAGGGAACACAATTTTGCAATTAGTATTACAACAGGCAAAATATCCACTTGGTCTTATGGAAGTTTCCCTGATTGGTAGGAGAAAATACAATCTTCTCTTCCAGGCTGCAGATCCTGTGTGTGGAGTCCTTGGAGGAGGAAGGATACAAGTCTCATTTCTGACCAAAAAAAATCCAGCAGAACCTTTTTACCCTACTGTTCCCAGGGATTTAAATATTTAAATACTCACCCCAAAATGCCACTGCTTACTGACAAACCTTCTTAGCCTCCTTCTTTCTTTCTGCATCAGGTTGGAATATCAGCCAGCCTTGCAGCCTTACTCAGCCCATCACATGAGCCAGCCTGACTTTCTAAGAGTCTGCCAAGTGCATTCTTCTCTCTGGCTAGCTGGTCTCCTCCTGGTCCCCTGCATGCATCTCTACTACTGCTGCTTCTCTCTGCTGGAATGGTTCCTCCCCTCTAGCTATCACCATAAGCAGTCATCTACCACTTAAATCTCTGTAACAACCTGTCATATACAATTATTATTTCTATTTTATAGGTAAGGAAGTTAAGGTTCAGAAAGATTCATCAACCCACTAATCCTCACAAGACATGGAACTGGAGTTTGAACCCAGGTCTGTTGCATGCCAGGACATGAGCACTTAACCAATGCCTCTCCTCTCATCTCTTTTGACCCTGGTGCAATGTCCATGGTCTGGCTTAGGCCCAATTCATCTTGGAGGCCTCAGCCTGGTCAGCCTGACCCATGTGGTTCTATCCATCCTGTTGATCAGAGCCACAGAGTTGAGTCCTAAACTGTTATCTGATAGCTCTGTATGTATGTGTTACATCTCCCAATTAAATTTTCAACTCCTCTTGGGAAGAGATTGCTCCTATAAGACACACAGACACACATGGAGCTCTTAGCTGACTGATGTCCATTCAAGTGAGGATCTAGGTCTGCTCCCTGAGGGGGAAGAATATCATCTGCTCCTCCTTTTTCTCTCCTCTCTTCCCCCGTGAAAAGGAAAGAGTGATCTGATTGGATTCGTTTCTAAGACTCTGACTAGGTTTTGTTCACTAGTGTGTGGGGTCAGTGTGAATTTCCAGGATGCCTTTTTTATTCTTCCATTTCTCCTTATGGCTTAGGTGGTGAAGTAAGGCAGTGTCCACTCCCATGTGGGAGAAGACTCAGCCATCTTCTCTCTTTTCTTCAAACACATGGGCTTGGGTATTTTGTTCACTGGTCTCTTGTCCCACATGTCTGGCTAGAACATAGGTGGATTCTAGAATTCAGGTTTGAGTTAAATTTTGAAGAGTGCATTAGGTCTTTAGACTAGCTGGGGTGCTCAAGCCCAGCTCAGACTACTAGAAAGCTCTTCACTGAGTTCAAGCCAATCAGAAATAAACATAGTAAATAGTAAAGTAGTAGGTTGGGCTTCTCAGGTGGCAGTTGTGGTAAAGAACCTACCTGCCAATGTAAGAGACACAGGAGCCACAATGCGGGTTCAATTCCTGGGCTGGGAAGATCCCTTGGAGTAGGAAATAGCCACCTACTCCCTGGTGGCTCAGATGGTAAAGCATCTGTCTGCAATGCAGGAGACTCAGGTTCGATCCCTAGGTCGGGAAGATCCCCTGGAGAAGGAAATGCCAACCCACTGTAGTACTCTTGCCTGGAAAATCCCATGGACAGAGAAGCCTGGTGCACTACGGTCCTTTGGGCTACAAAGAGTTGGACATGACTGAGTGACTTGAACACACACATACACAGAAAGTAGTACATTATCATCTACTTGGTGCCGTTTCCTGTATATATCCTTCTCTTAAGGACCTAGAGAGACAGAATCCAGGCCCCCTGGTTCCCTAGTCAAATACCACTTACCTGTGCCCCAGGCATCACAATCTCTGCAACAACTCTTTCTGCAAGTTCTTGGTTGTTCAGTCCCTCTCTTAATTCACAGGAGTTCTAAAGAAAAATGTATTAGAACTGACCTCTGTGGAAGGTGTGGTGTGCATGTTTGTATATGTATTTTCTTTGTAAATGAAAGCAAAGTAATGTTAAGCATAAACTTTTGTATCAGTCTGGGTCTTCCAAGAAGAAGATGCCAAGAAGGAATGTGCAGGGACTGTATGAGGAAAATGCCCATGTAAAAGGCAATAGGAAAGAAGCCAGAATAGGCTAGAAGAGCATCAGACTGTGAGGCAAGTCAGACCCTGGGGGAGAGAGTGAGAGAAAGCTGGGCAGACGTGTTTGAGATTCACAAAGGAAAGTTCAAAAACCCCATCAGGGAATTCCTGAGACAAAGGTGACTATCAGAAGCAGAGAGCTGCTCATGGAAAATGTGGCCTCAGTGCAAAACCAAGGAGATTCTGAAAGAGTAGCATCTGAGGCCCTCAGTCAATTATGCTCCATAAAGTAAGAAAATGGTGAAAACACAGTCTCATATTGTCACAGCTTACATCTGTCATCAACAACTGCTTCCTGCCTCACCCTTTCATTGCAAAACCATTCTCATTTCTTTCTTAGGTGTCTATTTTCAAGCAGCAGGAGGAAACACATCTTTGAGCAAAAAGTACTTGAAAGAAAAACAGAGTCACCGTTTATCTAGGAAGGCTTCAAGCTGAGCACACTGCAGACTGTGCAGAGCCTATTTTCTCGAGTTCTTAGAAAAACTCCAGAGCATTATCCCTTCTTATAATGTTTCATATTCTGAAAACAAACTATGTTCTCATATCCCTGGTGCCTAAGCCTGACACCGAACAATGTTTGCTGTTGTTGAAAAGATGTGAGGCAGGCCAGGACTCAAGGACTACATCATAGCTGAGGCCTTCGTTTTCTTCATAGAGGAAGCTTCTGGGATCCTGTCACTTTGTGGGAGGACTCAAACAAACAGGATGCTGGGGTCCCCAGAACACTCTAGTGGTAAAAAGATGCAGGACACGATGGACTCTTGACTATTCCAGCACAGGGTCTTGCCAGAGCAGTGGAGAGGTTTGCTAATTTGGATAACTGTGTCAATGCCTTTTGGTTAGAACTATGAGAAAGCTGGTCCTCAACCAGAATGAGCTTCTTACTCCCTTGGTATAAAGCTTGGCATGGAGCTAATCTGGTCCTTGACTAAACTCTGGCCAAGAGAAAGCGAGTGGGAATAACGTGTGCCATTGTCAGCCTAACCCTCACTTCCCACGTGTTCCTCCCTTCCTCTCCATTGGCTGGAGGACTGAAAGGACTCTTAGAACCCAGAGGAGTACGGTGCTGGGTCCCTAAATGATCAGTCCTCTCTAATCTGCACCAGACTGCAATATGAGAAACATTACTGTCCTGTGTAAAGTCCCCAGGAATTCAGAGTTCTCTGTCACAGCAGCTATACTTATTCACCATTAATAACACAGCATTTCCCTTAAGAGCCTTGACCTGTTATAATCAGACTTTTCTATGTGTCAACTGGGTATGAAACAAGCTAAGTGTAAAAATTCTATAATTTATAAGAAGCAATCATATCTATTCTAAAGTATGCTTATATGCAAAAAGATTCTAAGAGGAATTCCTTTAAAAAATATTGAGGTAAAACTGATAAACAAATTTTTTGGATGTATTTAATATATACAATTGGATGAGTCTGGAGAGATGCATTCACTCATGAAAACATGACCACAATCAAGATAATAAATATATCCATCACTTCTATAAGTTTCCTTCTTCCTTTTTGTTTTTGTATTGTGGTATGAACACTTTGGGCTTCCCTGGTGGCTCAGTGGTAAAGAATCTGCCTACAATGTATGAGATGCAGGAAACGTGGGTTTGATCCCTGGGTGGGGAAGATCCCCTAGAGGAGGGCATGGCAACCCACTCCAGAATTCTTGACTGGAGAATCCCACAGACAGAGGAGCCTGGTGGGCTACAGTTTATAGGGTCACATGGAGTCGGACACAACTGAAGCGACTTAGCACACATGTATGAACACTTTACATGAGATCTATCCTTTTTGGCACATTTTTAAATGCACATACAGTGTTGTTAACCATAGGCACCACGTTATAAAGCAGATCTCTGGAACTTGCTCAGTTAGCATGACTGTTTATACCCATGAACAACAACACTCCACCTCCACCATACCCTAGCCCCTGGAAGGTATCACCGTATTCTCCGTTTCTATGACTCTGACCATTATAAATATAAATGGAACCAGGGAATATTTGCCTTCCTGTGACTGGTTTATTTCACTTAGCATCATGTCCTCCAGTTTCACCCATGTTATCCCTTATGGCAGGATTTCCCCGACACGCAAATTCGTAAAGCGTTCCATATTTTTTAGTAAAATTGCAGGATATAAAATCAACACACAGAAATCCCTTGCATTCCTATACACTAATAATGAGAAAACAGAAAGAGAAATTAAGGAAACAATTCCATTCACCATTGCAATGGAAAGAATAAAATACTTAGGAATATATCTACCTAAAGAAACTCAAGACCTATATATAGAAAACTATAAAGCACTGGTGAAAGAAATCAAAGAGGACACTAATAGATGGAGAAATATGCCATGTTCATGGATTGGAAGAATCAATATAGTGAAAATGAGTATACTACCCAAAGCAATTTATAGATTCAATGCAATCCCTATCAAGCTACCAACAGTATTCTTCACAGAGCTAGAACAAATAATTTCACAATTTGTATGGAAATACAAAAAACCTCGAATAGCCAAAGCAATCCTGAGAAAGAAGAATGGAACTGGAGGAATCAACCTACCTGACTTCAGGCTCTACTACAAAGCCACAGTTATCAAGACAGTATGGTACTGGCACAAAGACAGAAATATAGATCAATGGAACAAAATAGAAAGCCCAGAGATAAATCCACACACATATGGACACCTTATCTTTGACAAAGGAGGCAAGAATATACAATGGATTAAAGACAATCTCTTTAACAAGTGGTGCTGGGAAATCTGGTCAACCACTTGTAAAAGAATGAAATTAGAACACTTTCTAACACCATACACAAAAATAAACTCAAAATGGATTAAAGATCTAAACATAAGACCAGAAACTATAAAACTCCTAGAGGAGAACATAGGCAAAACACTCTCCGACATACATCACAGCAGGATCCTCTATGACCCACCTCCCAGAATATTGGAAATAAAAGCAAAAATAAACAAATGGGATCTAATTAAACCTAAAAGCTTCTGCACATCAAAGGAAACTATTAGCAAGGTGAAAAGACAGGCTTCAGAATGGGAGAAAATAATAGCAAATGAAGCAACTGACAAACAACTAATCCCAAAAATATACAAGCAACTCCTACAGCTCAACTCCAGAAAAATAAATGACCCAATCAAAAAATGGGCCAAAGAACTAAATAGACATTTCGCCAAAGAAGACATACAGATGGCTAACAAACACATGAAAAGATGTTCAACATCACTCATTATCAGAGAAATGCAAATCAAAACCACTATGAGGTACCATTTCACACCGGTCAGAATGGGTGCAATCCAGAAGTCTACAAGTAATAAATGCTGGAGAGGGTGTGGAGAAAAGGGAACCCTCTTACACTGTTGGTGGGAATGCAGGCTAGTACAGCCACTATGGAGAACAGTGTGGAGATTCCTTAAAAAACTGGAAATAGAACTGCCTTATGATCCAGCAATCCCACTGCTGGGCATACACACTGAGGAAACCAGAAGGGAAAGAGACACGTGTACCCCAATGCTCATCGCAGCACTGTTTATAATAGCCAGGACATGGAAGCAACCTAGATGTCCATCAGCAGATGAATGGATAAGAAAGCTGTGGTACATATACACAGTGGAGTATTACTCAGCCATTAAAAAGAATGCATTTGAATCAGTTCTGGTGAGGTGGATGAAACTGGAGCCTATTATACAGAGTGAAGTAAGCCAGAAAGAAAAACACCAATACAGTATACTAACACATATATATGGAATTTAGAAAGATGGTAACAATAACCCTGTGTACGAGACAGCAAAAGAGACACTGATGTATAGAACAGTCTTATGGACTCTGTGGGAGAGGGAGAGGGAGAGGGTGGGAAGATTTGGGAGAATGGCATTGAAACATGTAAAATATCATGTATGAAACGAGTTGCCAGTCCACGTTCAATGCACGATACTGGATGCTTGGGGCTAGTGCACTGGGACGACTCAGAGGGATGGTATGGGGAGGGAGGAAGGAGGAGGGTTCAGGATGGGGAACACATGTATACCTGTGGCAGATTCATTTTGATATTTGGCAAAACTAATACAATTTTGTAAAGTTTAAAAAATAAATAAAAAAATAAAGGGTGAATACTATTTAATTGTAAGCATAGATCAAATTTTCTTTATCCATTCATCTTGGCTATTTTAAATAATATGATAAATGGGGTTTCTTTAAATATTCTATTCCCCAGAAATGCTGCATTCATTCACAGCTATTTGGAGCCATACCTATTTTCTGGAGTGAATTATCTCTGTAGCTGAGAAAGATGATAAACTTTTCTCATTTACCCAATTCTTCATCTTCTTTTTGACCAGAGCCTTCTAAACAAATGAAGTTTATGGCTTGCCAAAAACATACACATTTTCATTATTTTGTGGAGGCAGACTTATGGGGAAAGACTGCCGAGCTGTGAGTGAATAAAACTGATTTGCAACAGATGTTCAGGGCCTTTCTATCTATAAGCCCAAGAACTTCAGAACAAAGCAGAAATTGTTTTAGTGTGCAGTCACCTTTCCATAAAGCTTCTCAGAACTCAGTGGTCAGCAGATAAAACTTCCAATGCAATCATTCAAGCCCCAGTAACTACTAGTACAGATCTCCAACACGGGTTCACCATTACACTGGAAAAATCTCACTTTTAAACAGGGCTCTCTAATGGGCCCAACACAGGAGAAAAACAAAGGGTAAAATCCTAACTCTAATGTTTATATTTCACTTGCTGAATGAATGACAGCTTCCAGAAGTGGAATTTCCACACATTTCTGAAAAGAAAGAACCGTAGACACAGAGCATCTATAGCAGAGCATCCCAAATACTGGCACACTCACCACAAAGAGATTAGAAGATCCCAAGATATCAGCCCCATGGCTCTCTGTGGAGCTGATGTTGCCAAAGACGCTGGGACCATTTCCCTCTGACTCTGAGCAGTATTATCCATTTGCACCAGCATGTTTCAGGTTTTCCTTTTTTCTGTTATGGTCACAGGATCAAAAAAATGAGGGCATATGGGTCTATATTAGCAATCTATATCATTCATACTGAATCAGTCATGACACTTGGACTGAAGTTGCAGAGACACCAACTTAAAATGGCTTGACTGGTAGGCAATGCATTGCCTCATGTAGCTAGAAGTCCACTTGGAATTGGTTTAATATTTAATGCAGATCTCTCTGAACTTCTCTCAGCTTTATCCTCACCGTGGGGGCTAGCTTTGTCCCCTGGCTGCCTGTCTTTACAGTTACTTTACCAAAGTAACTGTAACAGTTTCAGTCTTATCTGCAGCCTCAGCATCCAAAAAAAGAGACAGAGAGGAGGCTGTCATTTCTGTTGGCTGGCTCTTCAGAGTGAGGAAATTCTTTCTCTAAGTCCCAATCGATCTCTTCTTAGTGAACTGAATTGAACCATGGGCCTCTCTCCCTGAACCTGTTTGGCTAAGCGTGTGACTACTCCATTTATATTCTAATGATGCAGGAAACCTATAATTACTCAGCCTGCGTAAGTGAGATACGGTGGCATCACCGCTCTAGGCCATCCTGGACAATGATATCCACAGTCATGAGTGTGAGGTGATGATGTGATTATCCTATAAAATATATTTATTAGAAGTTTACATATTAAAGTATTTAAAAGTTTGGTCTACCACTTACTCATATTGTGGGACACCAGAGATACACATACCACATGCGGTCAATACTGAGCTTGACAGAAGAAGAGGCAAAGAGTGAACGGTGTTAGAGGGTGAGCCATGGAAGAGCAGGAGGTGTAGCTCGTTACAGGGAAAGATGAGTCCCCTACTTTGACTGTGTAGAAGAACTCACTGAAAAATGGTGGGAAATGAGAATTTAAAGGACTGTAAAGGACCTTAAATTCCAGGGTGAAGTATTTTTGAATTATTGCATAAGAGCCTTTTTGAGCATTTCATCATGAAATGATAAAAAAAATCACTTAAAAGATATTAAATTGACAGGTCTGTGAAGGACTGTTTGGAGTGGGAAATCTTTGCAATAACAAAGGAATAAAGGTAGCAAAATTCAAAGTAAGAAGAAAGAAAACACCAGATGGGAACATTTCAGAGAGAACTGACTCGAGTGGAGGAATATGATATGCAGCATGCAAAGAATGAACAGGCTAGAGTGATTCTAAGATTTATTAAATAGATTCTCTAATATAAGACCCCACTGAGTCAATTAAATTCACTGAACTCGCATGTGCACATACACGTGTGTGTGTGTGTGTGTGTGTGTGTGTGTGTGTGTGTACACTCTGATTTCAATTTTTGGCTAGCCCAGACTTAAGTTCCTTATCCAGCAGACTCTTTTCCAATACATCTTTTCTCTAAAACAAAATTGTCAGGAGTGGGAAAGCTTGGCCTTAAAAGGATGGAATATGGTCATATCCCTCCTCACCTTCAAGAGTTCCAGCCCAGGGCCCTACCCATGAAACTGTGATTGACCTTTCATGCAGAGAGCTACCAGAGCCCTCAGAAATATTCCTGATGCCTGCCAGGCATCTTCTTAGAGAAATGGACAAAAGGAACAGGTGCTGAAGAGAAGGTGCTGTGGGATCAGTCAATCTTGGTGCCGAATTGCATTGGCAGCCTTCCTGCTCACTTGCTATAGGATATTTACAATAATTTCTACCCTGTATTCTGGATTCTGAGTCCTATTTCTCCATGTTGCTGGCTGCCAGCCACTACCATCCTCTGGGAGCAGCCTTTGGCAGCTGCATCCCAGTGCAATAGTGAACAGAAGCCCAACTGGATATGGCTACCATGCTGGGACCACACCTGTGGTCTTGGAAGTTAGGAGCATGCCAGGGGCTATGCCTGCAATGAGGCAACTGAGCCCTTGAGTGCCCCAGCCAGGTGGTGGAGAACTCAGGGTTCCAACTACTTTGTCTGAGGTGCCAAGAAACGTAGAACTGTCAAAGTGACCTGGAAGGTCCTCTCCTGGAAAACGTCTGCTCAACTGGCTATGCCACTCAGGCAAAACTGAGTCTTGGCTTATAAACAACTTGGTTCTTCATTTTGTGAGACCATTTCCTATTATTTGGAAAAATATACAAACGTAGACGGTCTCAAGTCTAACTTTCTGCTTTATCATCTTCCTTGCTGCTATGATTAGAAAGGAAATTCTGAGTACAAATAAAAGTAATAATAAAAATATAATAGCGACGAGTATATTCAGGTTTTCTCTGGGCCAGACAATATACTAAGCACCCTAATTTAAATATGGTATCTCAACACAACAATCTTATGAATTATATACTATTTTCATCCCTGTTTTACAGATAAGAAAACAAATAGAAATGTTGAATGCTTTACCTAATGTAACATAAAATAGGTTTCAGAACCAACATGTGAATTCAGGTTTGTCAGAGCCCAGAGCAGGAACATTTATTGAGCACAGTACTAATACCATTGTGGGAAGTTAATCTACAAAACTCACTCTGTTTTTGTAACAGTCAAATGTATAGATTTTGTGTAGCTAAATATATTTTAATATAACTTTCCTCTCAATAGTTAAGAGAAAATTGTCATATACTGCTGATGAGAGTGTAAATTGGGACAAGCACTTTGGAAAACCATTATTTATTAAGTTGAAGATTTTCATATTCTATGATCCAGCAATTCTACATCAGGATATATGCCCAAGAAAAATGTGTGTACATGTGCACCAGGAGAAATGTACAAGAATGTTCATGACAGCATTATTTGTGATATACCTAAACTGTAAATTTCCCAGAAGTCTATCAACAGGAGAATGGAAACATAACTGGGGTATATTCACACAATGGAATGCCATACAGCAATAAAAGGTAATGAGCCCATTTACACACAACATGGATGAATCCTGGGCTTGAGAGGCTAGACACAAAGACTGCGTGTTATATGACTCAATTCATTTAAACTCCAAACACAGACAGACTAGTTCACTGTTTACAGATTCACACTTAGGGGATAAAATTATGAAGTAGCACAAGGAAATGATTGCCACTAAAGTCAGAAAAGTATGCAGGAGGAGGAACGTGGTCATAATGGGTAGAGACTGGAGGAGGCTTTTGGGGTGCTGGCAGTATTCCAGGGGGATTGGCTTGAGAAGTTTGGCTTGCTCTATAATAATGCGTTAAACCATTATGTATATGTACAACATTCTACAATACAAATGGTTTAAAAGCAAGTTTAGAAGGAAAAGGCAAGAAAGGTATAACTTTTACTATTTCAGGCTATAATATCCTGATAAGCAGCCCACTTTAAGACAAATTTTAACTGACAGAATCTGCCACCTCTGGAGTCAGTTCCACTCTCTTTCCTGATCTGAAGCTCCCCTACTCCTGTTCTTTTTTAATCATTAATGCTTTTCTTATTAAAGAAATGTTTCCTTGCTCATATTGTAGGTGACTGAGCTCAGGTATTATTTCTCTAAGGAGGAAGAGATTGATTTTTCTGGTCTGCTCTTGCAGGAGTAATCATGACCTTTCTGCATCATCCTTGACTCAAGGATGCTTCTACAAAAGGAAAATGGCAACAGCAAGGTTTATCATTTTCACTGACACATCTAAATAAAGGCTTATCAGAACTACTAATGCAGGCATCCATGATATTAGTAAAGACTGGACAGAGCTGGGATGGAGATGGGAGAAGAGGAGGGACTGAGTCAAGTCCCAACAAATGACCAGCACAGGAACTTCAGGATAGAGTATGCAATGGGATGGAGCCACGCTTCTATGGCTTTCAAAGGTCTAAATAGAGAGCATATCAAGATATTCATTTCAGTTTAGTTCAGTTCAGTCGCTCAGTCATGTCCAACTCTTTGTGACCCCATGGACTGCTGCATGCCAGGCTTCACTGTCCATCACCAACTCCTGAAGCTTACTCAGGCTTATGTCCATCGAGTCAGTGATGCCATCCTACCATCTCATCCTCTGTCATCCCCTTCTCCTCCTGCCTTCAATCTTTCCCAGCATCAGAGTCTTTACCAATGAGTCATTTCTTTGCATCAGGTGGCCAAAGTATTGGACTTTCAGCTTTAGCATCAGTCCTTGTAATGAATATTCAGGACTGATTTCCTCTAGGATGGACTGGTTGGAGCTCCTTGCATATATTCATTTGGAGAACCCTAAAATTCTAAATTTAAAGATTTAAAATTTAAAATCTAAGAACCCAATTTTAAAGGACATGATTTTTAACTTAGGAGAATTCAAGACATATTAAGGATTTTTTTTCTTTTTTGAGTTCCAAATTCAACAACAGCGAAAGGTTGAGTGGTAGTAAGAAACCACCTCTCACATTCTGAGAATGGCTGATTAGCATTCCCTTTATGTTAGTTATCACCTCCACATTCACGTGCCTAATTGAACTAAATTTAGTATCACTGTTCTCCGTGGTGAGGAACAGGAAGGAATGAAACTTTTGCAAAGCTCTATGTTTATTCATATTTCACTCTGAATAACAGAAGTACAAGGAGTAAATGCTGACTGAACTCTTACTGTCTTTGAGGTACTTGCTCTGATCTACTTAAACAGAGAATTTCATTTAATCTTCACAGTAAATCTATGAAGTTTGTTCTATTTTTATTACTTTATTTTACCAAGGACAAAACTAAGTAAGACATGGAGAAGTTAAGTAGTTTGTCTCATTTAACCCACACTACAGTTCTTTGCCTGGAGAAGCCCATGGAGGGAGGAGCCTGGTAGGCTACAGTCCATGGGGTCACAAAGAGTCAGATATGACTGAACGACTTCACTTTCACTTTCACAGTCCTTTAGGAAAGAATGTAGTGTGCAAATTTGACTTACTCTAAGTTTTTCTTTCTTCCCTTTGCTTATCTTGATCTTACCCATCTTTCAAGATCCACCTAAAATTCCACTTCCTTCAAGAACCATTCATTAGACTTATCCTTTCCTGAATTACTTATCATCTCAAATCACACATCCTGACAATATTTATGATCCTGTCTTTGCATTATCTCCCCAGCCTATAAGCTCATTGGAGACAAGCACTGTGGCACACTTGTCTGCACACCCTCTGCCCCACCTTGCTTCACCTCCCAAAGGGCAATGCTTGCAAACACAAGGAGTGGAATTTAATTGTTGAGCAGAGCTCAGTTGGATAATTAGAGTATATTTTACTATTTTCTTAGGAACCAAAAGTAGAACTATAACCATACATAACAATTTCACAAGTGAGGAATCAGGGTAATTTTTACTCTATCTACTTCTGTGTTATTTAGATTTTTACGGCAGAAGTGTTACTTATAAAACTCAAGGGACTTCTCTGGTGGTTCAGTGGCTAAGACTCTGTGCTCCCAATGCAGGGGGGCCAGGTTCTATCCTTGGTCAGGGAACTAGATCCCTCATGGCATACTAAGAGTTTTCAAGTTGCAACTAAAGATCTCACGTGCCCCAACGAAGGTCCTGCATGCCACAACGAAGACAGAAGATCCTGGGTGCCGCAACGAAGACCCAGCACAGCCAAATAAATAAATTTTTTTAAAAACCTCAACATTATTTTCAACCCTGAGCTTAAGTTTCTGGAAGGAAGAAGCATAGTGAGTCAGAAGAGCACGAAATGAAAGTAGAAATGCTGTTTCCCAGTCTTGGTTCTACCTTGAACAAGGTTTAAAGCTTCCCTGAGCTAAAGAGAAGGGACTGAGCACAGAGACTCTAAAGTGTCGCTCCTGCTCCTTGATTGTAAGCCAAAGACCCTATTTAGGTCTCAAAATTTCATTATTCATACGTATTTTAGGTGATATAATCCCATAACTTTTTTCATATTACAAATTTATTAAGTATTTGCCACTGCAGGGAATCAAGGTTATATATCTTAAAATATGACCCAGTAGGGGAGAAGGGATCTGTATACATATAACTATATTTTATGATGAAAAGCAAAAAGTGACAAATTCCAAAGGAAAAAAAAAAGTTAATATGCTACGCCCCTATGACTCAGGTTAAAGCCAGAGATGGGAAGTATAGGGGATAGTACCGTGTGGCTGCTTCTGAACCAAAACATCCTGCAGGACAAATATGGAAAGAGTGGTTACTCTGCATCAGGTGTTCTAAGCACCTTATCAAAAGCAGTATGATGTTCACTTCACACACTTTCGATGGCTACTGTCAAAAGAACAGGCTTCTCTGATGGCTCAGACAGTAAAGAATCTGCCTCTGAAGCAGGAGACCCGGGTTCCATCCCTGGGTTGGGAAGATCTCCTGAAGAAGGAAATGGCAACCTACTCTAATACTCTTGCTTGGGAAAACCCCACAGACAGAGGATCCTGGAGGGCTACAGTCGGTGGGGTCACAAAGAATCAGACATAACTGAGCAACTTTCACACACATCAAAAAAGAAAAAATGTTGGCAAGGATGTGAGTATATTTGAACCCTTGTGCATGTAACTTAGTACACTTTAGACCCTTCGTATTTGTTGTCAATGCTATTCATTGTGTGCATGTGTGTGTTTGTATGTGTGTGTGTGTGTATGTTTCCTTCAACATTCTTAGGCAGAAATAAGATTTGTCAGGGTCTCAGAGTAAATTTGTTACTGAAATTTAGCACCAAAATTTTTTGCTAAGTTTTCTGAGAGTCAAACCCAAAATGTGAATATATTAAGCCAAATTAGAATTATTTCTATTCAAAGGGTATTAACACACAACAGCATTTGCTTCTTACAAAGGAACTGGTTCTATAGGATGTGTTATTTCTGTCTGTAATATTTCCTGGCCAAATGTTTGCATTTGTTTAAAATGAAATTTTTTTTTTTTTAAATTTTTGGCTGTTGCTGGGTCTTCGCTGATGTGCAGGCTACTCTCTAGTTGTGTTGTGTAGGTTTCTCACTGTGGTGGCTCCTCTTGTTGCAGAGCACAGGCTCCGGGGCACAAGGGCTCAAGTAGCTGCAGTATGTGGGCTCGGGAGTTGGGGCTCCCAGGTTCTAGAGCACAGGCTCAACAGTTGTGGCACAGGGGCTTAGTTGCCCCACAGCTTGTGGGATCTTCCCGGACCAAGGAACAAAACTGTGCCCTCTGCACTGGCAGGTGGATTCTTTACCTCTGAGCCACCAGGGAAGCCCTTAAAATGAGAACGTTGATCATCTATCAGTTACCTTCCAATACAGGTCTGAGTTTCTAACATGTAGAAGTATAAGGGAAACCAGAGGTATTTTAAGGGTTTTGAAACTTTTAAAGGCTGATGTCGACATAGCATTTGTTTGTATTTTAAAAATGCATGGAGGGTCACCCAACAAGCGATAAAGAGAAAATGTGAATGTGTGTCCACAATATAATTAGTCCAGAATCAATATGCTTTTTCTATTAGCTTTTAAAATTGGTTTGCATAAGAGTTTCTTTTCCAACCCAGCTCTTCTGAGGGTTTTTGTGACAGAGTGACTAGGGACATGATCTTTGCAATATTTCGTTTTGTTATCTCTTATTATGGCATGGTGGCCCAGAGTAGGGCATGAATAAAACTGTCTTGTCATCAAAATGCATTCATTCATTTAACAAGTTCCTGAAAATAATGGAATGGTTGCTAAGCAATGGAGAAATTATACATTCCCAGGGATCTGTGCAGATTCTAAAAGCAAAAGTAGTTCTGGGAATAAGTTAGTGTCTCCGGAACCCAGCTAAATACAACTGAGAAAGTGACATGCTCTACCTAACAGCCAGGAAGCAGTATTTTTTTTTTTTTTAATGTTTCCTTCTTTTTGACCCAGGTTTCCAAAGTAACAAGATAGGTAGAAAATTATCTATCAAAAAGTATTCTGTGTCCACTTATGGAATACAGTTAGCTAGCAAGCTTGTATCAATTTATTTTAAAATAACTATTGTATGAAAATGTATTATTTTAATTAGGAAATAAATTTATCTTAGATATATCAATCATACTTCAACTGCAGAATACATGCTTAATGCAAAAAATTTAACACACAGATATACATTTTAAAACATACAAATTTTTTTAAAAAAATAAATCATCCATAATCCAATCCTACTTTTTTTTTTTCTTCTCCAAATAGCCAACGTCAATATTTCGGGATATGCTTACCTGTCACTTTTATAGACATATGTAAAGTTACCATCTATTATTATTTAACACAGTACGCACACACTATATACATGCACTCATTCTAAAGGCTATGGATATAGCATTCTTTTTAAAACAATGTTTAAACAGTTAGGTTGTTCCTACTTGATCACTCCTATAAATAACGCTTTATTATCCTGTACAAACATTTTTAAAAGTAAGTACTTTCTTCACTGTGAAATTAATGCATGTAGAGAAGAACCTCTGGAATGGAAATAAACACCCTGGGGATATTGATCAAGCTCTGAGTCAGGTCTAATAAGACAAATGCTGTGAAGGGGGATTTTCCAAAGAGCAGCCAAATAGGTGAAATCATGACAATCTCTGGTGATAGGGCTTTTTGGAGAGCTCCAAACCCTTATCACCCCTCCAGTGGCTGCTAGGCTGCTGGGTTTTCAGCATCTGTGGCTGTGAGGCTGCTGTATCAAGGTTACCGTAACAGATATGGAGAGAAGGGTGGGAACAGTGCAAGGTAAACTCTACAGAGCTTGCTGTTCTTTGTGAGATTCAGTCATCCTTCTTAAATTGCTGTACTGTTCTAAGTCTCTGGTTAATTTCCAGAATTTTCCACAGAGACAGAGCAATTGGATATTTACAGATATTATTACATGATTGATTATAGTGACTGATTCATACAATTATGAAGGCCTGTCAATCCTACAGCCTGCTGTCTACAAGCAGGAAAACTAGGAAATCTGGTAATACAAGTCAACTTGAGTCCAAGAAACAGGGGAGTCAATGGTGTATGTCTGAGCCCAGTGGCCCAAGAATTGCAACAGGAGCAGCTACAGGGCAGTGAAGTGATTCCCAGGCTGAGACCAAAAGCCCAAGAACCAGCAGCATCTCTGTCCAATAGCAGAGGAATTCATGTCCAGGCCCAGGCAAAGGGAGCACATTTCCCTTTTCTCGATCTTTTTGTTCTATTTCGTCCCTTAATGGACTGGGCAATGCCCACTCACACTGATGAGGATGGTCTTCTTTACAGGTGTACCTATTCAGATGCCAATCTCCTCCCTAAGCACCCTCATAGCCATACCCAGAATGTTTTACCATCTGTCTGGACATCTCTTATTCAAGGTGACACATAAAACTAACCATCACAGCTGTCTTAACATCCAAAATCATTTAGTGTAATACACCATATTAATAGACAAAAGGACAAAGAGGCAGAAGAGACATTTCATAAAATTCAACACCCTCATGATAAAAATCCTCAAAAAATAAGAATATAAGGTAACATCCTCAACCTGATAATGGACATCCACAAATAGCCACAGCTAAAATTATAGCTAATAAAAGACTGAATGCTTTTCTGCCAAGATCAGAAACAAGACAAGGATGTCTAAGTTTGCTCTCATCACTTCTATTCGACATTATACTAGAAATTTCATACAGGATACTGAGTCAAAAAAAAAAAAAAACCACAACTCCAGATTAGAAAGGAAGAAGTAAAACTATCTTTTTTCAAGAAGGAAAAACCAAGCAACACACACACACACACACACACACACACAACTATTACAGCTAATAAACAAGTATCCTCCAGCAAGGCTGCAGGATACGAAACCAACATTCAAAAAACAATTGTCTCTCTCTACATAGCAATGAACAATGCAAAACAAAGGTAAAAAAATGATTTCATTTATAATACCATCAAAAAAGAATAGAATATTTAGCAATACATTTAACAAAAGAAGTGTAAATTGAAAATTATAAACCACTAGTAAATTAAAACCTAATAAACAAATAGAAAGACATCCCATGAACATAGATTGGAAAACTTAATACTGTTAAGATGGTGGTAATGTTGTTTACTTGTTCAGTCATGTCTGACTCTGTTGCAACCCCATGGATCATAGCCTACCAGGTTCCTCTGTCCCTGGGATTTCCCTGGAAAAAGCTGGTTGCTATTTCCCTTTCCAGGGGGTTTTCTTGACCCAGGAATCAATCCCATGTCTCCTGTTTGGCAGGCAGATTCTTTATCACTGAGCCACCTGGAAAGCCCCGTTAAGATGGTAATAGTCCCCAAGGTGATTTTCAGATTCACTATAATCCCTATCAAAATCTCACCTAGAATTTTTGCTGACACTGACAAGTTTATCCTAAAATTCACATGGAAACACATGTGATACCAAATAGACCAACAATTCTGGGGAAAAAAAAAAACTAAAGTTGGAGAACTCACATTTCCCAGTTTTAAAATTATTAATAGCTTACAATAATCAAGAGAGTGTGGTACTGACATAAAGATAAACATATATTTATCAATGGAATAGAATTAAGAGTCCAGAAATAAACCCATACATTTACAGTTAATTGATTTTGACAAGGTTGCCAAGATACTTCAATGGGGGAAAGTTTTTCAACAGCTGGTGCTGGAACAGGATATGCACACACAAAAGAATGAGGTTAGACTCCTTCCTCACACCATACAGAAATCAATTCAAAATAGGATGATAGACTGAAGTGTAAAACTAAAAATTTTTGAAGAAAACTTATCAGTAAATCTTTGCAATCTTGGGTTATGGAAAGTGTTAGTCACTCAGTTGTGTCCAGCTCTTTTGTGACCTCATGGGACTATAGCCCACCAGCCTCCTCTGTCCATGGATTTCCCAAGCGAGAATACTGGAGTGGGTTGCCATTCCCTTCTCCAGGGAATCTTCCCAACCCAGAGATCGAACTCAGGTCTTCTGCATTGCAGGCAGATTCTTTACCATCTGAGCCACCAGGGAAGCCCCATGGGTTGTGAAAGCCCTTTAGATAAGACATCAAAAGCACAAGGAAAGGGAAAAAAAATAAGTTGGACTTCATAAAAATTAAAACTTTTATTCTTCAGAGAATATCACCAGAAAATGAAAATACAGCCCACAGAATGGTGAGAAGTAGTTTCAAATCATATATCTAGTAAGAGACTTGTAATCAGGATATACAAAGAAGTCTTTCAACTCAACAATGGAAAGACAAATAATCCAATTTTAAAATGGGAAAATAATATAAACAGATATTTTTACCAAGAAGATATACAAAAGATCAATAAGTACATGAAAAGATGTTCAACATGATTAGCTATCAGGGAAATGCAAATTAAAACCACAGTGAAGTACCACTTCACACCAATATGGCTAAAAAGCCAGATGATAACAAATGAGGTGAAGGATTTAGAGAAGTTAGAATTCTCATATATTTCTGGTGAGAATGCAAATGGTACAAGTCATTTTGGAAAACAATTCGGATGTTCCTCAACAACTGAAAGTTATCATGTATGTGTGCTCAGTCACATCCAACTCTTTATGACGCCATTGACTATATATAGCCTGCAGGCTCCTCTGTCCATGGAATTCTCCAGGCAAGAATACTGGAGTAGGTTGCCATGTCCCCTCCTGAAGGGGAATCTTCCCAACCCAGGGATCAAATCCACGTCTCCTGTGTCTCTGGCATTGGTAGGCAGATTCTTTACCACTGAGCCACCTGGGAAGCCCGCATAGTTAACATATTACCCAGCAACTTCACTCCTTAGTTACATACCCAAGATAATGAAAACATTTGGCCACACAGAGACTTGTGTTCACAGTGGTATTCATTCCTGCCAAAAAGAGGGAAACAACCCAAACGTCCATCAACCCAATGAATGAATAAATGTTGTTCAGTAGCTAAGTCATGTCCAACTCTTTGAGACCCCATGAACTGCAGCATTCCAGGCTCACCTGTCCTTCACTGTCTCACAGAGTTTTCTCAAGCTCATGTTCATTGAGTCAGTTATGCCTTCTAACCACCTCACCCTTTGCTGCCTCTTCTCCTTTTGGCTTCAATGAATAAATAAAATGTGGTACGTCAATACAATGGAATATTATGATGGCTCAAAAAGGAATGAAGTACTGCTACATGCTACACTTTGAAAACATGCTAAGTGAAAGAAGCCAGACCACATATTATATGATTCTATTTATAGGAAATACTGAAAATAGGCAAATCTGTAGAGACAGGAAGTATATTAGTTGCTGATAGATGCCAAGGGAAAGGAGAAATAGGCATAGGGCTTCTTTTGGGAATGATGAAAATATTTTAAGATTAGATAACAGGGTGGCCTGCTGCAGGGTCCAAAGCACTGAGTGCAGCAGTGTCTGCATGGGACCTTTTGAAGGAGGTCACCATTATCTTCATTACCTCCACCATAGTATGACCTCAGGTCAAGCAACAGGGAGGGAATACAGCCCTACCCATCAACAGAAAATGGGATTAAAGATTTACTGAACATGGTCCCGCCCATCAGAACAGGACCCAGTTTCCCCCTCAGTCAGTCTCTCCCATCAGGAAGTTTCCATAAGCCTCTTATCCTTATCCATCAGAGGGCAGAGAGACTGAAAACCACAATCACAGAAAACTAATCAAACTGATCCCCTGGACCACAGGCTTGCCTAGCTCAGTGAAACTATGAGCCATGCTGTGTAGGGCCACCCAAGATGGACGGGTCATGGTGGAGAGTTCTGACAAAATGTGGTCCACTGGAGAAGGGAATGGCAAACCACTTCAGTATCCTTGCCTTGAGAACCCCATGAACAGTATGAAAAGGCAAAAAAGATAGGACACTGAAAGATGAACTCCCCAGGTGGAAGAAAACAATAGAATGGGAAAGACTAGAGATCTCTTCAAGAAAATTAGAGATATCAAGGGAACATTTCATGCAAAGATGGGCTTGATAAAGGACAGAAATGGTATGGACCTAACAGAAGCAGAAGATATTAAGAAGTGGCAAGAATACACAGAAGAACTATATAAAATAGATCTTCATGATCCAGATAACCACGATGGTGTGATCACTCACCTAGAGCCAGACATTCAGGAATGTAAAGTCAATTGGGCCTTAGGAAGCATTGCTATGAACAAAGCTAATGGAGGTGATGGAATTCCAGTTGAGCTATTTCAAATCCTGAAAGATGATGGTGTGAAAGTGCTCCACTCAATATGCTAGCAAATTTGGAAAACTTAGCAGTGGCCACAGGACTGGAAAAGGTCAGTTTTCATTCCAATCCCAAAGAAAGGCAATGCCAAAGAATGGTCAAACTACCGCACAATTGCACTCATCTCACATGCTAGCAAAGTAATGCTCAAAATTCTCCAAGCCAGGTTTCAACAGTACATGAATCATGAATTTCCAGATGTTCAAGCTACATTAGAAAAGGTAGAGGAACCAGAGATCAAATTGCCAATATCCATTGGATCATGGAAAAAGCAAGAGAGTTCCAGAAAAACATCTACTTTTGCTTTATTGATTATGCCAAAGCCTTTGACTGTGTGGATGAAAACAAACTGTGGAAAATTCTTAAAGACAGGGAAATACCAGACCACCTGACCTGCTTCCTGAGAAATCTGTATGCAGGTCAAGAAGCAACAGTTAGGACTGGATGGACATGGAACAACAGACTGGTTCCAAATCGGGAAAGGAATATGTCAAGGCTGTATATTGTCACCCTGCTTATGTAACTTACATGCATAGTACATCATGAGAAATGCTGGGCTGGAAGAAGCACAAGTTGGAATCAAGACTGCCAGGAGAAATATCAATAACCTCAGATATGCGGATGACACCACCCTTATGGGAGAAAGCAAAGAAGAACTAAAGAACCTCTTGATGAAAGTAAATGAGGAGAGTGAAAAAGTTGGCTTAAAGCTCAACATTCAGAAAACTAAGAGCATGGCATCTGGTCCCATCACTTCATGGCAAATAGATGGGAAAACAATGGAAACAGTGAGAAACTTTATTTTTGGGGACTCCAAAATCACTGCAGATTGTTACTGCAGCTGTGAAATTAAAAGACTCTTACTCCTTGGAAGGAAAGTTATGACCAACCTAGATAGCATATTAAAAAGCAGAGACATTACTTTGTCAACAAAGGTCCCTCTAGTCAAAGCTATGGTTTTTCCAGTAGTCATGTATGCATGTGAGAGTTGGACCATAAAGAAAGCTGAGCAGTGAAGAATTGATGCTTTTGAGCTGTGGTGTTGGAGAAGATTCTTGAGAGTCCCTTGGATTGCAAGGAGATCCAACCACTCAATCCTAAAGGAAATCAGTCCTGAATATTCATTGGAAGGACTGATGCTAAAGCTGAAACTCCAATACTTTGGCCACCTCATGCGAAGAACTGACTCATTTGAAAATACCCTGATGCTTGGAAAGATTGAAGGCAGGAGAAGAAGGGGATGACAGAAGATGAGATAGTTGGATGGCATCACTGACTTGATGGACACGAGTCTGAATGAACTCCAGGAGTTGGTGATGGATAGGGAACCCTAGTGTGCTGCAGTCCATGGGGTCACAAAGAGTTGGACACGACTGAGAAACTGAACTGAACTGTATGGTTCTACAACTCTGAATATACTAAACCCACTGAATAATATACTTTAAAAGGTGAACTCTAACGCATGGGAACTACATTTCAATAAAGCTATTTTAAAGACAAGCATGAACTTGACTGTAAAAATCAGATTCTATAAAAATATCACAATGAAAATACCTGATCCCACCTCAGACTTGTATTGCCTCCTCTTTCCCACAGGCACAGTCAATACTTTTTTGTGGGTCATTCAATACATAGTCTCTGCATTTTCAAGGATATATAATTGTATACATTTTTTTTTAACACATTTCTTATAAGATAAACTTCTAAAAGAATTGTTGGAGCAACAAGATTGAGTGTCTTTAATTATCTACATACCTATTCACCATTAATATACAGTCAAATTACCTTGCAGAAATACTGTATCTAACTTCCTTTAATTTAAGCCATGTTTAAGAGTTCACAAGAAGGCACTGGCACCCCACTCCAGTACTCTTGCCTGGAAAATCCCATGGACGGAGGAGCCTGGTAGGCTGCAGTCCATGGGTTCGCTAAGAGTCGGACACGACTGAGCGACTTCACTTTCCCTTTTCCCTTTCATGCATTGGAAAACGAAATGGCAACCCACTCCAGTGTTCTTGCGGGAGCCTGGTGGGCTGCCGTCTATGGGGTCGCACAGAGTCAGCCACGACTGAAGCGACTTAGCAGCAGCAGCTAGAGTTCATACTTCCTTTTATATTCTACAGTCCCAAATATCATCATTCATTTTAATCTTTGCCAGTCTCATGTGAAATACTTATCTTTTAATTTGTATTTCATTATGCAATGTTAGAAATTCCATGTTTTTATATTCTTTGCCCATTTTTCTTTCAGGGTGATTGCTATATTCATACTGATTATTTCATTATGAAATGTTTTAAATATAGAATAATGCAAAGGATAACAAACATCGATGTACCTGCCACTCAGAGAAATAAATGCTAACATTTTTATCATATTTGCTTCATGATTTTTAAAGAAAACTCTAAAGATAAAACTGATGTCTCCCCTGTTCTCTATATTACATTCTCATTCCCCTTCCCTGGATGTAACCCCTATCATAAATATGTCATGAACCCTGGCCATTGTATACCTTATGTATATATGTTTTAGCAATATATTTCTATATAAAGCACATTATACTCTGCATAGCATTTGCAATTTTTTTTTCTGTTTTAAACGAATACTGTTTTTGAGATCTACCTCTATTGATCAATAGATATATTTCTTCTTTTTTACTGCATCATAGTATGATATTTTATGAATATACTAGAGTTAATTTCTCCTTTCCTCTAATAAAGTACATTTGAATTTTTACCTGCTTTTGTTGAAACAAATAATTTTGTAATGAATAGTTTTCCAAGTACACATGAGTGTGAATTTCTCTACAATATATTCTCAGTAGAGTAGCTGGCTTGTAGACTTTATTTATCTTCAATTTTAGCAGTTATTGCAAAATAGCTTGTTCCAATCCACATTTGCATTTGAACAGGCAAGCCCCCTGACCTTATGGAACCTGCACTCTGGTGTGTTTGGAGTGGGAGGGGAGATTGACGAGTCCTGTCTCTTTGCTGCCTTGACCACCCCTGGCACCGTCAGACTTTTAAAGTGTTTCATTGTGTTTTCAGTTCATTTTCTTCTGATACCAGTAAGGTTGAGGGCCTCTTGATTTGTTTACTAGTGAATTTTATTCATTAGAAAACATATCTCTCGTTTTTAAACATACGCCTCTACTATTTGGTACCATTCTAAACGAGCCAGATGCACAGAGCCAACGGAAGAAAAAAATATTTTGTAACAGGCATATGAAGTTGTCCAATGGTCATAAACCAAGAGAAATTTTTTCAGACATCTGGCCTTTTGAAATAGTAATAATCGATAAAAATAAAGAATCAAAGATTCTGATTAAGAGGACAAGTTAGGAAATTGATTTCTAAAGAGAGTAGCCTACACTTTTAGTTCTTTTTTGATTGAGAGGATTTTTTTTTTCCAATCAAAGAAACCAGTCTATTCAATTCTAAAAAAGTCCATTCCAAGGACCTTATACCTTGAAAATGCTTGCGTTATTTAGAATCAGGGCAGTTTGGTATGCGTTACCTCGGTACACTTGTGGGTGCACAGCATACTATTTAGATGATGGGTGCATTGCTGGGTGTGCTCCAGGCCCTAAATGAGAAGAGATGGGGAGGAGAAGAGTTATCAGATAAAATATCTCAAACTCAAGTTCAGCCTGGAAAGAATTTCTCATTTGAACACTGTACAGAATTCTGCTCCAAGCCACTTAACTAGCATTCTGAGAGGATCATTAATTTCGATCCACTTCAAATAAATGGGCTAATAAATGAGGGGGACTCAGTGCATAGCCCAGGATGCTGTCCACACCTTATCAATTGTGACTAAAGTCATGATTTATTAAACTGGCTTTCACATTCTGAGGAGGGATGAATACCCACCCCTACAGTTTTTAAGATTAGACACACCGTAGGGCTGAAGCAAAATCTCCCTAGAGCATGGAGTTATATCTGTTGGTCTCTTACATGTGGTTATTCCATTATAAAATAATGAATATTCTTTGAAATTTCTCAACCATCATTTTCAGACCTCTGAGGGCACTACTTTCTGCTGTTTCTTGCTCAAAGATTTGCTCATCAGAAGCCCTGCTTAATGCTCTGTCTCTTTGCCCTGTACTGCCAAATGCCTTTTTGAGAATGCTATGCTCCAAGAGGACAGAATTCACTTCTGCTTTTATCCCCTCAAAGAATCCCAGCCAGAGAGCAGGTCATTCTGTCTCACAACCAAACCAGTCAGATATTCACTGATTTTTCCCTGACCCTGGGTGTGACCGGACTGTCAGGTTCTTACTCCCTGACCAGCCCAAGAACCCTAACTATTCAAACAGCTGCCACCAACCGCTGGGGACATTTTTGCAATGAAGGCAGCCAACTGTCCAGGCAATGTGCTGCTAAGACCCTTAGTCCTATTGATCCTGAGTGGACGCTGCTGAAACCCCCAAATTTCCTCAGATTCCCTTACTGGTTCCACGGACCCTTTCCTCAGCTTCTGTCCTGCTTGCTCCTAGTGGCTCATATCTCCTAGGAATCATCATCAGAAAACTAGCTATTGGTTACTGATGCTGCTTCACCTGGGTACTGAAAGCCTAAAACCCATCTCACATATTCCTGGAGTAAACCAATGACTGACTGTGGTAAGAGGATGGAAGCCCAGCTCCTTTGAGGACATAAAGACTCTCCTATCACTCTGCTGGGGGATCAGGCAAAGCTCAGGCTTAACCTGAAACTGCCCCCTTGCCAGTGAAGGAAGAAGGACCCAATCCAGAGCATGTGCATAGCCCTTCAGATTATATTCTACACATGACAGAAATCCACCAAAGGGTTTTGAGGAGGAGAGTGGTGGGATTTTATGTTTTGGAACAATCATTCAGACAGCCTGATGGAAACTAGTTTGTAGATGGCAACTTCGAAGCATGGGACCCAGTAAGAGATTCTCTCTGGTGACCAAGCCACCTGTCCTGAGCAAGGACACTTTTTAGCACATGAGAACAGCAGTGACAATCTATGAGAGGCTGAAATGTAAGGAATATTGCTATCGGGGTGGGTGTCCAAGTAAGTTGGCTTGCCAGATAAAATATAGGATTCCCAGTGAAATTTGAATTTCAGATAATAAATAGTTTTTTGGTATAAGTATGTCACTAATATTGCATGGAGGAAAATTACATGGGACATTCTTATATTAAAAGGATTAGCCATTGCTTATCTTAAATTCAAATTTAACTGGGCACCTTGTTGTTATTTTCAATGCCTGGCAACATACAAGTAAAGGTCTCTAAATAAATAGGCCAAGTTAGCTAATAAAAAAATAATTGGAATATACAGAAATCTCTAAAATCTCAGTATTTCTTTTTGGTCTGGGTCTGTAGGCTAAAGTCAAAATGAAAGCATCATGTCACTGAAGTTAGAAGTAAGTTAAAATTATTCATATGCTATGCTTATGTGCATATAAATAATTATTATTTGTTCTACTTCATGGAAAGACTTAGGCAGTTAAATGAAAAAAAAAATTCTTGATGATCCAGATTTTATACTATCCATATATGTCTTTATCCTGACCTTCTGCCCAACAGAAAGTTTTGTCATATTTTCTTTCTCCTACAAAACTGTGCTGAGCTGAAAACAAGGGTAGTCATTTAAAGGCAATGTGTGCAAATGGGAGAATGACCCAGAAGGATACTGTTTCATACTGTCTTGGCTGGCCAGTGTGCATGGACCTGAGATTGGGCCCAGGAATACCCCGGGGTCCTGAGAAGAGCTTCTGACTCTGCTACAGAGCTCACTAAGCCTCTTACAAAGCAGAGTAGCACCATGGGTTCAGAGCTTGGGCTCCAGAGCCTACTAGATGGCTTTGAATCCCATTTTAGCCACTGAGAATCTATGTGGACATAAAGAAATTAAACTTGAGTTTTCTCATCTGGGGATAAAAACAGAGCTATAGTATGATGTGGATTGGATGAGTTATTATATGAAAAAGCATTTAGTATAGTGTTCGATTCATAGTAAAATCTCAACAATGTTAGTTACTATAGCTATCTTTAGCCATTAGAGCTTACAACATGATGGGCCCTTCCTTGATATAATAGTTTAATTCTAAATGTTGCTATATATGCCTTAATGGGTGTTTCCCAGAGGCAGATCCAACAACCAGCATTTGTGTAAAACTGATGTATTGGTAAAATATTCTCAGAAAGTGGGGGAGGGAATGTGGAAACTGGGAAGGAAAGAGGTCAAGTTAGGAATATAAATCAAACCAAGTCCCCTGTAGGATAGTTCTGGCAGTTCCACAGCACAGCTCCTAAGATGGGACAGGTCACACCACAGACTTGCCCATCTCTGGTGACAAAGGGGCTGCAGAGCCCAGCTGTTGGCTAAGAAATGCCCCTAGGCATGTGTCCACAGGTCCCTGCAGGGAAAGGAAGTTAGAACAAGAGGGCAGCCCTCCCACTAAGAGACGCAGGTGCTGGTTATTTGGAGTGCAGCAAACAATGGAGTAACATGGAAACACATACACTATGCAAAATAGATAGCTAATGGGAATTTGCTGTATGACTCAGGGAACTCAACCCAGGGCTCTGTAACAACCTAGAGGGGTGGGAGGTGGGAGAGAGGTTCAAGAGGGAAGGGACATATGTAAACCTATGGCTGATCCATGTTGATTTTTGGCAGAAACCAACACAATATTGTAAAACAAGTGTTCTTCCCTTCAATTAAAAATAAATACTTTTTTTTTAAAAAAAAAAAAGGTAAAGGCATCTAATGGGATAAGGAAGAAGTACTAATAGCCTCCCTCCATTCAGCTTGAGGCAAAAAGCCTATATGAGAGAAGACCAAATATCTGTGGTTCTCATCCATCATGCTATGGCATGCCTACTGAAAAAGGAATGGGGAGGCAGGTACAGATATTTTCTGGGATGGTAAGCTATGGAGAACTGCTTGTAAACTTTGCTTAATAAATGAATGGCAGTTATTAAAATTCAAGTATTAATATAAACATCTTTAGTGTTCATTAACTATGAGTCCAGGATGGTTGACTCACATAATTTCTCTCTTTTTTTTTTTTTTTTTTTTTTTTACTAACTCAACTATTACATAAATATTACATAGAAAATTGTTGTTATTGAGATCCCCTCAAATGATGACTACTTCAAAAGGAGAAAGGCAAACACGTAAATACAATAATGGAAAAAGGGCATGAACAGGTAGCTTATAAAAACAAAAAGTAAAAATGGACAATAAACATAAAATTACTGCTTAAATTCTCCAGTAACCAAAGAATTTTAACCTATGAGATACTAGTATTTACCTATCAGAATTGATAAGGGTTTTTTAAGTAATAATACCTAAAATTGTCAAGAATGTAGGGAAATCACTCTTTTTTTTTTTGATGATACTTTTATTTTTTTAACCATTTATCATTTCTTTATTATTATTATTTTTACTTTACAATATTGTATTGGTTTTGCCATACATCAGGAGAATGGCATTGAAACATGTATAATATCATATAAGAAATGAATCGTCAGTCCAGGTTTGATGCAGGATACAGGATGCTTGGGGTTGGTGCACTGGGATGACCCATAGGGATGGTACGGGGAGGGTGGTGGGAGGGGGGTTCAGGAAGGGGAACACGTGTACACCTGTGGCGGGAAATCACTCTTACACAATACTATTATAAGTGTAAGTTGGTTTAACTTTACTGGAGGACAATTTGACACTATATAACAAAATACATAAAAAACACAGACCCTTTGACAAAGCAATTAAACTTTAAGCAGTTTTTACAAGGAAGAAATCAATATGTATAAAAAATTATTTCAATAACATTTACTGCAATGCAACTTAGTATATCTAAAAATTGAAAATACTACAAATGTGTAGTATTTTACCTATGGATGGTTCAATTCAATAAACAAGTACCATAATTCAATGAACAAAGTACCATAATTAACTGTGCAACCACTTTTAAATGTTGTAAAAATATATTTGTCCACAGAAGATATTAATCATATATTATTAAACCAAAGAAACATCATATTGTAGAACATGAAGAGCATGATCCAATCTAAACAATGAATAAATCTGAAAAGATATATATCAAAATGTTAATAACAGTTATCTTTGGATATCAAGGATGACTTTCAATTTCTTCTTTCCGCTTATCTGTAGTTTTCTAATTTTTCTACAGTAAACAAGCATTGCTGGAGTAATTAAAACAATGTTATAAAATAACAATACTTCCTCTCTGTACTTGATTTAAAACGAAGAACTCTCAAAGATTGGGTAGCAATACATATTTTTCCATTGTGTTAATTTCCTGTCTGTTAAGTATATATAATGAACAGCCTTCCATGACTCCAACTGGTTGGAGGAGAGCCAAAAGTTACACAACAAACAAAGCAATGGAAACCATCCATTCCACCTCAGCCAGAAAACCTAGACCTCAGAAATGATTGTATCACACTTTACATTTAGAAAAAAATCTTCAGGATTTATGTGAGATAAAGTAGTACCTGGAAAGCCACCCCTTTCTACTAGTTGCTGCCTCAACAAATTTAGAACATTATCAATGACTCCACAGTTTGAAAACCCAGCAGAAGACCCCATATGTGGTAGATGCTCAGGAAATATTTGGACTGCAACTTAATGACCTTCATTTTACTAGTGACAGAACCAAACTTAAAAAGCTAAGATGATAAAATGTTTTGTATAGATCACAGGAAAGCCATAAAGTAGTCACATTAGTAAAGGTTATCTTCTTTCTAAATTCAAAAATAGTGAGACAGTTCTTGTCCATTGCTTCTGTTGTCCAACTCACTGCTGCTTATTTCAAACAACATCTTAGTGCTTTAGGAAAGCTGTAGGCTAAGAAGCAGGGGAATACACAAGACCATGAAAGTCAGAGACAACAACAAGGCGTATCCCAGTGGCCGAGTCTGAAGAGACCCATGTGCTCACCTCCCTGTGCAAAGTAGGCATCTTCTCATCCCCACCACTGCCCATGTGGGGATGGGCAGTGTCCACTGTAAGTGGATGCTTTCACATCTCACAGTCTTCTCTGTTTTCTGTTTTTTAAGATGACCTTCCATCATTTCCCCAGCCAGTGTCTTTGTAAATTCTGTATCTAGAATGAATTAGAGCTGTATTTTGCCCACTAAGTAGTGAATTTCAAAAACAATTTCATCTCCAGCCTACATATAAATACATACATTTCTCTGAGAAGTGTTCTGTTTACCTAGCAAGCCAGAATGGAACCTGTTTAAAAACAAACAAACAAAAAAACTATTCCTCCCGGGTGGCTTAACTTACAAATCCCATCAGAAAGATATTTCTGCAAATGAGGCATAGAATTGTAACCTCCCCCCACTTTTCCATTCCAATAACCTGCAGGAATCCATGTTGTCTATATATGGGTATCTAAGAATAAGTTTAGAGATTTTAGTGATCTATTTTCAGAAGGAAAAGCAAACAGATACAGACTGTATGACCACCCATGGTGTACCCCAACTGTGACCCTGTGCCAGAAATCGAGATTGGCAGCCTACAGTGCCAACTTGATACACACTCAGAATTAAATAATGGGCATGTTCCATCCCCCAAAATATGAGTGGACAAATGTAGATGACTTGGAAAGGACCAGCAAAACTATTACATGGGAGAGTACTTGGAAGTTCATAAAGACAATTATGGATACTATGTAACACTAGTCATAGTGTCATTTGACACCTTGTTCTCCTTTCTCTCCCATGATCATCTTGGAGAAGGAAATGGCAACCCACTCCAGTACTCTTGCCTGGAGAATTCCATGGAAGAGGAACCTGGCAGGCTATAGTCCATGGGGTTGCAAAGAGTCAGGTGTGACTGAGCAACTATCACTCACTCTCCTTGTTCTGCTACTACCTTTCCTGCCCTTCCCTGCCCTTCCCTGGTTCAAGATGCCTGCAGTGTTTGAACAGGAATCAGAAGGGCTCAGGTAAAGAAGTCAGAGAAAGCAATAGCAACCCACTCCAGTACTCTTGTCTGGAAAAATCCCACGGATGGAGGAGCCTGGTAGGCTGCAGTCCACGGGGTCGCTAAGAGTCGGACACGACTGAGCAACTTCACTTTCACTTTTCACGGTCATGCATTGGAGAAGGAAATGGCAACCCACTCCATTGTTCTTGCCTGGAGAGTCCCAGGGACAGGGGAGCCTGGTGGGCTGCCGTATATGGGGTTGCCCAGAGTCGGACACGATTGAAGCGACTTAGCAGCAGCAGGTAAAGAAGTATCTTGGGAGGCAGAGGTGCTTTAAAGACAGAGATGAACATGAACCTGTCCCAAGAAATTTCAGTCATGCTTTGCTTCAGTTTACCACTGCCACTGCCTTTACTTAATGAACAGGGTTGTCTCGAATTCTCCTGTACTCAAGCATTTTTTCTTTAAGGAAGTAGACATATTTGTAAAGTCTGAATATCTACAATGAATGTTTCACTCTCCATGGTTGGATTAGTTTTTCCTGCTTCAATAAGACTATAAGTTAAGGCCTCTCATTCCATAATACATCTTATTAGCATATAAAACATTATCAAGAATATACAGGGACTCAGTAAACAGCAACCCCATTAAGTTAAAACAATCTTTCCCTCAATATTATGCCTTATTTTAAGGTTTCAAAACACCTGTTCCAAATCAGTTTCCTCATAGTTAGGCCCAGGTCCCAGTCATCCCATTTTCTCCAGAAGCAAGGCAAAGGTTTCTCTCTCTTCCTCCCCGCAAAACCTCAGGTACAGCTGCTGCCTGGTCACGTCTCAGCAGTACAGAGAAGTCTGACAAATACAGCTAGCAAAAAGGTGACTCTCTCCCTCACTTCCTTCAGGAAATCTACCTCTCTGCCACATGTCACAGGAGTCCCTGCCTCATATATTATTTCTTAGATCAGTGTGGATATCCCAGAAACTTCACCTCCCTAGAAGTAAGGAATAGAGCTTCAGTGAACAGTAGTGGACCATTTTTAAAAATATATTTATTTATTTTAATTGGAGGCTAATTACTTTACAATAACGTGGTGGTTTTTGCCATACATAGACATGAATCAGCCATGGGTGTACATGTGTCCCCCCATCCTGAACCCCCCTCCCACCTCCCTCCCCACCCCATCCCTCTGGGTTGTCCCAGAGCACCAGCTTTGAGTGCCCTGCTTTATGCATCAAACTTGCACTGGTCATCTATATTCAGTTCAGTAGCTCAGTCATGTCCAACTCTTTGCTATCCCATGGACTGCAGCATGCCAGGCTTCCCTGTCTCCATCACCAACTCCCAGAGCTTGCTCAAACACATGTCCATCAAGTCAATGATGCCATCCAGCCATCTCATCCTCTGTCATCCCCTTCTTCTCCTATCTTCAATCTTTTCCAGCATCAGGGTATTTTTAAATGAGTCAGTTCTTCACATCAGGTGGCCAGAGTATTGGGGTTTCAGTTTCAGCATCAGTCCTTCCAACGAATATTCAGGACTGATTTCCTTTAGGATTTACTGGTTGGATCTCCTTGCAGTCCAAGGAACTCTCAAGAGTCTTCTCCAACACCACAGTTCAAAAGCATCAATTCTTTGGTGCTCATCTTTCTTTATGGTCCAACTCTCACACCATACATGACTACTGGAAAAACCATAGCTTTGACTAGATGGACCTTTGCTAGTAAAGTAATGTCTTCTACTTTTTAATAAGCTGTCTAGGTTGGTCATAGCTTTTCTTCCAAGGAGCAAGTGTCTTTTAATTTCATGGCTGTAGTCACCATCTGCAGTGATTTTGGAGCCCCCCAAAATAAAGTCTCTCACTGTTTCCCTTTTTTCCCCATCTATTTGCCATGAAGTGATGGGACCAGATGCCATGATCTTAGTTTTCTTAATGTTGAGTTTTAAACCAACTTTTTCACTCTCCTTTTTGACTTTCATCAAGAGACTCTTTAGTTCTTCTTCTCTTTTTGCCATAAGGGTGGTGCCATCTACATATCTAAGGTTATTGATATTTCTCCCAGCAATCTTGATTCCAGCTTGTGCTTCATCCGGCCTAGCAGCTTGCATGATGTACTCTGCATGTAACTTAAATAAGCAGGGGGACAATATACAGCCATCTATGTTACATATGGAGAAGGCAATGGCACCCCACTCCAGTACTCCTGCTTGGAAAATCCCATGGACGGAGGAGCCTGGTAGGCTGCAGTCCATGGGGTTGCTAAGATTCGGACACGACTGAGCGCCTTCACTTTCACTTTTCACTTTCATGCATTGGAGGAGGAAATGGCAACCCACTCCAGTGTTCTTGCCTGGAGAATCCCAGGGACCGCGGGGCCTGGTGGGCTGCCGTCTATGGGGTAGCACAGAGTCAGACACGACTGAAGCGACTTAGCAGCAGCATGTTACATATGGTAACATATATATTTCAATGATATTCTCTCAAATCGTCCCACCCTTACCTTCTCCCACATAGTCTAAAAGTCTGTTCTTTACATCTGTGTCGCTTTTGCTGTCTAGCATAAAGGGTTGTTGTTAAATCTGCTAATGATGTAATTAATCCTCTTGTCTGGGAAGAACTTTTATTTTCTACCAGAACTATTTGGCTTAATTAGAGTGACTTATACCAGGAAATGTATTTTCAGTGAGAGACAGAAATAAATAACACAATTAAAAGACTGAGATTTTGGACTTCCTTGGTGGTCTAATGGTTAAGAATCTTTCTGCCATTGCAGGGGATATGAGTTTGATCCCTGGACTGGGAAGATCCACATCCCAAGGGGCAACTAAGCCTGCGCTGTAACTACTGAAGCCCACGTGCTTACAGCCTATGCTCCACAGCAATGAGAAGCCTATGCATTGCAGGGAGGAGTAGCCCCCGCTTGCTGCAACTAGAGAAGCCTGTGTGCAGCAACAAAGTCCCAGCACAATCAGAAGAAAACCCTGAGGTTTTTTCAAGAAAACAATCCACTCACATATGTCAATGTAGGAGACCATAGAGAAAAGTGTATGTTATGGTTCCTTACAGCTTTAGTCCTAGTACATTTTGTTAAATTTATACATAAATATTTCTTGTTTTCTGCTGCTGCTGCTGCTAAGTCGCTTCAGTTGTGTCCAACTCTGTGCAACCCCATAGACGGCAGCCCACCAGGCTCCCCCGTCCCTGGGATTCTCCAGGCAAGAACACTGGAATGGGTTGCCATTTCCTTCTCCAATGCATGAAAGTGAAAAGTGAAAGTGAAGTCGCTCAGTCGTGTCCAACTCTTAGTGACCCCATGGACTGTAGCCCACCAGGCTCCTCCACCCATGGGATTTTCCAGGCAAGAGTACTGGAGTGGGGTGGACGCCTTTGTAAATCATAGTATATTTTTTAAATGTTCATGTGTTCATTGCTAGTACAGTCAATTTATTGAGCATACAATTTATTTTTATGTATCAACTTTGTATCCTGTAAACTCCATGCTGTGTTGTGCTCAGTCATGTACAACTCTTTGTGACCCCACAGACTGTAGTCTGCCAGACTTTTTCGTCCATGAGATTCCCCAGGGAAGAACACTGGAGTGGGTTGCCAAGTCCTCTTCCACTGGGTCTTCCTGACCCAGGGAACAAATTTGCGTCTCTTGTGTCTCCTGAATTGACAGGCAGATTCTTCACCACTAGTACCACCTGGGAAGCCCTTGTTCAGTTCAGTTCAGTTCAGACCCTCAGTCGTGTCTACCCCACGGTAGTGCAGCATGCCAGGCCTCCCTGTCCATCATGAACTCCCAGAGTTTACTCAAAGTCATGTCCATTGAGTCGGTGAAGCCCTTGTAAACTCCATAAATTCACATAGTAGCTCTAAGACATTTTGAGGGGGAGGTGTTATCTACATATATATTTCTATCATGTATTAATAAAGACAATTTTATTTCCTGCTTTCCATTCAAGATGTCTTTTATTTTTCTTGCATTATTGCAGTTGACAAGAACTTCTAGTACAATGTTATACAGAAAGGACAAGAAAAAACATACCCCCCTTTTTTCCTGATGAGGCAATGGCACCCCACTCCAGTACTCTTGCCTGGAAAATCCCATGGACGGAGGAGCCTGGTAGGCTGCAGTCCATGGGGTCGCTAAGAGTCGGACACGACTTTTCACTTTCATGCATTGGAGGAGGAAATGGCAACCCACTCCAGTGTTCTTGCCTGGAGAATCCCAGGGACGGCGGGGCCTGGTGGGCTGCCGTCTATGGGGTCACACAGAGTCAGACACGACTGAAGCGACTTAGCAGCAGCAGCAGAGGGAAAATATTTAATCTTTCACCAAAAGGTATAATACTATCTGTGGATTCTGGTAGTTGCATTTTATCAGATTGAGCAAGTTCCTTTCTATTCCTGGTTTGCTGAGAATTTTTTAATCAGAATTTGTGTTGAAATTTATCCAATACTTTTTTTGTATGTTTCTGTGATTAGAAACTCTTTCTTAATTTGTCTGTTAATTGATGAATAACATATATTGATTTTTGTTGTTGTTGATTCAGCCTTTCATTCCTAGTAAAAAACCATCTGATCTTTTCATCTTATTTTTTATTCATTCTGAAAACCTCTGTCTCTTAATTGATATTTATATGTCTTACATTTTATATAGTTAATGATATAACTGAATTTGTTTTGTTTGTTTTAGCCACTATATCATGTCTGACTCTTTGCGACCCCAAGGACTGTAGCCCACCAGGCTCTTCTGTCCATGAAATTTCCCAGGCAAGAATACTAGAGTGGGTTGCCATTTAGGTCTACCATTTATAGTTTTCTGTTTTTTCCCCCTTCTTTTATTTCTATGTTCCACATTTCTTGTCTTCTTTTGGCTTATTTGAATATTTTATTGCATATTTATTTATTAGCTATTTGACTATGTATCTGAATTATTTTTAATTTTAGTGGGTTTTTTTCAGGGATTAAATATAAACAAATTTAACTTTCAAAGTTCTACTTAGGGTTAATATTTAGCCAGTTCAAGCAAAATATGGAAGCCTTCTAACCTTTTGGTTTCCTTTATCCTCCTTCATCTTATGGCTGTCAGATATATTACATCAAAAAAACCCACTGGACAGTATTATGTTTTTTAATTTTCAAATGGCAATGTTAAAGAATTTAAGAGAAGGAAAATGATCTTTCCTATTTACCATTTCTGTTACTGTTCCTTAATTCTTGGAGTTCTAAGCTTCCTTCTAGGGTCATTTTCCTTCAGTGCTTCTAGCAGAACAAAGATGTAGGAAACAAATTCTCCCATCTTTCCTCCATCTCATGATGACTTTACTTTGGATTTATTCCTCATGGATATTTTTATTGTTTATAAGATTATGGGTCTTCAATTGTTTTCTTTCAATATTTGAAAGTTAGTCTGCTGTCTTCTTGACTCCATGTCTTCTCATGCGAAATCTGCAAATAGCTGTTTTAATTTTGATGGATTAAAACTGGTCTTTTTGTCTTACATCTACCCTGTGCTTTTGGTATCATATCTAAAATGGCTTTGCCTAACCTATTGACTATGCCAAAGGCTTTGACTGTGTGGATCACAATAAACTGTGGAAAATTCTGAAAGAGATGGGAATACCAGACCACCTGACCTGCCTTTTGAGAAACCTATATGCAGGTCAGGAAGCAACAGTTAGAACTGGACATGGAACAACAGACTGGTTCCAAAGAGGAAAAGGAGTTCATCAAGGCTGTATATTGTCACCCTGCTTATTTAACTTATATGCAGAGTACATCATGAGAAATGCGAGGCTGGAAGAAGCACAAGCTGGAATCAAGATTGCCAGGAGAAATATCAATAACCTCAGATATGCAGATGACACCACCCTTATGGCAGAAAGTGAAGAGAAACTTTAAAGCCTCTTGATGAAAGTGAAAGAGGAGAGTGAAAAAGTTGGTTTAAAGCTCAACATTCAGAAAACGAAGATCATGGCATCCGGCCCCATCACTTCATGGGAAATAGATGGGGAAACAGTGGAAACAGTGTCAGACTTGATTTTCCTGGGCTCCAAAATCACTGTAGATGGTGATTTCAGCCATGAAATTAAAAGATGCTTATTCCTTGGAAGGAAAGTTATGACCAACCTAGATAGCATATTCAAAAGCAGAGACATTACTTTGCCAACAAGGGTCTGTCTAGTCAAGGCTATGGTTTTTCCAGTGGTCATGTATGGATGTGAGAGTTGGACTGTGAAGAAAGCTGAGCGCTGAAGAATTGATGCTTTTGAACTGTGGTGTTGGAGAAGACTCTTGAGAGTCCCTTGGACTGCAAGGAGATCCAACCAGTCCACTCTAAAAGAGATCAGCCCTGGGTGTTCTTTGGAAGGAATGATGCTAAAGCTGAAACTCCAATACTTGGGCCACCTCATGCGGAGAGTTGACTCATTGGAAAAGACTCTGATGCTGGGAGGGATTGGGGGCAGGAGGAGAAGGGGATGACAGAGGATGAGATGGCTGGATGGCATCACTGACTCGATGGATGTGAGTCTGAGTGAACTCCAGGAGTTGGTGATGGACAGGTAGGCCTGGTGTGAAATGCAAATCAAAACCGCAATGAGGTATCATTTCACGCCAGTCAGAATGGCTGCTATCCAAAAGTCTACAAGCAATAAATGCTGGAGAGGGTGTGGAGAAAAGGGAACCCTCTTACACTGTTGGTGGGAATGCAAACTAGTACAGCCACTATGGAGAACAGTGTGGAGATTCCTTAAAAAACTGGAAATAGAAATGCCATATGACCCAGCAATCCCACTGCTGGGCATACACACGGAGGAAACCAGAATTGAAAGAGACACGTGTACCCCAATGTTCATTGCAGCACTGTTTATAATATCCAGGACATGGAAGCAACCTAGTTGTCCATCAGCAGACAAATGGATAAGAAAGCTGTGGTACATATACACAATGGAGTATTACTCAGCCATTAAAAAGAATACATTTGAATTAGTTCTAATGAGGTAGATGAAACTGGAGCCTATTATACAGAGTGAAGTAAGCCAGAAAGAAAAACACCAATACAGTATACTAACACATATATATGGAATTTACAAAGATGGTAACAATAACCCTGTATGTGAGAAAGCAAAAGAGACACAGATGTATAGAACAGTCTTATGGACTCTGTGGGAGAGGGCAAGGGTGGGATGATTTGGGAGAATGGCATTGAAACATGTATAATATCATATGTGAAATGAAACAGCAGTCCAGGTTCAATGCATGAATCAGGATGTTCGGGGCTGGTGTACTGGGATGACCCAGAGGGATGGTATGGGGAGGGAGGCGGAGCGGGGTTCAGGATGGGGAACACGTGTACACCCATGGTGGATTCATGTTGATGTATGACAAAACCAATACAATATTGTAAAGTAATTAGCCTCCAATTAAAATAAATAAATTTATATATTTTTTTAAAAGATTAATTTTGCATATTCAAATCTGAAAACATGTGTACAGCCATAAAACAATCCTTGTGTTTTCACTCTTTGGTCTAAGAACCACAACTGAAGACACTGGAGGGGCTGGTTGATATTCTGGTGGTAGATAAAAGTATTAAGTATTTATTAAGTATTACTTGAAGAACCTGTTATGGTTCTCTTTGGCAGACCTCTCTGCTCTTTTGGATTTGTGTTGCCTGTTTTTATTTCTGAATTAGAATATTTTGGTTGATGCTTTTTGCTTAAGAATTGCCTGATCTCTCTCTCTCCTTTCATTTTACTTAATGAATTTAAAGTGATTTAATTTGTCCAGTGGTTTCCTAAGGAAATCTGGCATAATCAAATTCTTTTAATAATATCCCAGAAAGCTTCTTTTATCACCTAAGTGTAATGATGCCTTTCTTGTATTTATGGGCTGCCAGGAGCATCCAGCTAATTGTGTGTGTATATACATATATATATAAATATATATATATATATATATTTTTTTTTTTTTTTTTGAACAGAAGAAAATCAATATATTTTACCCAAAACTTTCACTCTTATTTTCTGGGCTCATACCTCTATAACCATTTATCAGTTCTTTCTTTTACTTCTTACCAGAGTGGAGGTATAATGGTAACTATAAAATGAAGGTGATATAGAGTACTTGGCTTAATACATGTATATTGTTCCCCTAAATCATATCTTGTCCTCTTGGGACCAGTGGTCACTGCAGGTCTTGCTTTCAAGGAACTTAGATCACTGGGAAGACAGACATTAATTATACTATGACATAAGTAAATGTGTTTGCATAAAAGGAGGTGAGGATTTTGCAGGAAATGAATAGTGCTGCAGAAATCTTTAGGGAAGACTTCCCTGAAGAAATGATGCCTTAGCTGAGAAGACTGATCAGAAGGAGGTGAGAAGATGAAGGATAAAGGTTGTTCCAGAGAAAGAGAAATGCGTGTTTTTGCAAAGGCTCTACAGTAAGGGAGTGCATACTGAAAGAACATCTTATGACTACAACACAGAAAGGTAGGGAGGAGGTGGTATGAAATGAGGCCAAATAAATGAGTAAAGGCCATAAAATTTCCAGTCTTGCAAAATTCAAGTCCAGCTCTGCCACTTTCTACCGACATGACCAGGGCCTAACTAGTAAACCACTAATAAGTTCACTTTCCTTACCTATAAAACAGGGATAACAATACCTCAATGATATTATGAGGAAGTCTAAATGAGATTATTACACATAAATATACATGAATACTCAATAATAATGACTCAATAATTAACAGAATTACTAGAGGTTCTTTGTAACTGGTTTTCCTACTCTTTCTCTCTCCTCTACAATCAATCCTGTGGTCAATGATCCTCCTAAAGCATTACTAATCATGTACCCACAGTGCTTAAAAAATAATAATCTTATCTCACTGTTTACAACAGGAATAGCAAATAGGCTTAACCTCAAGAACCATTCCTAAGTAAATAACAGCATATTTCTGGGCTGAAGTTTCTGGACTCAGCAGTAAATATAACTACAGTTGACTGGCCATCTCTGCATGGGCGCTGAACACAACATGCAGCAGCTATGCCTCTCCTCAGCACAGAATCCAAGCACTCCCTTGATCTACCGCTTCCCTGTTTTTCAGTCTCCTCTCAACCACCTTCTGTCCTCTCTCCCAATTAAAAATGTACGTCAAAAGATGAACAAACTTATCCAAAAACGATGTACCCCAAAATAACATGTTACTTCTTGCACATACTGTAAGTACCCTTCATTCCACTGCACGTTGGTTCACGTTTTCCTTTACCTGGAATATTCTTTCCAACTCAGGGATCTCTTACTTATCCACAAAATCCTTGGGTATCCTACTTGAGAAGTCTATGCCCCTGTTGTTCTAGATCAGGCCCCTTGAATGTATGCTGTTAGAGAAACACATCCCTTCCCTTCAGAGACTGTCTTAGTTTGAAGTCACAGAGATGGCAATGTGTTTTGGTGATCACCATCACTGTCCTTCTTCACTCTCCTAGCTCACAAGAGGGAACCATACCTGTATATACCTTCTCATCCACTTTTGTGTCTCCAGCACTAAGCACCTAGTCTGCCATAGAGGCCCAGTACAATCTTGTTAAATGGATTGATGGGCCCAAGGTACTTCCTTTCTCACATACCCTTTCGAAAATTTCTTGCCAACCAATTCAGTATCAATGTCAAATCTGAGGTAAGAAAGGAAGGAAAAAGACAAGTGAAGTATGTATTTTAAATGCCAAGGATCTCTTAGTGGTTCTCACATTTCAGTGAGTAGCAATTGCTGTATGTGGACCTTCCATGGCCCAAAGTCTTTCATTATCCTTGAAGAAAGTATCTGTCTAAATCCCCCAAATCATCACCGGAATGCATGTGTCGAAATAATCCAGAGATCTAAAGAAAAAATTGAGATGTCTCTCTTTTTATCCTATTAGGCTTGTTTGATGTGTTCATTTGTTATATGCCAAAGACAGGTTTTGTCTCATTATGACTGCTAAAGATCAAAATGAGAAGTCTAGTCTGTATCCATTACTAATTCAGGATTTATATTGAGATAATTTTAGGTAGTGTATGGAGTCCATTGGTATCACTAATATCCAGAGGTTTGATAAATTAAAATCTAGGAGAGAAAAGATATAGAACATACTCTCCTCAGGAGAATTCTGGTTCAGTTCCTGTGTTTGCCAGCTAATAAAAGAATCCGCGCACCAGTCCAGGAGGAGCAAGAGATGCAGTTTCGATCTCTGAGTTGGGAAGATCCCCTGGAGAAGGAAATAGCAACCCACTCCAGTTTCCTACCTTGAAAAGTCCATGGACAGAAGAACCTGGCGAGCTACAGTCCATGGGGTTTCAAAGAGTTGGACACGACTAAGCGCACATATGGCATGGCAATGGCAAAATCCTTCTACCAATAAATCTTAGATTTTATTGACAATAGAGTTCTAGTTCTTAGCAGAGAAAAAGCAATTGAAATATTGGTAAGACTTTACTGGAAAGTGTACACTGAGAATTTTTCTATTTTATACACTTAGAGTCACTTTGAGAATGACTTCCCCCAGCGCTACATTTTGTATTATATGCAGGTTATTTTGAAACTGACAAGGAAATCAGAAAAGTTCCAGTCTAATAACATTTTTGTCTATAGATGAGAAAACCTGGAAGTAGTTAAATCAATGTGTGAGACACTGTAAAACAGCATTTTTGAAAGAGTGTTCCTTGGAGCCTAACTTTTGCCAGATGTTAATATTTGTTTTACAAAAGAGGGAGAAAAGAATGTCACTGAATTTGTCTAGGAAATGCTGATTTAAGCAAAGTTCACCCAGTACCTACTACAGGAATTCTCAGAGTCTTTAATTTGTTTGTAAATGATGAAAAATCTCCAAAAGAGAGAATACTCCAGTGTCACAGTTAAAACCATTTTTTATAACTGTTTCTTAGCACGGTGGTTGTTGAAAAATGTTGGGCAAGAAACACTGCTCTATCCCAAATGTAAAGGGATTATACCAGGAGAAAGCTGAGGACTGGAAAAGGGAAAGACAGCCAAATTAGTTGTGCCTCTGAACTGACTGACTAGCAAAACAAGACAAAAACAAAGAGTAAAATCATTGGTTGACCCAGCAGTCTGGGACCAGGAGTCAAATAAATACCTTTCCACATAGGGACTTGCACCACTTGCACCGGTTCCCCAGAAAGGACTCAGGATGGAAGCCAGAGATTTGTGTAATAACAGGACTCCTTAAAGTCCCTTCACACGGGATGTAAAATGGAGATCAGGAGCATTAGAGGTAAATTGCATTCTTGACTTAAATCAATTCTGCCTTCGGTTACAATTGGATAATCCTGCCTTAAACTGTTGTCTAATGTATCCGTGGGCTGTTAAACAGCAAGTGCCTTTCATTTCACAGGAAATGGCTTTTAACTGAATAAGGCAATCTTTGTGGAAGTTTGTACTTCTCTTAATGCTTGTAAAGTGCTTTGGGACAGAGGTCAGTATAAAATCTGAATTTATTACTACTATTAGCACCAGTGAAAGTGTTAAAAGGCCATTTATTCTGTGTTTGATCCTGATAGCTGAAAAAAGCCAATTCTCCGATGTGGAATGAGAGCTCAGCCTCAAATTATAAACATTCATCTTCTCCATGTGCTCTAGCTTCCAGCTGCAGGTATAAAGAGAGGACTGAGGCTTTTGTCAACTGAGCTCTAGAGCTTGGGCTTCCTACAGCTGAGAGCCACAGCTAAGTGGGTGAAGCTATGGGATACAGAAATGGAGTCGCAGAACATATCCAAATCCAATGCTCATTCTAAACCATCAGAAGCAATTTTACTTTGGTACTCAGATTTTTTTTTTCTCTCCATTTTATTTTATTTGTCCTCACTAGAATGATTTTAACAAAGTTAGCTATAGGCTTTTACCAGAGTTCAGAGTAGAAAGACAAAATGTTATTCTACTGACTCACTGGAAATTAGATTTTGAAAGTTCTATTCTTCAGATCTTTTGAGTCCAGGCTGGCCATGAACCATGAACCCTGACACTGTCTTTTCTTATGCATTCTTCAGCTAAAATTCTTCCTTTTTCTCCATGATGAAATGAATAATTGTCATTCAAATATTAGGTTGACCAAAAGTTTCTTTGGCTTTAAAGTGACAATAAAAGACATATTTTTCATCATCTTTCATTTTCACCAGAACTTTATTGAACAAGGTATTCATTTTGTTCCACTACGTTCTGTCATTTTTCAGGCAACTTCATAATTTTATCTTCCCAAAATTTATCTTTTTGAGCAAAGAACTGTTCTAGGTGCCTTTTACAGTCTTCCAGGGAATTGAAATTTTTTCCATTAAAAGAATTTTTAAAGACTGAAATACATAGAAATCTGAAGGTGCGATGTATAGTGAATACAGTGGATGAATCAGAACTTCCCAGTCAAGCTATAACAGTTTTTACCTGGTCATCAAAGAACATGCAGTCTTGCGTTATCCTCATGGAAGATTATGTGTTTTCTGTTGACAAATTCTGGATGTTTTTTGTCAAGTGCTGCTTTTAATTGGTCTAACTGGGAGCAGTACTAGTTGGAATTGTTTGGTTTTCCAAAAGGAGCTCATAATAGATGACTCCCATTCGATCCCACCATATTCACAAGATCAACTTCTTTGGATGAAGACTGGACTTTGCTGTGGTTGATGGTAGTTCATTTTACTTATTCCATGACCTCTTCCGCTCATTATTGTACAGTATTCACTTTTCATCGCCTGACACAATTTGTTTTAAAAGCAGAATGTTTTCATTACATTTCAGTAGACAATCACATGCAGAAATAGTCAAGAAGGTTTTTTTTTTCTCCTAACTTCTGTGGAACCCAAATATCAAAGTGATTAACATAATCAAGCTGGTACAAATAATTTTCAGCACTTGATTTGGACATTTTGAGTATGTCGGCTATCTCCTGCATGCATTTAATGTCTCGATCTGATCATTATCAACTTTAACTGGTCTACTTATCCATTGAGCACTGTCCAGTTGGGAAACTTTTAGCACAGAACTTCTCAAACCACTTTTGACCATTTTGAGCAGTCCCAGCACCATCTCCAGACACTGCACAATTCTTATTTTGTATTTCACTTGCATTTTTACCTTTCTTGAAATATTAAATGATAATATGCCAAAAATGTTGCTTTTCATCTTCCATCTTCAATATGAAAATGGCTACACCAAAATTCACCAATTTCGATGTTTTTTAAAATGCACACTGAGAGAAGAGTTGTCACAATACAATCTAATAAAATTGTTTCAAATGAAGTTAAAGACAACTAAGTACTACTAGACCTATCTTATGGAAAAAGCCAAACTAATTTTTGGCCAGTCCAATATGTGCCAATTGAGGAGAACTAAAGAAAGACATGTCTTGCATAAAGGTTGACTTCTAGGTGCTGTTGATGAAGAACCCACCTGCCAATGCAGGAGACATAAGAGATGTGAGTTCGATGCCTGGGTTAGAAGATTCCCTGGAGTAGAAATGGCAAGCTACTGCAGTATTCTTGCCTGGAAAATTCCCTGGGCAGAGGAGTCTGGTGGGCTACAGTCCATGGGGTCACAAAGACTTAGACATGACTGAGCATGCGGTCAATGTCTTGCATGAAAGTTTACTTCTAGCAGCCTTTAATAACTTATTTTGCTGGGCTTGTTAATTTTGTGATAGGAATGGAAATGTCATTTCAGAATACATTAACAAACATTTTAATACAAGTCGAAGTCCATGAAGCCTTATAGTTCTTCCCAGGTGTTATAAAGGGTTGCTGCTGCTGCTGCTAAGTCACTTCAGTCGTGTCCAACTCTGTGTGACCCCATAGATGGCAGCCCACCAGGCTCCGCCATCCCTGGGATTCTCTAGGCAAGAACACTGGAGTGGGTTGCCATTTCCTTCTCCAATGCATGACAGTGAAGAGTGAAAATGAAGTAGCCCAGTCGTGTCCAACCCTCAGCGACCCCATGGATTACAGCCTACCAGGCTCTTCCGTCCATGGGATTCTCCAGGCAAGAGTACTGGAGTGGGGTGTCTTTGCCTTCTCCTATAAAGGGTTAAAGACACATGTTTTCCTCAAAGTCCAGCTTGCATTAGCTATCTCAACAAAGTCACCATCCCTTACACGGCATTACAGTAAATTAGAGGAAGTAGAGTGAGGCTGGAGGGCTGTTCAGGAAGAGATGTTCTTAATTTGGGAGAAAACAGAACACATTAAAGTACTATCAAGAAGATCAAGATATATCACATTGATGATACAGAGAAGAGCAGGAATAATTAACAGCATATGCTTCCTGAGAAGATGGAAGAGAGGGAATGAAGAGTACAAGTAGAGTTGAGAGGAGGAGAGCAAAGAGGCTGCAGATAAGGAGCCAGGCACTGCTCAACCATGCCTTCTACTTTCTTTTTAAGATAACATCATCTGCTAAGAGTATGAAGGGCACAGAAGGAAATTTAGACATCTTCTGCAAATGCCAAGAACTGGATGAGCCAAGACAAGTCCACATTAAAGGTTGGAGCTGTAACCATGAATTTATAATGGAACTAACTTGCCAGATGGTATGATTTCATGACTGTTCAGATACCAGTCTAGAAAAGACAAGTGGATAGGTTACCGATCTCCAGCAGTATTCAGAATCAGGAATGTTCAGATGAGGAATGTCAACTTGTGGAAGTATGAGAAGTGAACCTAAGTGAAATGGAAAAGAGGGGAACAATCTCCGTTCTTGACCTTGAGAATCTGTCTCTGACTCTCCTCAGCAAGAGAGGTCTTGGTTCAGGAGTGCCAAAGCCAGAGTTCCACAGTGAAGAATCCCAGACTCTACCTCCCTCTGGGTGTGGATATGAGGGGGGAAATGCCTATAGCCTAGCACGCAGTAGGAGCTCAAAAAACAGCAACTGAATGAGTAACAAGTCTGTGATACTCTTTTTGAAAAAGCAACAGTAGACACTCAGAATTCTTGACGTTATTTAGTGTGAGCAAGGGACTATTTGTATTAGCAGCATTTTACCTTTGCTGTAATACTTATCAAAGGAATCATGCTTTTCCCCCCTTTGATGGTAAAAATAAAAGGAAGGAAGAATAAAAGAAAGAATGGAAGGAGGAAAGGATGGAAGGAAGAAAGGAAGGACGGGTGGGACAGAGGGGTAGGTGAGGAGGAAAGAGGAAGGAAAAGTGAGAAGGGGAAGGGAAAAGGAGAGAAAAATAAAACCAATTTCTGCATGTTTTGAAATATGTCTGAAAAAATGACTAATAAAATGGTTAAATGAATTCTTAAGTAATTCTAAGAACTCAAACTGTCACCAGTCATTATGAGTTTGGATTCATTTTAAAGTCCTGTAAAGCTCTTTCTTGGCCTCATTACTTTTCTTTATGTACTCTATTTCTTGACAATATAGCTTTTCCCACATGGTAGCCTGTATTGTGCATTAGCTTTATTTTATGTGAATTTTAAAGATTTAGAGTCACAGGAGTTTGGTGGATAGAGAATGGTCCAAAAATGAAGGTGCATTAGATCATGTAAAGGAAATTCATATCTTATTAATTATGTTTTGATATATTAGCACATGATGTGTTTTGTTTTTTTGTTTTGTTTTGTTTTTACTGCAAGAGCAGTTCCTTTGCCCTGGCCCTGTATTAGGTATAGAATATAACAGATAACCAGATGTTTAAGTACTTAACTATAATTCAGAATGTTGCCATTTTAAAATACAAATGTATTTTTATTCTCCTGATTAAAAGGGCATTTTGTTTTCTTTGGCATGCCTTCCTTAGGAATTATTTTGAGTTATAGTGATGAGAAAATCAAGGAAAGCATTTTAAGAAGACACAGGATGCCCATTTTAAATGGGTTATAATTGCAGTAAAAAGACTTGGCTCCACTGGATGTGTTTTTCTTTTCCTTCATCATTAGAGCTGAGTCAAAATTCCGACGACATTAAAAAACCTTGAAGGACACATTGATTTTTTATTTCTTCAACTCAAATCTAAAGGCAGTTACACAATAGCCATGCATTTCTGCACTTACTATTTTATTTTATTGATCTATAGTTGATTTACAAAGTTGTGTTACTTTCAGGTATACTAATAGTGATTCAGTTTATATATATATACACACACACACACACACACACACACACACATACATATATACACACACACCTGTACATATACAGTTGTATATATACACATACATATTCTTTTTATTATAGGTTATTACAAGATATCAAATATAATTCCTGGTGTTACAAGTAGGTCTTTGCTTTCTATCTATTTTATATATAGTGAAGTCGCTCAGTCATGTCTGACTCTTTGTGACCCCATGGACTGTAGCTTACCACACTTCTCCCTCCATGGGATTTTCCAGACAAGAGTACTGGAGTGGGTTGCCATTTCCTTCTCCAGAGGATCTTCCCAACCCAGGGATCGAATCCAGGTCTCCCACATTGTAGGCAGATGCTTTACCATTTGAGCCACCAGGGAAGATTATTTTATATATAGTAGTATGTATACCCTAATCCCAAACTCTCAATTTATCCTTCCTCACCCTTTTGCTTTTGGCAACCCTAGATTTGTTTTCTATGTCTGTGAGTCTACTTCTATTTTGTAAATAAGTTCACTTGTATCATTTTTGCTAGATTCCAAACATAAACGACATTATATGATAACTGTCTTTGTCTGACTTTACTTAATATGATAATTTCTAGGTCCATCATGTTGCTACACATGGCATTATTTCATTCTTTTTTTACAGCTGAGTGAAAAAGCAAAGGAATTCCAGAAAAATATCTACTTCTGCTTCATCGACTACACTAAACCCTTTGACTGTGTGGATTACAACAAACAGTGGAAAATTCTTAAAGAGATGGGAATACCAGACCACCTGACCTGCCTCCTGAGAAATCTGTATGCAGGTCAAGAAGCAACAGTGAGAACAGACATGGAACAATTGATTGGTTCAAAATTGGGAAAGGAGTATGACAAGCCTATATATTATCACCCCATTTATTTAACTGATGTACAGAGTACATCATGTGAAATGTCATCAGACTGGATGAATCACAAGCTTGAATCAAGATTGCAGGGAGAAATATCAATGACTTCAGATATGCAATTGATACCACTCTAATAGGAGAAAGTGAAGAAGAACTAAAGAGCCTCTTGATGTGGGTGAAAAAGAAGAGTGAAAAAGTTGGCTTAAAAGTCAACATGCAAGAAACTAAGATCGTGGCATCCAATTCCATTGCTTCATGGCAAACAGATGGGGAAAAAGTAGAAACAGTGACCAGTTTTCTTTTCTTGGGCTCCAAAATCACTGCAGATGGTGACCACCATGGATTGACCACCATGGATTTCATGGCTGCAGCCATGAAATTAAAAGATACTTGCTCCTTGAAAGGAAAGCTATGACAACCCTAGAAACCTAAAGTTGCTTAGTCATGTCTGACTCTTTTGTGACCCCATGGACTATACAGTCCTGGAATTCTCTGGGCAAGAATACTGGAATGGGTAGCCTTTCCCTTCTCCAGGGGTTGTGAAGATTGGACCCAGGTGTCCTGCACTGCAGGCAGATTCTTTACCAGCTGAGCCAAAAGGGAAGTCCAAGCATACTGGAGTGGGTAGCCTATCCCTTCTCCAACAGATCTTCCTGACCCAGGAATTGAACCAGAGTCTCCTGCATTGCAGGCAGATTCTTTACCAACTGAGCTATCAGGGACAGCATATTAAAAAGCAGAGATATCACTTTGCTGACAAAGGTCTGCTTGGCCAAAGCTATGGTTTTTTCCAGTAGTCATGTGCAGATGTGAGGGTTGGACCATAAAGAAGGTTGAATGCTAAAGAATTAATGTGCTGGAGTAGACTCTTGAGAGTCCCTTAGATAGCAAGGAGATCAAACCAGTCAATCCTAAAAGAAATCAACCCTGAATATTCATTGGAAGGACTACTGCTGAAGCTCAAGCTCAAGCTTCAATACTTTGGCCACCTGATGCAAAGAGCCAACTCATTGGAAAAGATCCTGATGCTGGGAAAGATTGAAGGCAAAAGGAGAAGAGGGCGAAAGAGGATGAGATGGTTAGACAGCATCACTGACTCATTGGATATGAATTAAGCAAACTTCAGGAGACAGTGAAGGACAGGGAAGCCTGGTGTGTTGCAATCCATGGTGGTCACAGAGTCGGACACAACTTAGTGACTGAACAACAACAAATATTCATTATGGGCTTCCCAGATGGCTCAGTGGTAAAGAATCCGCCTGCCAATGCAGGAGACACAGGAGATGTGGGTTATATCCCTGCATCAGGAAGATCCCCTGGAGGAGAAAATGGCAAAACCAGGCCAGTATTCTTGCCTGGAGAATCCCATGAACAGAGCAGCCTGGCGGGCTTCAGTCCGTGGAGTTGCAAAGAGTCAGACATAACTAAGCAGCTGAGCACAATGGCACAATATTCCATTACATATATATGTATGTGTGTGCACATGTGTGTGTATACATATATATATATACATATATATATAATATTTATGGCTGAATAATATTCCAGTAGGGCTTTTCCAGTGGCTCAGTGGTAAAGAATCTGCCTGCCAATGCAGCAGATGAGAGTTTGATCCCCAGGTCAGGAAGATCCCCTGGAGAAGGAAATAGGAACTCACTCCAGTACTGTTGCCTGAGAAATCCCATGGACAGAGGAGCCTGGTGAGCTACCGTTCATGGGGTTGTAAGAGTGGGACACAACTTAGCAACTAAACAAGAACATTCCATTCCATATATATATACATATATATGCATATATATATATAGTACATATTCTTTATTCATCTCTTGATGGACATTTAGGTTCCTTCTATATCTTGGTTATTGTAAATATTGCTTCCATGAACACTGGGATTCAAGTATCTTTTCAAGTTAGAGTTTTCTCCACATATATGCCCAGGAGTGGGATTGCTGATCATATGGTAGTTCTAGTTTTACTTTTTTAAAGAAACTTCATACTGTTCTCTATGGTGGCTGTACCAATTCACATTCCCACCAACAGTGTAGGAAAGTTCCCTTTACTCCACACCCTCTCCAGCATTTATTATTTGTAGACTTTGATGGTGGCCATTCTGACGGGTGTGAGGTGATATTTCATGGCACTTTTCTTTGGCATTTGTCTAATAATTAGCAATATTGAGTATCTTTTCATATGCTTGTTGGCCATCTGCGTGTCTTCTTTGGAGAAATGTCTATTTAGCTCTTTTGCTCATTTTTAAATTAGATTGTTTTTTTTTTATAGTAAGTTGCATGAGTTGTTCGTACATTTGGAAACTGAATACCTTGTTGGTCACATCATTTATAAATATTTTCTCCCATTATTTTTATTTTACACTTATGATAATATAAGCTAACTTTTATGAGAGTTACTGGACTTTTACAATTTATTGTACTACAGTTTTTGTTTATTCTAGCTAGGTAGAATGTCCTGGTATTTGAGCGCTGAGTTTCATTGGTCCCAAATGTCACTTTTATTTTTTTCTGATTATAAAAGCAATACATGCCTGTGTATTCATCTTTTCACCAACAATAACTGTATATGTTTCATAGAGAGGAACTAACTATAGTGACTGAGAGCAAAATTCAGGAGTCAGGCAAAAATGTGGTTACAATCATGCCCTTGTCATTTATTAGGCGAGTTATTTTAGACTAACAAGTAAATTAATTGTGCCAAGCTTCAGTTTCTTTATCTGTAAAAGTGGGCCAAAATACTTATCTCTTGGAATTATTGTGAAGCCTCAATTAAAGTGCTTAGCACATGCTGAGCACTGATGAGTACTCAATAAATGCCCTGTCTTAGCAGGGATGGAGAGGAGCTTGGAGGAGCTTTTACCCTTCCTTTACTAAGCTATCTAAGAACAACTTGGCAGGTTCTCCTTTCTTGGCTTCTCCAAGTATCTGGGATTCTCAACTGAAATAGCAGAGATGCATCTGTCTTCTCAGTTCTGCAGCTTAAACCTGATGTACTCTAGACATTAAGCCACCTTTTAGACATGAATAATCTCTAATTCATTTTCCTACTTGTTATTAAAAGAGCAAAATAAAATTAGCATTGACTAAGCTGTGCCTGCTTTCCAATGCTATGCTGCTGATTTCAATCTTGATTCAATATATGGTCTCAGAAGTTCCCAATGTCACTAGAGCAAAGCTACTCCCTCCCCCATGCAAATAGTATCTTGACAAGAACACAGTATCTTGATATGCAAAGTGTTTTTCAGTTTACAAAGCATTTCCACACTATTGTATCACAGCATCATGGAAAGCCATGTGAAACCCAAGTACTGGAACTAAACTGACTAGCTCAGGATCCCAAAGCTAATGAGTGGCAGAACCAGGCCCAATCTCAAGATTTCTGAAGATAAGTTTTCTAATTTCTTATTCACTACCTCCCTCCTCTAGCCGTTCAGACTCTGGTCAACATCTTGGACAGCAGTTCTCAGATTGGGGTTTATACAAGGATCATCTAAGTAGTCTGGGAAAATGCAGTTACACAGGTCCAAGCTTCAGAGATTCTGATTTACTAATTCCGGTATGAGGTCTGGGAATTTGCAGGTTTCATCAGCTCCCGGTTAATTCTGATATGGTGGCACACCAGGAGAAACTTTGAATTCCTATAACTCTGTTCTCTGTCTAAGCCATGACACTACTCCTCTGAGAATGTTCTCAGAGAAAACCAGACTATTTTTCAATACCCTTCACAGATATAGAGACAATGTCAGTCAGCTTTGGGTAAGTTGTGCAACAATAACAAGACTCCCAGCATCACTGGCTTACAAAGCGAAGGCTGATTCACTGACTCACAATTATATCTCTATGAACTGGCTATGAATATACTACATTCCCCTTTCATTTTGGGGACCAAGACTGACGAACAGTCTCTATGTGGGATATCATGATGTCACAGTAGAGGGAAAAGAGAGATGGCAGAATCTCATGATGGCTCTTTAAGCTTTTGCTGGGGAAGAATGTCGTGTGTCATTTCTGCTTACACTTCACTGACCAAAGAAAATCAGATTCCCAAGCTTGCTGATAAGGAGTCAGGAAGTAAACTCCTCCCTTAGAAACAGGCTGGGAGCTAATAGCTCTCGTGCTTATTTTCACAATAATATAATGAATGGATCACAGGGACCTCATCTCAAGTTTTGAGTAGGTCTAACTGTCCATTTTTCCTGGGCTAACTAAGATTCCTTCTTCAAACTAATTATCTGCTGACTAATCTTAATATTTTGCCACCCATAATGCCCTCCCACTTTTAATTTAAGTATCCTCTTCAGGTATTATGTTCTACCTTGTATTGTCTCATGGCTGAATGCTTTTGATTATTTAAACATCTAAGGGTCTAAATTTCAAATTCTAAAGAAATTTATAGCATTCTTAATATTTCCCCACGTTAAGAAATGTGCTTTAATATATTTAAGGATAACTCTGGGTCAGACAGTGATCCTCTGTATCTTACAATGTCTGTTTCTGCTTTTACAGCATACCAGTGGCTGCTGGCCACATGCTTCAATCAAAGGCAATTTTCCTCTCTCTGTTTAGCTCTGGTTCCCAGCCAGCAGAAAGAATAACTTTGAAGCTTTCCCATTTTTGTAATAAACAGGCACTTCAAATGCTAGTGTCCTGTTCGCCATTATAATTCATCTTACATTTTTCCCTTTCCCTGCACCCTCCCAGGCAGATGATGGTTGGTTCACGATAAAGTTGAAGTGTCTGTTTTGTCCCTGGGTCTACAAAGAATGAACTTTGCCAGAGTAATCTTTCTTCTTTTCTCTGCTGAGTAAATAGGTGTTGGATTATATATGACTCTAATACATCCATAGAGAATACGATCAGTAAAGCTAAGGCTTACAAGGCATACCATTAAATGCACCTCACTTCAAACCAACTGACACATTTTTTAAAAAGGCAGCTGACAAGGACTGTGTAAGAGTTTTCATGATAAGCTATATTTATTCACAATGTGATTTTCTGTCATGGGGGAATTGTAAATTTTATTTGAAATTGTGGCTCTAACCTAATAAAATACATATAATCTTTGTAAAAGCCACTGTAAAATGAAAGTGAGCTCTGAAATACAAATACATATTCATTGTCTCTTCTTTTTTCTTCTTTTCATCTCTCCTTTAAAAACTTAATAATATTTCCAATTATTTTATTAATGAGCTCTGATCCATCCAATCCATAAAGGTATACTGAATGTCTATTAGGTATCAAGCCCACTTCAGGACACCAGAAAGCATGTGACAAAACTCAGCTCCTACCCTCATGGAAATCGCATTCTAATGAGTACACACATCACCTTTCATCTTGGTTTTTCTACCCATAATACACATTTATTTATAATATATTAAACAAACCTTTACTGAACACTTATTATGTGACAGGCTTACTAGTTTGAAATGCTGGAGATAAAGCAGTGAATAAAACCAACAAAAATCTCTACATTCTTGGAGCCTGCATTTAGTAAGAGGAAATTGATAATGAAAATATGTCAGAGGTATGTAAGTACTACGGAGTAAAGTAAGAAAGGAGAGGAGAAATAAGGATTACTAGGGAGTGCAATTTAAACAGCATGCCTGAAGTTGATGAGGAAGAGCATGATGCAAGTATCTTAGCTAAGAACAGTCCAGGGAAACATAACAGCAGGTGCAAGAGCCCTGAGGCAGGAGAAGAGCATTTTCAAAGGGCAGCAAAAAAGTTCTAATAAAGGTGAGAATATACACACATATAGCACGAACACGTCTCAGCTGGCTTCTATTTGTGGAATAATAAACATTGAATCATTAACTGGAATAATGCAGAAGTGGGCAGACAGCACAGGATCGAAGCTGGAAGGATCTTGCTATTATTCTTATCACCTAAAATAGATACATGATGATGAAAAGAAGGTTAATAGAAATGACTGTGTGAGAGGTCTTCATAACCTGTCTCTGCATGAATAGCACCCTTCTAAAAAAAACACATTGCATCCAGATGTTGACTACCAGATGAGTAAAAACCTTTATCTATTTTAATCCAGATGTTTAAAGTGTTTAGATAAAGAAAAACAAGCACTCTCTGGAGCCAATCTTATGTAGTCAGTATTGACTATAGTATAACGACCCCTCTCCCTTTTTTATTTCCTTTTTACAGAGGCTATAATTCTCAGGGAGCTCAAAAATTTCCTAGGTGTCTTATCCTCAATTTATTCCTGGGTTTCTACATCTTTTGTAAAATAAAACAAACAGTTCTCTGGACCAACATCCTGAAAGAGAGTTGGTGGTATAGCAAATGTCAAAAAAAAAAAC